>NC_069392.1:25671426-25971426 GCF_027475565.1 Acinonyx jubatus | reverse complement strand
ACCCCCGGTTTCATCCTGTTTGGCCCGCCACCGAACAAAGCCCTAACTCCGGACCCCGGCTCCCCGGGGCCTCTGCTGCCTCCCCATCTCCATGCACGGCCCCCCATGCCCTCCCGTCCACAGACACCAGGGAACTCGGGGCTCCCCAGGCCTTGCTCCCCTGGCTGTCCCTTCATTGCCGTGACCTGTTCCTCTTGCGTCTTCCCGGTGGAAAGCCCTTTGTGCTCAGTGGGTGGGTGAAAACACTGGACATAAGGAGACACACAGCCCTTTGGATCCTAGCGTGGTAATAGCTAACAAAGCCCAAGGTGCACTTCTCTTGGGGCATGAACCAGGAAACATGTACAGGTACTTTCCTTGCCAGCCCTTCTCTTCTTGCTTTAAAAAAAAAAAAAAGCAGCTTAAATTGAAATATAACATTCACACAGAAAATGCATAAAGCAGGGGAGTCCAGCTCAGTGAATTTATCCCAATGAACATACTCATGCATGTGTCACCCAAGGCAAAAGGGGAACACTGCCAGCACCCAGGACGCCCCCGGCCTATCCACCCCCTCCTTCCTCCCTGAAGGGGACCGCGTTGACTCCAGCAAGTGCTAGTGGCAAAATGTTAGAAATGATCATCTTGCGTATCAGTAGGATAACGGGTGTTGAAATTATGGTTTGTTTTTTTGTTGTTTTGCTTTTGGTTGTTTTTTGTTTTTTTGTTGTTTTTGGCTGGAGCCTGGACAGCAATGAACATGAAAGCATCAGCATGGATAAATCTCAAATACGTGACGCTGATGATAAGCCTTGGCATCTGACTCTAACTCTGTCACTTATTGGCTGTGTGGCCTTAGGAGAGGCACGTGCCCTCTCTGATCCTTGGTTCTGTCACATGTAAAATAGAAATGATTCCTGTATCAGTTATCAACTGCCACAATAATGCTACGTAATAAAGTGCCCCCAGAATCTAGTGGCTTTAAAAAATTACCTCTTGTTATTGCCTACAAGTCTCTGGATTGCCTGGGCAGTTCTCTGGTCTTGGCTGAGCCAGCTCCTGTGTCTGTGGGCAGATGCAGGGTGGGTGGGTGGCTCTGATGGTCCTGGCTGGTGCTTTCCTGTGTCTGGGGGTCAGATGGCCGTGAGCTGATCCGGGCAGGCCTTGGCTGGGATCACTCCTCTGTGAGCCAGGAATGGAATGTCCTATCCTCCGGCAGGCTAGCCCAGGCTGCTCTCATGGCACTGGGCAGGGTTCCAAGAGATGAGCAGGCATGTGCTGGGCCCCTCGAGTCCTCAACTTGGACTTGGCAATGTCCCTTATGTATTCAGTTGGTCACGGTGGGTCCGGGGCTAAGCCCTGACTCAAGGGGTGGGAAATAGGTTCCCCTTCTTGATGGCAGAAACTGCAAGAGAGAGAGGCACAGAAGGGGAGACAACAGGGGCTATTTTTAAAATCATTTTTACCACACCGCCTCAAAGGGCTGCTTTGAGTATCTTATGAAGTAGGATAGAAAACGTCCAGGCTGTATTAGGTATTCAGTACATGACAGCAGCTCCCACAATATCTCAAGTTATTTCTGATGATCAAAGCAATACGTGTTCTTTATTCAAAAACTGGAAAGCGCATAGAAGTGTCCGTAAGCAGAAAACCTAATCTCCTTTAGCCCCACCGGCCACAGGCGACCATTGTGACTGCTGTCTGTATTTTATACCACTTATTTTCCATTTATCGTCTTCTCTGCAGATTTCTGATCCTTCCCTACACAGGATGTCGTTGTCTGCTGGTTTCCGCCCACCATCATGCTATTCACGTGTCTTCCTTCCACGTGCAGCTTTTAGTAATCATGCATTTCAGTGGTTACGTCCAATTCTGTCTCCACCCTCCTTTGCACGTCTGGCTGTTTTCCACGATTAAGCTATTGTAAACAGCACTGCGATGAACATCGTGGTGCATAGCCGTGCCCGCACATTTCTGGTGACTTTTGTATTGCAGGCGACTGTCATTAGCCCTAGTTTACGCTTGCTCCCTCGGGCACCCAGTGTTCAGCCCAGCGCTCATTAGCTATTCGGTAAATCCTAGAAAAGTTTGGATTGAATGACCGGCTCCTGATAAAGCTGTCACCACGATTGCTGACAGCCCGCCAGGATGAACAAGGTCAGGATGTTATTGGAATGTCGGTCTACAACCCTTCTTCTCATACAAAGGCTATGGGGGTGTTGAGAGACGCATACGGACGACCTGCTTGAAAAAAGGGCAAAGGATTTGAATGGATACTTTTCCAAAAGAGATATACAAATGGCCAATAAGCCCATGAAATTTAGGGAAGTGCAAAGCAAAACATTGAGATATCACTTAATACCCAGTAGTGTGGTCACTATCAAAACATAAACGAACCCAAAAACAGAACACAGCAAATGTTGGTGAAGATGTGGAGAAATGGGAACCTGTGTGTTGCTGGTGAGAATCTAAAACGGTGCAGCTGTTGTGAAAAACAGGATGCTGGTTTGGGAAAAAATTAAAAAAAAAAATAGAATTACCATGTGACCCAGCAATTCTCTCTCTGGGTATCTACCCGCAAAGAATTGAAAGCAAGGTCTCGAAGAGATATTTGCACCCATGTGCACAGCAGCATTATTCGTAATGGCTAAAAGTTAGAAGCAACCCACGTGTCCGTCAGTGGATGGTGAATTCCTGTGTAAATAAGTGTCCACACAATAGGCCGTTATTCAACCATAGAAAGGAGGGAAGTTCTGATCCTTTGCAACGTGGATGAACCCTGAGGACATCATACTGAGTGCAAAATAAGCCAGTCACCAAGGGACAGATCCCGTATGACTCCACTCACGAGAAGTCAAATTCCTAGAGACAGAAAGTGGAACAGTGGTTGCCAGGGGCTGGCGGCGGAGGAGGGGGGACGGGGAGCCTGTGTTTATTGGGGACAGAGTTTCTGTTTTGCAAGATGACAAAGTTCAGGAGGTGGGGGGTCGTGACGGTTGCACAACCTGTGAGTCTACTTAATGCCTCTAGCTCTACACTTAAAAAGGTAGATTTTTATGCCGTGTGTATTTTACCACAATTAACAAAACGATAATAGGAAGGAGCCTGGCTTGCCCGGTCAGTGGAGCACGTGACTCTTGATCTCGGGGTTGTGAGTTCAAGCCCCATGTTGGGTGTAGAGATTACTTTAAAAAACTATTTTAAAAATGATAATAAGAAAAAAGTTAAGGGAAGGCAAAAGCCTTCACTTCTCTTTTCTCCTCTAGAAGTTTTTCACCCCGGTCAGCTCACGGAAGGAACTAATGTTGAACTTTTGTGACTTTGCAGGAAGGTATTCCCGTGCCCTTTGACCTCCCGGAGCCTTCCCCAGGGACCACGGTGGCTGTCGTGGACCAGAATCTTTCCCAGGTAACGCGGGGCCCAGCCGACTGAGGCTCTGAGATGCCACGGAGGTTTTAATTGAAATATTAGATGACTCGAGTCTTGAAGCCACTGGTTCTCAATGCTATCTGTCCCTGGAATGGCCCAGGGGTTGTTAAAGACACTGAAGCTGGTGACCCACTCCCAGACTGATCCGAGGGTGTGGCCCCGGGGCAACAAATCTTCAAATCCTCTCAGGTTGAGGACCACCCCTCTACTTGATGTCTGAGTCTGTGCTCGGTGCTAAGCTGAGGGGGGCTCAGGTCCAGTGCCCAGTGGATGGATGCTCGTCTGGAAAGGTCAGGACCTCAGACTCAAGTGCAAAGTCCAGCAGACACAGGAAGAATAGGGGCCACTGGGGGATGAGAGTGGGGGCAACGGTGGGTCCAGGCATCAATGGCCTTCAGTTTGGGGGATACCTGAGTCTTCACTTTTCTCTCCTATCCCAAGAGCCCGCGGGGCTGGCCCCAGACCCGCATACCTCTGCTCAACCCCCTCTCAGAACTGCCCTGGGCCATTTCACTCAACTTGCCAGATTCGGGGCCGATCCCGGTGACCTTGATCATATCGCATCGCCTCTCTGGGCTCAGTTTTCTCATCTCCAAAATGGGAACGGTGGTCTCCCCTGGGGCGGCTGTGAATGTTGATGAGATCTGGCGTCTAAAGTGGCTGGCAGGCTGCTTGGGTGCATGCGAGGTGGCCTGCAGGTCACATGTTTCTCCTGCCGGGTGATACCACAGGCGGCCACTTTTCTCATTCTTTGTCTCCTGCCGGCCCGGGGTGGGTTCCAAGCCTTTTCTTGGCTCATAGTGGCCTGCACCTGTCCCCGCAAAGCTGCCTTGTCCGTGAGCCCTACCGGCCATTGCCTGTTTATGCTTCCTGTTGGCCCCTCTTGGGCTGATCCCCCTTCGCTTTCATGCTTCCTGGCCTGGAGGGACGACCCAGGCAGGGTGAGGAGGGAGGGGTGGTGGGGTCCCCTGGACGCCTGTACAGTGGCTGGGAATAGCTACCTTCCCAGCTGAGGATGGGCTGGCTGTCACTTTCAACCCCCATAAAGAAAGGCGAGGTGAAGGCTCGGGATAGCTGGGATCCAGCTCTGGTTCTGCCCCGGTGCCCCTCCGTGTGACCCTGGGTGTGTGTCCCTTCTCCTCTCTGGCCCTCCGAGCGGGGTGGGTGGGGCACCCAACCATCCTGGTTTTCTGGCTTCAGCGCCGAAATGCTCACGTCCTGGGAGGTGCCGCAGTCCCAGTCACCAGGGGACATCTGGTCACCGCACGCGTCACATTTCCATCATAAGCACTTGGGGCCAGTTCGGTGGTGTCCACTCACTGTGGGCCCTTAGACTCTCCAGGTCTCTCTCTGTCACTGTGAACGAAACTTCAGAGTTACCTAGACGGCTTCTGAAGCTCGTGGCTCGATTTAAAATTCCGTGCTGTGCTATGAAGCCAAGTTCACCTTCTCCTCTAGAACATTCCCCGGGCGCTTCCCTCCCCCTCTTAAGAGTTTAGTTTAAAAAAACGCAGATTTCTAAGAGAAAGCGATATGGATGGGATTAATCCTTTGATGTGTGGCTGTGCACAAATACACCCAGCTGCTTGTTTGCCTCTGGAATGTGTAATTTACAGGGTGCTCTCCCTTGTTAATTCCTCACTGCAGCCCTCTGAGGAAGGTATTGCCAGTCTCTACTTTCCATAAAAGGAAATGAGGCTCAGAGTGGTGCAGTAAGTTACCCAAGGTCACACAGGAAGTGAGGACAGAGGCCGGAATGTACCTCCTGAAACTGAGAGCTTGTTAAGGTTTGAGGTTCCCACACTGAGCATCTGGGGGTGGGAGGGATCATGGCTCCGGGCCAGCACGTCTGAGCCATGATGCCTGGGACTCAGATCTCCCGACTCCTGTAGGTAGGAAGAGAAGCCTAGGACTGGCCTCTGTCAGGGATCAGGGCTCCTCGGTGATCCTGGGTTTTCCACCAGGTCCGCTTACCAGCTGTTGGAGGTGCTGAGGACTCCAGGGGCCTTTTCTGGCTCTTGGATGAGGAATTCCGGGTGGAGGGCTCCAGTGACAGCATGGTGCTCGAGCGTCTCTGTGCAGCCTTTGAGAAGAAAGGGGCTGAGGCCGAAGGTAAGGGAGTAGGGTGAAAGATGAAGGGAGAAGGGTGCTGAGTCCAGCCTAGGACTTGGAATCTGTCCTTGTCTGCTGCAGGAAAAGACCCTGACAAGGCCTGCATGAGGCGGGGTGGGGGTGGGGGTCGGAGCGCACAGATGTCTGTGCACATGCCTGCGTGTGCTTTGATTCATTTACGTGTTCATTCATTCGTGTAGTCAACAAATACATTGAGTGGCTACCTTTTTTAAAAATATTTTTAACGTTTATTCATTTTGAGAGACAGAGAGAGACAGAGTGCAAACAGGAGTGGGGCAGAGGGAGAGGAAGACACAGAATCGGAAGCAGGCTCCAGGCTCTGAGCGGTCGGCACAGAGCCCGACGCAGGCCTCGAACTCACAGACTGTGAGATCATGACCTGAGCCAAAGTCAGACGCTCAACCGACTGAGCCACCCAGGTGCCCCTTTGAGTGGCTACCTTGTTCTGAGAACCTTGCTATGCAACGATGAGCCAGCCTGGTGTGGCCTAGTGTCCTCGTAGGGAGGACGTGGGTAGAGACTGTGGACAAGCTAACAGATAAGCACATCATCTGGTGAACCTAGGAGGACAGACCCTCTTGATGGTGTGCGTCAGGCGGACCTAATTCTTCCGCGATCCAGGGAGTCAGGACAAGGTTGGAGATGTCATCTGGGCTCAGACTGCCAGAGGCTCTTGTGCCCCCCCCCCAAAAAAAAACATTAGTCTCAACCCCAGAACTATGAGAAGCCATGAAGGATTCTAGGCAACAGGAGGTAAGGTCAGATTCAAGTTCTGGAAAGTTCGTGGAAGGCGGCCAGGGAGGTGAGAGAGAAGGTGGGCAGGCTATGGAGGTATTCAGCAGGCAGAACACACAGCGTTTGGTGATGGGCTGGGTTGGTGGGGGAGAGAGAATCAAGAGGAGAGATGGAGACATCCAGAAGGAACCACGAGGTCGGAGGTCATGGGCTTTGGCTTCATTCAGCCCCAGGTTCCTGTCTGGCTGTCCGTGCTTCGGCAGGGTGACTCTGAGCAGACCTCAAATAGCCCCGGGTGGGGTGTTCACACAGTAGGACGCCCACCTGGAGTAGTTTACAGGAAATTGGGAGGACATTTGGAGAAAGACGTTATGACAGCTCTCATCGCTGTCATCCGCTGGGCTGGCGATGGCAGAAGCCTGCCCCACGGGGACCAGCTGAGGCCTCTGTCCCGGACATTCACGGAACATTCCTGTACTCGCCATCGGGACAAGATTTTCTGAGCAGAAGCAGCAGCGGCATGTGATGGCTCCGGCAGCCCTCCCTGGCCCAAGCTCAGAGCATCAGGACCCAAATGAGTCCCAGAGGATTTAGCTCCTCAGTGACCAGCCCGGTCAGCTTCCCCAGACACAGTGCTTTTAGGGGCCCATGCAGATGTTTTAATTTCTGTTAAAGGCAGAAGAAAAAAATGAACTATATGATATACGTGGGGACGCCCGGGTGGCTTAGTCAGTTAAGCGTCCAACTTCGGCTCAGGTCATGATCTCACAGTTCGTGAGTTTGGGCCCCGCGTCGGGTTCTCAGCCTTCAGCGCACAGCCTGCTTCGAATCCTATGTCTCCTTCTCTTTCTACCCCTCCCCCGCTCTCTCTCTCAAAAATAAACATTTAAAAATAGGTTATACATGTATTTGTATGTATGTTTAAACATTTTTTTTTTTTTTACCGTTTATTTATTTTTGAGAGAGAGAGAGACAGAGACAGAGAGCATGAGTGGAGGAAGGACAGAGAGGGAGACACAGAATCTCAAGCAGGCTCCAGGCTCCGAGCTGTCAGCACAGAGCCCGATGCAGGGCTCGAACTCACGAACCATGAGATCATAACCTGAGCCAAAGTCAGACCCTAACCGACTGAGCCTCCCAGGAGGCCCTGTATGCCTGTAAGTTATGAGCTGACTTGTATCCCACCGCACATTCACGTGTTGAAGTCCTAGCTTCCAGGAGTTCCGAATGTGCTGTATTTGCTGTATTTAGGGAGAAGGTTTTTAAAACGGTCATTAGGGTTAACTGGGGTCATTGCTGTGGGTCCTAATTTCATATGGCTGGTGGCCCGACAAGAAGAGATTAGGACTCAGATGTGCACAGAGCAAAGATGGCCGGCTACAAGCCCAGGAGAGAGGCCTCAGGGGAAACAGCCCTGCCCAGACCTTGACCTTGGACTTCCAGCTCCAGGACTTTGAGAAAAACACATGTCCGTTGTTTAAACCCCCCAGCTATGGTACTTTGTTATGGTAGCCACAGCAAACTGATACAGTGTGTTTATATATTATTAATACTATTTGCCCTTATACCAACGTAGCCATGAATATAATCATGTAAATATATATAATAGCAGAAGGGGTCTGTGAGAGCAAAAGTGCCGAGTGAGGGCCCAGGACGGGCAGGATGCAACCCTGGACTGCCCTCGCCCTGCAGGGTCCTAGTGCTTGCCTGACTCCTGGCAGTGATTACCTCTGTTGTCCCAGGGTCATCTGTGTTCTCCAAAGTACTTCTGCCCCTGGGCCAGCTGGTGGACAAGGACGGAGGGGCAGAGGGAACGGTTATTTGTGGAGCCTGGGACTGTGTGTTCTACTACCTCCCACCTATGGCGGGGTCAGTGAGGCCTCAGAGAGGCCAGGTGGCTTCCGGGGCCCTGTAGGCACCTGAGAGCAGAGACAGGGCTGAGCCTGGGAGTCCTCTCCCCAGAGGCCAGGCAGACCCCCCATCCCTCGTCTGGGCTCCGAAGGTGGCCCCTGTGTTCAGGGAACGGGCCCAGGGCTTGGGAGTGGTTTTGTGGGGTGGAGGGAGACCCTCTCTCAGATCCACAGGAAAACGGGACGCAGAGCTCTTAAAAGCTCACCCAGGCTTTGGACCCCAGAGATTTGGGCTGGATCCTGGCTCCACCGCTAAACTGCAATGTGTGTGACTTGTGCAAAGTCACTTCCCCCGTCTGTAAAAGGGTAATAATGGTAATACCACCTCAGGGGGCTCGTGTGAGGACGGATGAGCTAAGGTGTGCAAGAGATTTCTACATCTTCCTCCCTCGCCTTTGTGCCTTGTCCTCCTCAGAGACCTTCTGGACCCCTGTCTGAAGCTGTCCCCTCTGCAGCTCCTCTGACCCACCCTGACCTCCTGGTTATTTCCTTCAAGGGCCTCTCCAGGCTCTGGAATGTTTGCTTCTTCCCTGGCTTCTCCTCCATCCCCCAACTACCCTGTACGATCGATGAGGGTGCAGGGCGCCCCTCTGTCTTGTTCTCGGCTATCTCTCTTATGCCTGGGACCCAGCAAGCCCTCCGTGGACATCTGCCATTTTCCCTTCCCCTCTCCTCCATCGCTCTGTTCCAGTCACTGTTCCAGTCACACCACGCTCTCGGCTGCTTCTGAAACACCCCAAGCACACTCCTGCCTCAGGGCCTTTGCACTGGCAGTTCCCTCTGCCTAGAATGCTTCCCGTTCTCTGTTTTTCCCTTCTCCCTTGCAGCCCTCCCACTGGACATCACGCATCTGTCCTCATGGGAATGTCGGGCTCGAGAGGACAGGGGCTGGGTGGTCACCTCTGCCTGTATCAGCCAGGATGATGCCGGCCCAAAGACTACAATGAATCCTTGATACAGAATGGATGTATATGTGAAAACCCAATGATCCGGAGTCGAATGAAATGGATTCCTCGAATGGAATGTTTTCTGGATCCTGACTTTTAGGCAAATGACACCCGAGTCGGGTCGGAGGGAGAAGGTGTCATGTAGGGTATGGCTAGGGCAGGAGGGGATTCAGGGAGATCTGTGGCACCTGCTCCTTCTCCCATGAGGTCTGACGTGCCGATCCCAGACACCCCGAGCAGGCTGTCCTGAGGCTTGTCAGTTTCCAAGGGAGACAATGTTCCAGTCCTGGCCCCACCGAGATAGACCCATTAATTCAGATATTTTGGTGACAAATAAAAAGGTCTTTTGTCTCTAGGGCTTTCTGGGGAGCTCAGAGTTAATGAGAATGTTCTATCAGGCAGAACACGTGGGGCTTTCTGGCTAACCCGGTGCTTTTGCTGTTACTTCTCAACGAAGGTGTCTTTGCCGTGCCAGCAGGCAGCCCCCACGGAGCCCAGGCCGGCAGACAGGCAACAGGCATTCACAGTGCAGACATAGAGGGTGGCTGCTGGGATCGCAGGGGCCCGAGAGTCCCCTACCCCAGTCTGGGGGCTCGGGCTTCTGGGAGAGACACGAGGGAGGTGCACCGAGTCAGGTTCTGTCTTACAGCCATTTCCTTGGGGCTCCTGAAAGTGAGAGCTGCCCCCGCAGTGCTTGGATGGACAACACTGTGGTTGAAATCACCTCTGAAGAAGGGGGAAGGCGAGAGGACCGAGCGGGCCCCCTGGGAGCCTGGGAGTGGCTTCCCGGGGCTGTGATGCCTCCACGTACCCATCCACCACCCGGATGAACACAGGCTTTGGGCCAGCAGACCCGTATCTCCCCCCCGGCTCTGCCCACACGCGCTATGCAACTTCAGCCGAGCTGTCTCATCTCTGGACCTCCCTGTCACCTTCTAGAAAACCAGCCCAGGGATGTTCACTTGACAGACCTGAGCGGGATCGAGGGACATCATGCACATAGTATGTGCAGCAGAAGCTGGCTGGGGCTTAGCAAACACGAACGTCCTTTCTTCTCTCTTGCCTTTGCTTCCTCCTCCTCCCCCAATGCTCTTGGGGTCCTCATTCAGAGCCCAGCTCTGTGCTGGCTGCTAGACATAACTGTGGATGAACGTGGTCCCTGCCCTCAAGCTGCTTCCAGTCAAGACGCTTTGTCATTTCTTGTCAAGACGCTTTGTCATTGCTTTCATTGGAAGGTGACCCCTTGAGGGCAGGGACTGCATGGCCCTGGAGGCCTCACAGGAAGCACTTGAGGAAGAAAGACTTGACTTCATCATAAGTGCCCCTTGCTGGTGACCTCGGTCGGCCCTGGGGTATTGAACACAAAGGGCCTCTCAGAAGCCACACACGAGTGCAGAAGCCACGTCCCCTCCTCATCTGCAGACCCTCAGAGTCTGTTGACTGCGTACAGAATTCCGGGAAACGCAGGTTTCCTGTTTCCTAGCTCACGGCAGCCGAGCGGTGGAAAATCAGCCTTTGAGGGAAGGGCTCAGGACCCTGGGACAGTAGGAGGAAGGGAACTCACAGAAATTCGGAATACGTGGAAGAACCAAAACAGTACTACCGCTCCTGATAGTAATTGGTCCGGGTCCGGTCCATTTCTCAACCTGAGAGCTCACCGCAGTCAGAGTGACGTGATTGACTCATGACTAGGATTCGCTCATTCATTCCTTCCACAAGCACTTCCGGGCTCCATTCGCGTCTACCAGGCACGAGACGCCGAATATTGGGAATACGGAGATAAATGCTTTGTGGCTCCAGAACATCCGCACAAGGTCAACTGCAGGAAGTGGCTGGGACGCCCACTACGGCTTACTGAGCATCTACTGTGTGCCAGGCACACTGCCAACATGCTTTACGCACGTTATCTCTTCTAAGATTTATGTCACCCCGGGAGGTATGTATAATTTGCATTTCACGGAGGAAGAGACAGAGGGTCAGAGACTTAAGAGGTTTGGCCCCTGACACACGGTAGTAGCAGGAAGAGTCAGGATTTGAACGCAGACCTTCTCTCGAAGCTCCAAGCGCCTCGGGCTCCCCCGCGCTGCCCCTTGTGACCAAGTGCCAGTCAGCGTCTCCCAAGTGTAGGCTGTGCACTTATTTGGTTGATGCCATTTCAAAATGATTTTCAAAATACTTAATAATTATGTATCTATTTCCACGAGTATTAGAAAATGTAGCATGGGGTGCCGGGTGGCTCAGTCTGTTGAGCGTCTTGACTCTTGGTTTCGGCTCAGGTCACGATCTCGAGGTTCGTGAGTTCCAGCCCCGCGTCGGGCTCTGTGCCGACAGCTCGGAGCCTGGAGCCTGCTTCGGATTCTGTGTCTCCCTCTCTCTCTCTGCCCCTCCCCTGCTCACCTTCTGTCTCTCTCTCAAAAATAAATAAACATTAAAAAATTGTTTTTAGAAAGGAAATAACGCGCAGACGTACCTACGTATAGCAGGCGAGATGTTGGTGCCCAGCACCGGTAGCTTAGCTGTCTGGAAACATAGTTACGTGGAGAAAGTGTGTTCTGGGGGATGTCAAGCACCTCCCGAGTGTCCTCCCTGCCCGAGCCCCCAACGCTCACGTGCTCTGTCTGCTTTCAGGGACCTCTGCCCTTCGGGCCTGTGAGCAGCCCCTCCAGTTCGAGATTTTCCACCAGCTGGGACAGGACCCCGTGCGCTATGACCTCACGGGCTGGCTGCATAGAGGCAAGCCCAACCTCTCGGCCCTGGACGCCCCTTCGGTGCTGCAGCAGTCAAAGAGGTGAGCCCGGCGGGGATCGGAGCCAGCCAGGGGCATTCGGTGCCCTGCGGTTCCCTCCTCCCCCGGGGCCATGCAGTCGCCACAACCCAGTGAGTGAGGGAACCCCATCCCTCCGGGGCAGTGTGTCTCTGGGGCCAGCGTGAGTCTAGCCGAAGAGAAAAGCTAGCTTCTGGGGCAGGTGGCACAAAAGCCAAAAAAAAAAAAAAAAAAAAAAGAGGCAGAGACTTCTTATTTTGGCCTTGTGCCTTTCATTAAGTATCTGGGAGATGCTGTGACTGGAACGATTTTATGAACATCCTAGGACTCGGGGGTCATAAAACTGAAGTGATAACGTTTTGTGGTGTTAGAAAAGGAAAGCGGCCCATTGCAATCCCTGACGGCTCTGCTCAGGAGGGCTGACAGCCACGGCTGCTTGCAGCCCGCAGTTACTGGAAAATGCTGCCCTGTGCCTGTGCGCGCACGCACGCAAATATGCATCCCGATCCTCCCCGCCCCACCGCTCCCGCCCTGCGGGGGCAGGGCTCGGACACAGAACAGAAGCTGAGAGAACCAAAGGGGTGCTGGGGGCGTGGGGATGGGGAGGAGACACTTAGGGACAACCCGCTGTGCACCCTGCATCAGGATAAACGGTTGATAAGCCTCTGGTTACTCCTGGCAACCACACTGCCTCCTTAGCCCCATTTCACAGATGAGAAAACCGAGGCCCCAGTCAGTGAATGGCCCTCCTGTGATCACACAGCAAAAGAGTGGCAGAGCTGGGACACGCTTGGGGTCTAGATCGTCCCTGTAGAAGTTCTATGCACATTATGGTCCCAGTTGATTGGAAAGCCCAGTGTGCTGGCAGGTTCAAGGGCACACAGGTCCTGAAAGGAGATCAAGTCAGGGAGCAGGGGCACAAGGAAGGTCGGTGAGCACACAGAGGACAGCATGGAGGACCAGGGGGCCGGGGTCAGGTCCTAGCCCTGCCCTCCCCACCGGGGTGACCGTGGGCAGTCACTTTCTCTCCCTTGGGTCTATTTGTTTGTTTGTTTGTTTGTTTTGTTTCCTCTTCCACAAAATAAGTGTTTATTGGACGAGGCTGCATGATCTGTGGATATTGCACAGATTTGAGGTCAGGCACATGTTCAAATTCTGCTTTCGCCTCGTTTAGGCTGCATGACGTGGGCCTCAGTTCCATACTCCAAGAAGTGGGAGCGATAGGGCCAGGCTTACGTGTTTGACGTGACACTTGGGTGGCACAGCGTCACGGATGGCTCATTAAGGAGCCTGGTTCGTAGCAGGCCCTCAACACGCATCTGTGGCCCCTGTGTCACTTCTTGCTCTAACATCCCGTGGCTCTGGTCCCCTAGAAAGAGGGAAGCCAGATTTTGTTGGCCTGATGGCCTGGCGAGGGAGGGACACTGTGGGAAGAAGGAACAGTGTGTATAAGGCCGTGGCCCTTGGGGGCGGAGAAAGACAGCAACTTCGAGGGTAAGTGCCGTTAGGGTGTCTTGTGTGTTTGAGAGCCAAGCATTGGTGGTTTTTGAGAGCAAACAGTGCTTTTTTTAGAGTGTGCTTCCGCCCCCAAGAGTGTCAGATTCACCGGATTCACTGCTGGTCTAACATTCCGATTCCTGGGCCCCACTTGATCTCTCTGGGGACCTGTTTTGCTGACAAGCACACTCAAGTTTCACTGCTGCGGTCAAAGCATTTTGTTCCATATATATATTGATCTCCAGCTGTGGCCCAAAGCAGACGTGACCTGCCCAAGGGCACACCTCCCGTTGAACACCAGAAGTCAGATCTACTAGCCCCAGAGATGGGGCAATCCACATACGGGAGGGCAGGGTCATGGGCACAGCCTCCTCTCCCTGTACCGGGGAGGGGGGGGTGGTGGTGCCCACATGCCCCAGGGCCCTGACCTCTCCTCGCGGGGCTCCTGCTTCCAGTAGGAGGGGCTCATACAGCCTCCTCCCCCAGATTTTTATTTCAACACCAGGGTAGTGAAGCCAGTGTTAATCTTTGTGCTCTGCCAGGCACTTAACCACTTGAAATACCTTTGGATCGTTTGGACAAGACGGTTCCTTAATAGTTTGGATAGTTCGGTGAGGCACGGAGGGAGGGAGGTAATGTGGCTTCAGGGCTGGGGCTGGCATGCAGCCTGGACTTGCAGAGAGCGACAGAAATTGCCTGCGTCCTTTGACTGGGGACGCGCAGAGGGGACGCGGGAGGCCAGAGGCTCCCTCTGGGTCCCAGCCTCCTCCGAGGGCACAGCAGGGTGTGCCCAACCTTCCTAGTCCTTATTGGCCCCAACAAGAAGGCAGGGCCGTTCAGGTTTATCAGAGCAGACGCTTAAGGAGTCCTGGGCCTGCACCTGCGCGTTACAGGAGTGCCGAGGGAGGGCACTGTCCTCTGCTGGCCATCGGGTGGGACATTTCACCCACGGGACCTCGCAGGTCCAGAAACTGCCTGCTGAGCCCGTCAGTTACTCATTCTGGCATGAATTGTATCCTCAGCACCCGCTATGAGCTGGGCCTGTTCTAGGGAGAACCAAGATGACTTCGCTAAGAAAAGCACAGGCAGGGTGCCTGGGTGGCTCAGTCTGGATTTCGGCTCGGGTCATGATCTCGCGGTTCGTGGGTTCGAGCCCCGCGTCGGGCACCGGGCTGACGGTGTGGAGCCTGCTTGGGATTCTCTCTCTGTCCCTCTGAAAGTGCAGGCTCAGTGGGATCCCTGCAGGTGTATCAGTGACAAGACCGTCCGTTAGATCTTCCTGTTGCTATGGAGAAAGAAGCTGGCGTTTGCCACGAAGCGAAGGCTCGCCTGGCAGGAGGCCCCGTGGATGAAAGCGTAGCAGCTAGGATGTGTGATTCAAGGGGATGGTTCGGGAAGCAGATTAGAAAGAAGCAAGGTGGGCCCGTCCCCCACGAGCCCCTAAAGTCCCTCTCTCTTTTGCCTCCTGCCCGCCAGGGAGGATCTGAGGAGTCTGTTCCAGGCCCGGGCCAAGCTGCCCCCCGTGTGCCGGGCCGTGGCCGGCCTGGAGGGCACCTCCCAGCAGGCCCTACAGAGGAGCTGCACGGTGAGGAAGGCGTTTGCCAGCAGCTTCGCCGCGGTCAGGAGGAAAGCGCCGTGCTCCCAGATCAAGCTGCAGATGGTGAGCGGCAGCCCTGTCCCCACGGAGCCGGGGCCTCCACTGCCACGTTCCCTGCCCTCCTCCGGGATGAGTTGTCAACCCGAATCACCTCTAGCCTCCTCTGCAAGCCTGGAGGGGCAGGCGTCCCCCTGCGCTCCACAAAGGGGGAAGCTGAGGCTCAGAGCAGCGAAGGAACGTCTGCCGTCACATCCCTGGGGCCGGGGGTGATCTGTCCAAGTCTGAGGCCAAAGCCTGGCCTACTTGGGGTTGCCTTGAGCAGCTCTGGGAAGTTCCCAGGGACCAGGAATACCCTCTTGACCAGAGTGACAAATATCACAGCCAGACCAGCCCCGCCTCCCAAATGCTTATGTTTTCACCACGTGGCTCTCCCTGGGGGAGGGCTGCAGGATCTCGCACTGGCTGGAAATACGGGACCTAGATACACGAATCCGACAGCAGACGAGAGCACTTCGATTGGTCAGTGGCCAGACTGAGTCCAGAAAGTGGGACGTGGCAGGACAAGTTCTGGAAAAATCCCCGTGGCAGATTATACACGAAAAGCCTGTAGGAGTAGGTCCTGGGTTCTAGCCCGCCTCTTCTGCTAGTGGTCTGTGTGACCCGGGGCCCTCTTGTGTTTGCCTTCTGTATGCCTCAGTTTCCCCATCGGTTATAGGGGCTGTGATAAAGTTCCCCTATTTCTCATGAGTGAATCAGGCCATAAATAGGAGGTCCTTGGTATAGGACACAGGGACCCCCAAAGGTGCCCAGGCTAGGCTGAATGTATGTTGGGGGAGCGTCCCTGTCCATCTTACCCTGAGACAGCTATCCTCTTGTTCCTAGGATGCACTGACCAGCATGATCAGACGGTCTCAGATACATTTCATCCACTGCCTTGTGCCGGGCCCCGCGGGGGAGAGCAGAGGCGGGCAGGGGTCTCTGACCCCACCGCAGCCTGGTGGAGATAAGCCCGGAACAGGAGGACCTCTGCCCTTGGACATCCCTGCGCTGAGGGTGCAGCTTGCGGGGTCCTGCGTCCTGGAGGCACTGCGTCTGCACAGGGCAGGTAAGAGACGGCCAGGGAGCAAGCACCTTATGTCTGACTCCTCGGACGTGCCCACTAACTGGTGGCAGCCAAGAAACTCCCAGGAGCACCAACGATGTGCCAGAACTTTCCATCCAGCATCCCTTTTATTCTGTGAAATAATAAGCCTGTGAAAGGGGAGCTATGATTTCAGATGGAAAAACGGAAGCTCCGAGAGGTGGGGGACTTGCTCAGGGTCACACGGTTGGGTCAAGGCAGAGCCTGGATCGGACCTAGATCTTGAGTCCGAAGCCTCTCTTATTTCCTGAAGGGCGTGTGCACCCCTGGAAGGCTGGGGCTGTGACCTGCTCATCTTCCTTTCTAGAGCAAACGTCCAGGGAGCTTCTGTCTAGGAATAGAAAATGAAATTCACACAACGAGCAATACCTTGGTCTTCAAGATGCTCAGCGTGGTTTGGGAGGTCAGAGTGGGGACATGTGACGGGGGCCTGCATTGTCACATGGGGATGCAGGAGGTACAAGATGTATAGAGGAGGGAGCCCTGTGCTCTCATTGGAGAGACTGGGTAAACCTCTGGAAGAGGTAACATCTTACTTGGGTCTCGATGGAAAGCAAACAGCTCATGTCTGGAGTGGAAAGCTAGGCAGACAGATCGGCATATGCAAAGGTCCTGAGGCAGGGAAGAGCCTGGATTTTCAGGGACTGGGGTTCAAAATGAGTGGGGCGGTCGTGGCCGTTGAGGCAGGTTGTCCACTTTTGGAGGTCTGGCTTTCCCTGGATCGAGCTGAAGAGATAAGGAGGTGGCAAGGAGAAGACGAGGGTTCAATCAGAGGAATGAACTCTTTAGGTCTATATTACAGAAGGCAACCATGCGCCCAAGGTCTCCACATAGCTCATCGTAGGAGTCGAGTTCTCTCTGAATCCTTCTGATTCTTTTCGCCCTCTCGGACCCCAGCGGCCGCTGCATGGATCCCCGTCCCTGACATTTGAAACGGCTCAGGCATGGCCATTGTCTCTGCAGAGGATGGGGTGATGGGCCAGTGGGGAGGCTGGCTTGGCGGGCCACTGCTCGTTAAACATCTCTGTGGTCGCTGACACCTGGCTTGTGGCCACGGCCCCATCTCCTCCCGCCGTGTTAGTAACCCCACCCCGGGCACCAGACATTTGACAGAATGGCTGGAAGCAGCTGGAAGCAAAGACGAGACCCTCACTTCTCTGAGCGCCTCATTGATTTTTCCTCCTGCCCGCGCAACCACAGTCGAGGGGTGACAGATAATGTCACAGGGGAAGCGCAAAATGGTCACAGTGGTGGCCGATCGATTCTGGCAGGCTGGCTGGCAGGGGGTGCTGGGCCTTTGAAGACACCCTGGTCCGCCCATTTGCACCCCTGCGTGCCTGCTTAGCTCAGCCGTCCCCGTCCTCGACCTTGGGTCTCACTGTGGTGGGCTTCTGCCCTCTTCATTCTTGGTGTGGCCTGCCTGGGGCAGGACGAATTTTCCAACTAAGTAAAGATTTGAGGTCTCGTGATAAAACTGTTCAGTTTCTGCCTCCCGGGCTTGGTCATTTCCTCTTTTTTTTTTTTTTTTCTGCTCAAACTGACTTCTGTCTCTCTTACACCATAGAAGAAATATTTGCGTGCACACATGGATGCATACACATGTCAAATATTTATGATTTCGAATTCATGCACATATAATTCATGCATGCATACGCCAGTGTGCACACATAAAACACACAGATGTATGCAGCATATTGAGTACTTATGACGTGCTGGCATTGTGTCATTATACATACCAACTGATGTCATTCTTTTTTTTTTTCTTAATGTTTATTATTTGAGAAAGAGACCGAGAACAAGCAGGGGAGGGGCAGAGAGAGAGGGAGACACAGAATCGGAAGCAGGCTGCAGGCTCTGAGCTGTCAGCACAAAGCCCGATGCGGGGCTCGAACCCACAGACCGCGAGATCAGGACCTGAGCTGAAGTCGGCCGCCCAACCGACTGAGCCACCCAGGCGCCCCACTAACTGACATCATTCTTACCAAGCTCTTAGCACAGCGCCTGGCATATAGTAAATGCTCATTAAACCTTACGTATTGTACAGCTTGGTGGGCGTGGCTCAGGCCCCGGAGGCGGCTGGCCTGCCCTTGACTGTGGCCAACAGCAGGCAAGTCCCTAGATCATGTCCCTCTTTCCTCTGCCTTAATAGCTCAGGTGTCAGAGAGCTGATGAGCAGTGTGTGAGTTAATAAGAGGCTAGCACCTAGAAGAGTTGCCTGGATATGGAGCAGCATCAATCCGTGTTAGTATCTGTTACTCTGTCAGTCATCTGTTTCAATCCTTAGAGTGACCCCTTGCCCAGAACTTGTTATCCTCACCTGACAAATGAAGAACTTGAATCTCAAAGAGATGGGGTCACTTGATAAGGGCAGAAATGGGATGTGAACCCAGATCATTCTGTCTCAAAAGGGCACGCGTGTAACCTCGTATCTCTGCGCAGTCAGCATCCTGGGAACCTGGCCTGACACATCCTCTTCCCCCAGGAAGGCACCCTGGATTCATCACATGTACCTACCACCATCACCCTTCTTCGTGGTTCGTGCATTTGTGGAGTCTCAGAGTGGAGTCAGATTTCACCAGACCTTCACTCATCTGGCCAGTGAAGGGGTCTTTTTGAGTCAACCAAGGGTCCACCGTGCCCCTTGTCTTCAGGACAAAGTCCAAACCTTGAGGCCTGCAATTTGACTTCAAGTCCCTCTGGGATCTGGTCCCCGCTCATCTTTGACCTCACTATTGGCTACTGCCCCCTGGATTGGTTATAGTCTCTGTCCGGGTCTGAATCCCAGATGGGAGAGTTACTATCCATGCTGCTTTGGGCTAGGCGACTTGAACTCTTTGAGCCTCATTCTCCACATCTATAAAATGGGTATAATGATAGAGGCCCCCTGAGTGCCTATAACACAAGGAAGTTGTTAATCTAGTGTCTTGTGCTCAGCAAATGCTGGTTTCTGCTATGACCGAGGAGCCAGCCTTGGGTCACCCCTCTCTGGCTCCCTCTGCCCAGACACCCCTTCCACACCCAATCCTGTGACAAACTCTTACGGCTCCTGCAGAGGCCGCCTGTAATGTCACCTTCTCTCGGGAGCTTTCCAGAGAACTTTCCAGCAAACTCTCGGGAGCTTCCACACAGAGGGGTACTCCTGTGTCCATCCTGCATGTTAGATTTTTTGAAAAAAACCCTTAGAAGATACTCAATGCAGCATTTCCCACAAGTGGGGTGGGCATAAGTATTGGACCAAAAAACATTTTTTCCCCCTGTGGTCAAACAGGTTCTAAGCGAAACCGATCCCACATCTTCCTGCGGTGGTCCACGGAGCCTTGGGCATTGATCCTGGCCCACAACGTGACCCAGAGGGCAGATCACAGTGCTGCTTCTCCATATGTTCTCAGAACACTTTTTAAAAATTTTGTAATGTTTTATACATATCTATATTTTTAATTTTTTTGTTTATTTATTTTTGAAAGAAAGAGAGAGAGACAGAGGGTGAATGGGGGAGGGGCAGAGAGAGAGGGAGACACAGAATCAGAAGCAGGCTCCAGGCTCTGAGCCGTCAGCACAGAGCCTGATGCGGGGCTTGAACCCACAAACCGTGAGATGAAGTCAGATGCTTAACCAACTAAGCCACCCAGGCGTCCCAATGTTTATATATTTTTGAGAGACAGACAGACAGAATGTGAACAGGGGAGGGGCAGAGAGAGAGGGAGACACAGAATCCGAAGCAGGCTCCAGGCTCTGAGATGTCAGCACAGAACCCGATGCGGGGCTTGAACTCCTGACCTGTGAGATCGTGACCTGAGCTGAAGTCGGATGCTCAACCGAGTAAGCCACCCAGGCGCCCTGGGAGGATTCAGTGGAACACTTTTTATAAAAAGTTTATTTATTTACTTGAGACAGAGAGAGAGAGAGAGAGAGAGAGCGCATGAGTGGGGAAGGGGCAGAAGAGAGAGGGAGAGAGAGAATCTCAAGCAGGATCCGTGCTGTCAGAGCAGAGGCAGACACGGGTCTCAAACCCGCGAACCGTGCGATCAAGTCCTGAGCATGAAAACAAGATTCAGACACTTAACCAACAGAACCAAGCCCCCAGGTGCCCTTCAGTGGAGCACTTTATAGGGTTGGTGTTCTAGGGAACATATTTGAGAAATGCTGACTGAATTCAATCTCTTAACAAATGGGGAAACTGAGGCCCCAGAAGGGAGTTTGCCCAGCAAATGAGCCGCAAGGCTGGGAGCAGGGCGGGGGCTGCCTGTGAATCCAGGCCCCGGGCTGCCCTTCTCACCTGGACTCCATGTTCTGCTTGCTCCCTACCCCACCCCCAGGCTATGCTGACCATGTGGGGCTCGCTCAATTCCGCCGGAGATTCCAGGTGCTGGACCCTGTCCTCATGAAGAAGCTCACGTCGGCCTCCGAGGGCATAGACGAGAGGAAGGTATGTGGGGCAGTGGGGGAGGCGGGGCGGGGCATCTGGACCCGTGGGCATCTGAGGCCCGGGCCCTGGGGGCAAAAATGAGGGCCGAGTGAGCTTTTTTTTTTTTTTAAGTTTATTTATTTATTTTGAGAGGGAGAGCACGCACAGGGGAGGGGCAGAGAGAGAGAGAGAGAGAGAGAGGGAGAGAGAGAGAATCTCAAGCAGGCTCCACACGGTTAGCACAGAGCCTGAAGTGGGGCTCGAGCCCACGAACCGTGAGATCATGGCCTGAGCCAAAACCAAGAGTCAAGCACTTAACCGACTGAGCCACCCAGGCGCCCCGAGGGCGGTGTGAGGTTTGTCTCAGACCTCTGCTCCCGACTGCCCCCCCTGCCCTGTCACTTAGGAATGGCCCTCCTGAAGCCCTGCATGACGGACTGCAGGGAAAGAATGCAGGCATGTGCCACTAGGAGGGCCCCTAGGAAGGTGCGAAGCCATCGTTTTCAAAAGGAGTTCCAACTCAGCACTGGCACTGTTTCCGGAGTAGTCCATGAAAGGAGAGCTTCATGGTCCCCAATATTCAGGACGTGTTTCATACCGGAGCCCATACTTCTTAGAGAATCGCCGTGAACACCACCTCAGGGCCTTTGCACTGGCTGTTCCCTCTGCCTGGAGCACACTTCCCTCAGTGTTTTGTGTGGCTAGTGTCATCTTGCTTTTCAGATGCCGGCTCAGAGCTTAGCCTCGTGATATCATCCTGTTCTAATGTGTGTGTAGCACTTCCCTTGTCTGAAATTATTTACATGTCCTATGCGTTTTCTGGGTCTTAGCAAGGGCTCAGTCCATTGTTGGATGAATGCATGAATGAATGCATGAATGCATGAATGCATGAATGAATGAATGAATGAAAACAAATGCCTAACCTTGTATTTCTGCTTCTGTGTGTCTCCTGTCTGCACATCCACCATAAACTCCTATACCCCTGTGGCTGGGACCTTGTCTTTACCCCAGTGTCAAACCATCAATAAATATTTCCACTGAGAACGGCCACTGGCCTATCAACGGTTACAGAGCCCTTTAGAATCTGCAAAGCCCCGCGTCCTCCCAGTAGCCCTGCAAAGTGAGCGCTATTGTATCCTTTTTTGCAGATGAGAAAGTGATTTTCTCAGAGAGATGAATGGATTCCCCTGAGGCCACACAGCCAAGTGCTGTTGCGGGTTTTGTCCTTGAACCTGAGTTTCTGGCTTCCAGGGAGGGCAGTCGAGAAAGCACGCCTCCAGAGTCAAACAGACCTGCAGGTGACTCCTAGCTGGGGCCGTGTGCGTGTAAGCAAGCGACGTCATCTTTCTGCCTCGGTTATGGCATCTGTGAGGTGGGCACGACAACAGTGGCCACCTACAGAAGGTGTTTGAGGATCACACGCAATAGTGGAGTTCACGTGCTTGACACAGGGCCGGGTTCAGAGTGAGGGCTCCGTGTATGTAAACTACTGTCATCAACATTAGCATCAGTTTGCGTATCAGCATCCTCTTAAGGCCAGAGTGATGGTAGCCAAGCCACCCAGACTCCATTTTCACAACCGCGTTGAGACTCCGCCTCCAGGCGAGTGTGCCCGTGCATGTCCGAGATCATCAGCACGGGGATCTTCCACCAGGGAGTCATGAGGAAAGAAGGGTAAACAAAGTCACAGTTCTTAGGCCCCTTCTTGGCTCTTCTCTGCAGTGAGGACCAGGGCACGGGTCGGTCACCTCCTGCAGACAGGGCGGTACCTTCTACGTAGCCCTCCTCACCCACCATGGGGAGGGGGGGGCATCAGACCCAGCTCGTATGCTGCTGCAGGGGCATCCTCTCCCTTGGTGGCAGCCCAGTCTGGAAGTCATGAGACTGCCTGGCTCGATGCCACCGTCTAGTCTGGACCAGTCTTCATTCGGGGTTCCTTATCCTGGCTCACCCCAAACTTGATCTCTGTTCAGAGCATCTGGAGGGAAGCCACAGAAAGGGTCTGGGGCTCGTCTGCCATCCAAAGCAGCACAGAAGTGGGGTGTGGGGGCGTTTTCTGCGGGGGCAATAGGTACAGCATATGGGACGATTCTATTCTGGACGACTCAGGAGTTCTCTCCTGTAGCCAAACTGAAACCACCTCCATACACATGCTGGAGGGCCTCGGAAAATGGAAAATTACAAGTGGAATGGACTTGGCTGGGAGTTTTCGCTCCTTCTTATTCTCTTTTTATTTGCTCACAAATTTCATTTGCTACAGCATAGAATTTTGGTAGCAACAAAAGGAAACACCATCCTGCCTCTTATGAAAAAGCTGATAAATATTCATTTGCCAGGCAACGTGATACACCATGAATTATACATGAACACGTGCTTGGGTGGCCCAACTGTCAGCCTCTGTGTGCAAAGCAGTTAAGACCTCAGGATTTAAGAAGACGAGTTTGACAGCCAGAGAAGGTCAATATGGTCATGAGACACTAGATGGCAGCAGAGAGAATTGATTGTCAGGGTGTAAGCCGGGCCTTGATGAAGTCCCCTGTGTGCCTAATACGTGCCTCTCGTTGACCCAAGGGTGCCGTCTTTCCTAATGAGGTGCACTCATTAGGTGCGCACCCGCTGGATACTTTGTGCCTTTTATGTGCCAACTCTGATCACAGAGCAGGCACGATGTGAAAAAGTTCCAGATCCTTCACCTGGAACGGACCTCAAAAGATAAAGCCTTCCCACTCTGGGAATTAGCCCCATTTTATAGCGGAGGTGACTGAGGCCGTCGCCACCCAGCCAGGTTCTGGTGGAGCTGGGATTCGAACTCAGGCTCTCGGATTCTGCACGCAGGGCTTTTGCGCTATTCGTTGTGGTGGAATATACCCAGCCTAACATTTATCATCTTAACCGTTCTTAAGCGCAGAGTTCAGCGGCATGGAGTAGCATGATTGATCCCTCATTGAACGGGAGCGTTGCGAGGATAGGCAAGGTATCTGGTGAATTTCTGTACCGAATGTGCCTTCCGTGATGTTAATTTAAAGTCGTTATCCTTGATTCCACTGAGCTTTGACCAAGTGGCTGCTTTGCACCAGGCTCTGTGCTGGGTGCCAGAGATACAGGGATGGACAGAAGACAGTCTCGCTGGGTGAGGGAAAGGCTAAAACAGGCAATTTCCATACAGAGGGATGGCTCTGGGACACCCCAGGGAACACCTCACTAAAACATTTGGGGTGAGAGTGTAGCATTCATGGAAGACACCTCAGAGAAGGTGACGATTGAATTGAACCCTATGGGACAATTTGGAGGAATTAGGTGAGAGAAAGAGCGAAGGGCAACCCGTGCTGGGTACAGCACGTGCAGAGATCAGTGATGAGGTTGCATGGGTAGTTCAGCGTGGCTGGAGCACAAAAGATGCCGAGCGTCATGAACAGGGGCTGAGGATGTTGGCAGAGGCCAGGCCACGGGTCACTGTTGGCAGAACAAGAGAGTCTGGGCTTTAACAGGTGGTCGGTGACGGTCAACTGAGAAGTCATTGGCAGGGGTGTGGCATGGAAAGCCGACTTTCGTTACTTGAACTGGCTTAAGCAAGATCACAAAGGAAGTCCAGTCTGCTTTGTCCTTCCGTGGTCCTCTCCAGCGCGCAGTATCCTCACCCCCATCGCCAGCTGTTCAAGACACTCCTGTCCCTTCTAGACACCCAGGCACGTGCTCCGGTCTCCAGAATAACCCCGTCCCCAGCTCTGATCACTGGGTCCTGTTCTTCTGTCCCCGCTTATCCCGTCTGGCTAAGACTGTGCATGCACCTGCACGGAAGCCCACCCAGAGTGACTATAATGGTGGAATTTCAGGCAGGTCCGCTCACCTTGGCCATGTCTCAGATTCTGGTCTCTTCAATCTCTCTGCTGCTCAGGCAGGACTTGCCAAGTCTCCCCGATCGATGTGAGGAAACCCTAGGGCCTGCCCTCTTCGCAGAGTGCCTACAGCACTGATTGATTTGAGCCAACAAAATCTCTGTCCCTGGGGACTCGATCTGAAGAACACAATCAAGGGATGTCAATCTATCTTCTTGAAGGCCCCTCTTGTTCCATCTCAGACCCTTGTGGATACCCCCCGTCGCCCATGAATCTGTCCGAGCCCCTATCCTCCGGGGAGGGGCCCCTAGGAGCCCACGGCTGGGAGGGGGAGCTGTCCACTCGCAGCGTGCTGACTCATGATTCAGGGGTTCCCATGGCCTTAGCCTCCACAATGTATTTACCATCCTTTTCTTCCTCCCTTCATTGTCTTCCTCCAGTTCAGGTTTACTGCTCTAATAATTGTACACGTTTTACATTCAGTGTTGACCAACCCAGTTGTGTGTGTGTGTGTGCATTCTATTTACAGTTCTGAGCATATGGAGTTAAACCTCACTGACATAGTCCCACCCTTAAGGGAGAGCTTCAGTGGCTGAAAGCATGCGGGTTCGAGTCAGACAGACTTATATTCCAATCCTCCTTTCTGCCATCTCTCTTGATCACCCACACCCCTTGATATTCAATAGCTACGCGACCACAGGCAACCTGTAACAGGGCATAACAAAGCGCTCGGCACATGGCAGGTATGCAACAAATGGCAGCCATTGGGCCGTGGTGGCCTTTGGGTCATGGTGTGGGTTTCAGGGAGGAGGTGCCATGCTCACAGCAGCCACGTGGTCCTCTGGGTAAGCATTCAGTTCCACACACACGGATGCTTTTCCCCACACCACTCACCTAGGAGCGAGTTGGAGAAGAATTCCCAGCCGCAAGTCTCCATTATTCCTGGAGTCTCTCACTGACTGTTTGAGATGTGAGACCACATCCTTGTTGAACATTGAAGAGGGAGCTCTTTGCAAAATTCTAGGACCCAGAGGGCTCTGTCAGTGGGGGCATGAGCTGGGCTTCTCCCACATGCAGTCAAGGAGCCTAGAGGGGTGGAGGCGAGGGGTGCGTTATCACTGCAGTGCCCAAGGGGGCCTCATAACCTCAGACCCCCCACCACTTATTAGTACGTACTGAAACATAGCAGGCGCCGGGCATGACAGTGAGCATTGTGTGTGCAATGTGATAGCTGCTTACTGTCTGTGTTAAGTCCACGCGTAAGCCCACAAAGGGTTTCTAGTGACTGATTCGCTTGTTCGTTTCCTTGAGGGTACGTCACACTTTCCAATTTCTTTGTATGCCTGTGTGTGTGTGTGAATGTGTGTGTGTGTATTGCTGAAAACTGGACACTATAGATAATATATCATAGAATCTCCAGATTCTAATCTTTCCCCCAATTATTTAGCCACTTATCTGGACTAGATGTATAGTCTGTCTCCCCCACAGTAAGAGATTACTGATGTCTCCACTCGGGTTTTTCATTCCTGTCTTTATTATAAATCCTGGATTCTCAAGGGTTTCCCCTTTGTTAGCATGGCTTAGCGGTCAGCACAGCACCTTGAATTTTCGAGCCTTTACCTAATTCAAATGGAGCTACATGCGGGTTGGGAAATGTCATCTGATCGGACACTTACACTTCTGCCACAGATTTTACTCTTTGTTTGGCCTCTCATAGATGTTCCGCCCATGTATGTGGCCTTACCTTTATTTATTTATTAATTTTTTAGTTTTTTTTTTAATTTATGTTTGAGAGAAAGAGAAAGAGTACCAGCAGAGGAGGGGCAGAGAGAGAGGGAGACCCAGAGTCCGAAGCAGGCTCCAGGCTCTGAGCTGCCAGCACAAAGCCCTACACGGGGCTCGAACCCCCGAGCTGTGAAATCACGGCCTGAGCCAAAGTCAGACGCTTAACCGATTGAGCCACCCAGGCGCCCGGGCCTCATGTTTGAATAGAGATGTGTAGATAGCTAAGGGCTCGGTCAGTGTCTCCTGTCCTGCGTGGAGCCCCGAGCACGTGTGCTTCCCTCCAGATTGCTCAAGAGTATGTGGGGGCTTATCAAGGCCCACATGACTGTCCATTCCCTGTATCTCCTCGTCAAGTTTCCGGCTGGTCAATGCCCATTTCCGGCCCCAATCCTGATGATAATATCAGGCTAGCTGTGCCACTGACCTTCTCCGTTTCCTTGCTGCCAAGATCACCACTGTTTCTAACAACGATCCTGGGTGTGGGACTTGCCCGTACGTCCCTCCATGTAAGTGGGCCCCTTCTGGGAGCAAAGTCACTGTTTTTCACAGCTTGCCTCCTCCTGGTGGGATTACCATACTGCCAGAGTTTGATGGGGTCCGGAGCAGCCCAGGTCAAGATTGTCACAGTCTCCGACCGCTCTTACCGGAGATTTGATAGTTTCCCTTGCACAAATGCTTCTCTGTTGTATGCCCTTGCTCAATTTCCAGAGTATGGAACTTGTTGTTTTTGAAGATTGTATCCATTTTTATCACTATTTTTTTTTTTTGGTGGGGCGGGGGGCAGAGAATTTATCAAGTGCCTTCCTTCACCATTCTGTAAATCTTACGCCTACATGCTACCTTTGTGACCTTAAATCTCCACTCCATCCTTGGAGGATAAGGATAGGCATGATTACCCCACATCCTAGAAGAGGGTATGGAGGAGCAGAGAGCAGGTGCGGCTTGCTCAAGGCCACACAGCCACTGAGTAGTGGAGCTGGACAGGATCGTAGCATCAGAGGGCCGAGAACAAACTCAAGAATCTGATTCCCTGGAGTTGTGTCTCCCTCCACCATTTCCTAGTGCGTAATTTTTGGCGGGTCATTTCATTCAACTGGACCTCGCTCTCTTTGTCTGTAAAACGAGCATGAAGTCGTACCTGTCGCAGACGTTTGAAAGTAAAATGAGGTGTGTGTAAAGCACTGAGAGCCATGCTCAGACTCAAAAGCACAAGAGAAAACGATTTAACTGTTTCCTCGGAACAGGATGGCCAACATTGTATGCAGCATTCCATATGGGGAGGGGCAGACCTCAAATATCTGAACAATTAGGGTGGGATAGCTGATTCCAGAAAGATGTGGGACCAGGAAGAGGTTTGTTACAGTAATCCGAATTCTTGCCCTGTCTTCCACCAACTGGCTGTTGGACAATGATTTACATTATGTAGAAACAAATGCAATCGCTGATAATTGACCTACATATGTGCCCATTTCATAAAGTTCCATCTGAGAGTAATACTCATTATGATAACAATAACAGCAATTAAGTGCAACATCGCTTACAAAGACCTTTACGCATATTCTCAATGAATTGTCCCAACACCGTAAGGTCTAGGCAGGGAACCTTATTGCCATATTGCAGGAAAATGAGGGTCAGAAGCATTGTTCAATGACTGCAGCCACCCAGGGGCTCTATCACTTGGGACGTAAGCTTTCTTACCTGTAAAATGAGATCAGTGGAACAGAATGTCTTTGTTAGGCCTGATCTTCTTGGCTTTGCCATCTACAGGGCTCTAAGAAAGAGAGGGTACAGGCAAGAATCCTCGGATATTGGATGGCTGGGTGTGTGTTTTGGCAGTGTTTGGGTGTGCCCGAGAAATAGAAGCTTGGTTTATGTTCCATAGCACCTCTACCAAGTTTTGACCAAGACGGAGCCAGTGGGACTAGCTCAAGGTCATTAGGACTAGCTCATCATGTTTATCGAGCACTTACTATATGGTATGGAGCTCGCTGCAGGAGCAGCCACAGAATCTTCTGAAGCAGATGTGATCATTTCTTCCCCATCGTTTTGAAGAGAAACCCAGAACTCCAAGTAAAGTGCTTGTCCAAGGTCGCACAGTTCATGAGTGGTAAAACCAGGATCTCAGCCAAGGTGGATCTCCCTACGGGTCCTGAGTGTTCCCCCTCCCCAAACATCTACTCTGGATGCTACATCCAAGGTCAACTTAGAAAAATTTCAGAATTTCACTGGCTGTAGCTTTCATTTAGTTTTCCTCCATCTGTCTTGTTTTCAGTCAATTTTTATTTTGTTTTGCTCTTGTGCAGAGAGGAAAGATGCTGTGTTTTGGATATATTGGTTTTTATGCATTTTGCTGCCTATAGCTCCCTTGGAACACTTTTTGGCTAACATGTCATAAGTGAAACCACTGAATTTTGGAAGGAGCATTATGGAATGTTCTTCCAGGAGGTCAGAGGAGGAAAATTGCTCCTAGATTATAGTCTTGGACCAGACTTTTAATATGCTTTTTTTTTAAGCATCTTAGGAAATTTTCTGTGATGCTGACGACCCACGGAATTGAAACTCATCTACTAAATTACACCAGGCCCATAATACCTTTTGTTTCCTGAGTGTGGCAATTACTTTCCTGACAGTTTGTTCTGAAAATAGACTGATTTTCAGCGAATGGAAGGTCCATGAGGGGTGGTGTGGAGGTGGACTAAGAGGGGAATCGGAGGCCCAAAGGAACCAGGTGTGACCCGCATTTTTCTGAGGGCACAAATCTCCCCCCAGCGTTGTTTCAGACCCCGCAGACCTTGATGACAAAGGAAAATCCCATTAAGTGGCTGTGCTGTGGCCGATGCCACATTCAGGAAATCTCCCCCCGTGAATTTGTTTCTCCTGTGTGGGTCTGCCTTTCCCCCTCCATCCTGCACCCCTTCCACCTCTGCGGGATCCCTCGTTTGTTTGCTCACTCAGCCATCGTATTCATTGAGCTCCTGCTGTATGCATAGACCGGTACCAGGTGCAGCAGAGGGAAATAAGGGATGAAGTGCAGGCTTCCCCCCAGACTCAAGGTCAGGCACGCGAGGTTAACAGCCATGTCATTTATTCAGCTGATATCTGTGAACGTGAGGCAGAGTCTTGGGCAAGAACAGCGAGGAAGGGACAGAGTGCTGGGGAGGCTGCTGCAGCCAACCTCAGTGACACAGCGCGTGAAGTTCCTAGTGTCCCTCTGAAGTTCCTGGGGTCCCTCTGGAGCCACCCTGGCCGTGTGAAGGGGTGACGTCATTGAGGTTGCCATGTGGCTCTACTGACCTTGATTCCAATCTGGCTCTGCCCGCATGTGACTTATAACCTTGGGGAAATGCCTTCGTGTTTTTTTTTTTTTTAATTTTTTAAGTTTACTTATTTATTTATTTTGGGAGAGATGGAGACAGCATGAGTGGGGGAGGCGCAGGGAGAGAAGGAGAGAGAGAATGCCAGGCGCTCTCCGTGCCGTCAGCGCAGAGCCCGACACGGGACTTGAACTCACAAAACTTCGAGATCACGCCCTGAGCTGAAACCAAGAGTCGGATGCTCACCCGGCTGAGCCATCCGGCGCCCCATCATTTTTTAAAATTTATTCATTTATTTTGAGAGAGAGAGAGAGACCGTGCGCGTGAGCAAATGGGGGTGGGCAGAGAGAGAGGGAGAGAGAATCCCGAGCAGACTCTGAGCTGTCAGCACAGAGCCCGACAAGGGGCTCGAACCCACAAACCGCGAGATCATGACCTGAGCCGAAATCGGATGCTTAACCGACCGAGCCACCCAGGCGCCCCTGCCTTCGTGTTTTAAAAATTGTGGTAAAATTTACATAACATGAAATGTGTCGTTTTAACTATTTTGAAATGTGCAGTTCGGGGGTATCAGGTACATTCACAGTGTTTGCACCCAGCACTACGGTCCACCTCCATGACACCTCATCTCGCAAGACTGGAACTCTGTCCCCAGTAAACACTAACTCCCCACTCCCCTTCCCCAGCCCGTGGCACCAGCGTTCTACTTTCTGTCTCCGTGAGTTTGATTAGCTAGGCACCTTGTGTGAATGGGATCATCTGTCTTTGTTTGACTGGCTTATTTCAGTTAGCATCCTGCCCTCAGGGTTCATCCATGTTGCAGCAGGTGACAGAATCTCCTTCCCATTTAAAGCTGATTAATACCCCATTGGGTATATATCCCACGTTGTGTGAATCCATTCGCCTGTGGATGGACACTGGGTTACTTTCACCTTTTGGCTGTTGTGCATAACTCTGCCAGAGTGTGCATACACTCTGCGGGTGTATCAATATCTGTTCAAGTCCCTGTTTTCACTCTTCTTGGCTATATACTCAGAAGGGGAATTGTTGGATCCCACTATAATTCTAGGTTAATTAAAAAAAATTTTTTTAATGTGTATTACTTATTTTTGAGAGAGAGAGAGAGAGAGAGAGCACGAGAAGGGGGGGGTAGAGAGATAGAGAGAGAGGAACACACAGAATCTGAAGCAGGCTCCAGGCTCTGAGCTGTCAGCACAGAACCCAACGTGGGGATCGAACTCACAGACTGTGAGATCATGACCTGAGCCGAAGTCAGACGCTTAACCAGCTGAGCCCCCCCAGGTGCCCCTCGAGGTTTAGTTTTTAGAGGAACTGCCATACTATCTTCCATAGCAGACACATCCTTCATTTATTCTTGTGTCTTTGGTTTTTTTCCTCTGTACGTGGGCACAGTAGTATGAGGACCCACCTCGGGTTGCTAGGGAGATGCCAGGAGATGGTATCCATGGTGTCCCAGCATGGGAGTGGATGGCATACAGTAGGCACTCAATACATGCTCATCTTTTGTCCTCGCCCGGGTGAGGTGGGGCTCAGTTGGTCAGACTCAAAGACACGTGGAGCCGTCCTCTTTCCCAAGGCACCAGCCATCCAGCCAACCTGACTCCCGCTTTGGGAGCCTGCCTCATTCTGTCCGTCTAACTTTTCTCCCCAGGCTGTGGACGAGCTCCTACAGACCCTGGATCTGGAGAAGAAGGCGGTGGTTGTTGGGCACAGCCAGGTGAGTAGAGCTTCCTTTTTATGTCACTCTGCTCATCCCATCAGGGACCCAGGTGAACCCCGATTCTGGTCCTCCTGCATCATCCGCTACCTGTGTGGGCCTCCTTTTCACCCAACTGACGACAGGGCTAGCGACTTTCTGCCCTGCCCATCTTACAAGGCCAGGAAGATAAAGTGGTATTACGTGGGAGGCAACAACATTGGGGAATATCATTTGTTAGAGGTTACACTCCCAGGGACCTCAGCAGTCTGGAAGAGTTCACATCCTGGACCTCAGCAGGGATTTCCGAGCCTTAGAAAGAGGGGCCGTAAAAGCCAAGAAGAAGCACTCACCTTCACCCGGAGCCTGGTTCACTTTTACTTGGCAACCGACAGTACCCGGGTGAATAGTCCCGGCTGATTAGCAGCAGTAAGTGAAAAGTTAGGGCTCCGCGAGAAGGCACATGACATTAACGTTGAGGGAAATAACTTTCTTCAAACTGGTGTTGAACCCAAGGCTTTTCCAATAACGCTTCAACATTTAGAGAAGAGGTTCACAGAGTCCGGATGTGCCTGTATAGCCTCCAAGTTTTCAAGCGGGAAAATATTGTATTTAGGGCTTCCCAAGGGGAGTCCCATCCTTTTGCGTTTGTGGAAGATCCCTTACCAGCTCCTGGAGCTAGTGTCCCACGGGCTCTGCTTTGGGAAGTAAACTCGAGGACCACGCAGCAGTCAGGGAGAATGGCAAAGTGTAGAAACAGAAACTGGGGAGAAAACTGACCAAAGGGAAAATTGCCCTCCCACCCTCATCCCCTGATTGAGTAACATCAACCAAGAAACCTTTGTCGATCTCCTGCCACCTCCAGGCGCAAGGTGCTGGGGAAGGGCCCCGGTTCTCCGGGAACCCACCATGGTGGCATCATTGGCCATTAGTCATTCTGGGGCCCCTGAGTAGCGTGTCCCATTGCACCTGCCTTGGCGAGCTCACGGGTTTTCATATAGTCATTGCCCCATAGACACGCAAGCCTCTTAGTTTACTGGCGTCTCAACCTGATTTATTCCACCCGGAGTTGGCAGCGACTGGGACTTCGCAGACCTTTCCAGTGGAAGGAAGGAACCTGTCAGTTGCTGGGCTTCCGCTTCACACATTGTTCCTCTTTTCCCTCAAAAGCTCCTGGGAGATAATTAGTAAATCCCTTCTTTCCAGGCGGGGAAGGTGCACCTCTGGGAAGTAAGCCCCCTTTCAAGGCCTTACGCTTACCTAGAAGACCAGTTACAGCTCCCGTGAAAGCCCGTATGGCCCTGGATCCCACACTCTTCTCCATACGCTGTGCGTTCTGCTGCTGATTGGTGGAAGTCGAACAAACACTCTTTACACACACGTCGGTATGGCCCAGATTCAGAGGCCTTGTCCTTCAGCTCCAAGAACTTTGTCCACGTAGACCAGCCGTTCTCAAAATACAGTCTCTAGACCAGCAGGATCCCCTGAGAGCTTGCTAGAAGCATAAACATTCAGCTACCCCCAGCGCAGACCTAGTGAATCTGAAACTCTGGGGGTAGGACCCAGAAGTCTGGGTTGCAGCAAACCCTCCCCGGGACTCCGGCACATGTTCAAGTTTGACAACCACTGGTCTAGATAACGACTCCGTTATTTCATGAATACAAAAATCAGTCTCTATAAGCCCGGCCGCTATTGTAGAGCAAGGAAGAAAACAGAAGCAAGAGAAATCTTTGTACATACTTTCACAGAGTGAGGGCAAGAAATTTAGAAGCCGAAACATCCCAATTACAAACAAAACCAACACTGTTGTTCTCAAGTAATGCTTGGTGTTCGTTAAAACAGCAGTCGAGAGCAAATTAAAGTCAGCGAATCCTTTGGAAGCTAGGCTATCCTGCAATCTTTCAGGGCAGAGGAGGCACGGCAGGACTGGGCACTTCTTTTTTCTTTTCAAATATGTATTTATTTTGAGAGAGAAGAGACAGCACCAGTGGGGAATGGGCTGACAGAGAATCCCAAGCACAGAGCCTGATGCTGGGCTTAAACTCCCGAACCATGAGATCATGACCTGAGCTGAAACCGAGAGTCGGACACTTGACTGCCTGGGCCACCCGTACCTGCCCCTCTGCTCCCCCGCTTTCTAATTATGAATCTCTAGGGACTGATTTAGCCTTTCTGAGCCTCTGTTCCCTCATCTGTAAAATGGAGCCACTGCTCCCCACCCCCCAGGTTGGCTGTGGGAAAGCAGTCAGTTGTCATCTACGTGTTGAATGCGTTTGTCACTGGGACAAGACGCTTATCAAATAGGATAAGATTTGAATGTTTCAAGAAGGAAACCCCTCTAATCCGGAAAATTACTAGGACAAGAGCTGATTCCTCAGCAGTCCCAGATACGGGAGCTTCTGCCATATCAGAATCTTGAACCTTGGTCTTCAGCGTTTTTAGAGGAAAAACAGTTTGCATCGCGGTGGCCCCCATAGATTTCCTTAAATGTGAGGATGTTGAGATGTTACACTCTGCTTGCGTCTGATAAGCCGCTGGACCCACGAAAGGCGAATAATTTAGATTTTTCTTTGTGATTCTCAGCCCCTGGTGCCTTATCGAGGCCTGTGCTGAGGGCCATGACATTTATGAAAAAGGTGGAATCCCACATGCAGTTGGCCTTCTGGTTGGCGATATGCTCTTTAAAGGGAAAAAAAAATCAAGATAAGATTCTGCAGAGCCGATGACTTATTCCCATTGTGTGTATGGTCGCTTCCAATTATCTTTTTAATGAAAGCTTCATACTTAATCAATAGTGGTTTTGGAAGCACCCGCCGCCTTTTGTAATATACGAACTAGGGCTGTCATCATTTTGATCATTGATTTTTTTTATAGCAGCTTTTGGGACTCACTAGCTTGTGAAATTAATACAGTCATTATTGAGACAATCTGATAGGTAATGAGTCAGTCGTGTCTTTATTTCAGTGAGGCTAATTGTCTCGGTGGCTCTGGCTGATAGGAAGTGTCCTGTAAAGCCAGGGACGGTTGCAAAACAGAGTTGGCACCGACTGGGCGTGCAGATTCTCATCCTCGCCTTGAGGAAGGGCTCTCTGTGGGACGGGCGGGGTGGCTGCCATTGCAGCAAATAGGTTTAAGGGAATGGACAATCGATTGAGACCCTTTGTGCACCTGGAATCAAATTGCAATTCAACCCCAAACTTCAGGCGTTTGTACGATAGCCAGTGAAGGAGCGAAGCCTCGTGTTGACGTTGAGAATGGGTGTGCTGGAGGTGAACTTGGCTTTGTTGATCGCCGGCTGGGTGAACTTGAGTCAGTTACATAATCTCCCTGGGCCAATAGATTCCTCATAAGGTTGTTTTTATTATAATGGGACAGAGGAGAAAGAGCTTTGAAAAATCTAGATGCCATCATGCAAATGTTAATTGTATTCAGTGATAACTATAGTCCGGTCTGGAGTCAGACGGAGGGAAACATTTCTGCTGTTTCCGCTTGCTAGGGGAGGGTCATGGGGGAAATGCCATTGTCAGCCTTAGTCTTTCCTTCCATAAAATGGGGGGATTGCAATAACTACCCTACAGGATGATGTACATTCAGTACTTTACCTGCACGTATCAGGTGAAGTGGTTGGTTCTGATCTGCAACACTGATTGATAACGTCCCCAATTACTTGATAATATCACTAAGATGCAGCCATCCAGTGCCCCTAGAAAATTGCACATCTTTGGGGTAAGAGGCCACGTTTGGCAGAGAAACACGGCAGGCTGGTCATAGACACTAGCGTGACGAGGGCATCTGAAAAGCGTCCCCTGCCCCCATCACCGACTCAAGTCCCAAGCTGCTAGGGCCTCTTTCCTTTGACTCCGGGGAGGTAAGACTGACAGTAACCACCCTACCAGGTGGGCAGAGCAGGCCTGGCCCCAAAGCGTTAGGTTCTCAGAAAATCCTTCTGTGTGCCCCCCAGTATATTGAAGGCGGCCCTGCGGGGTGTCAAGGAGGCATTGATCACTTTGCTGCAGAAGGCCTCCATCCATTATGGATGAGCAGAGGCCTGGAAATCGTGGACCGCAAGCTGTTTTCCGTTAGGATGCCTGACCACCTTCTGTGGGTGGCACCAGCCTGACCCCCTCCTCCCCTGGCCGAGGAGGGCCACCCTCACTTCCTCCACATTCTCCGCCCCTCCTTATAAGGCAGGACCGAATATTTCCAGGGCACTGCTTCTCTCAGGGGGCCAGCGACACTTATCGGAAAGAACGTACAATCGCAGCCCTGCACTAAATCCACGGATTCAGCCTTTCCTGGGGTGAAGCCTGGGAATCTGCATCTTCCACTGTCTGCAAAGCAATTCTGGTGCAGAGACGTTTAGGCAGGTCCCTCCTGACAGTGGTTTTGAAATGAAGGTGTGCATGGTTCCCCTGAGGGTCACATTACAGTGTCGCTCTGATTCAGCAGGTGGGGTCCCAGATTCAGCATTTCTAACAAGCTCCCCGGTGGTGACAATGCCACTCTGGGGACCGTGCTCTGAGCACCCAAGGGCTAGAAGAAGGAAAAGAGGACTCATGAGGAGATAAGATGTTTTGACAATTTATGTTTTTGTTTTATTTTTGAGAGAGACCGAGCATGAACGGGGGAGGGGCAGAGAGAGAGGGAGACGCAGAATCTGAAGCAGGCTCCAGGCTCCGAGCTGTCAGCGCAGAGCCTGACGTGGGGCTCGAACTCACAGAGTGCGAGATCATGACCTGAGCCGAAAGGTCGCCCGACCGACTGAGCCACCCGGGGACCCCTGTTTTGATAATTTAGACCCTCAGTCGCGGGCAGCTGCTAACAAATATCTCGGTGGGGGAGGGGCGCAAGAAAACTGGGTTGAGTGGCAACCCCCTCTCTCTTCAGACCATCTGATTCAGCCGCACAGGAGTCACCGGTCACCTTTTGTCCCTCCAGGTTTTCCTCAAGGCAGGCGTGGTCTCCAGGCTTGAGAAGCAGCGGGAGAAGCTGGCGTCTCACAGCATCATTTTATTCCAGGCGGCTTGTAAGGGCTTTCTGTCCCGGCAGGAATTCAAGAAGCTGAAGGTACGGCACCCAGTGAGCCTCGTCACCCCTGCAGAGGTGTGAGATCCCAGAAAAGCAGCATCGGAGCTGATCTGGGCGCGGTAGCCTCGCGCTTCGCACACTCACGCTTGGGCACGAAACCCTGTGGGATATTTCAGCAGGCAGTTTCAGATCCAGTGGGTCTGGGGTGAGCATGGGGCGGGGGAGGGGTGGTGGTCTGCAGGTCTTCCACGATGGTGCCAGTGCTGTCGGTCCATAGGCTCACCCCGAATGGGAGGACTTTAAAGTGACGCTTTGTAAGATGTGATGATTGTTTCTAGGACGTTGACATCAAATGACCAATGATGTCAGACTTGATCTAGGTATCATGGGGGTGTCCAAGCCCTCCCGGGTCCGTTATGGTTTCAACCTGTTCCATCTCTGGAGAACTTGGCTCTCATGGGCCAGCAGACAGGACATGACAGGACCTGGCCATTGAGGCTTTCGGGACTGAAGGGGCAGCTCAGAGTCCGCAGTCCTAAGCCATCCTGGAGACTGCATTTCCTTCCTCCCTGTAGCTTGTGCAGTAGAGAAATGTGTGCATGGTTCCCCTGAGCATCACATTATAGAGCACAGCTCTGGAGACAAACAGTGGAGACCCACCCCTTAGGAGCTGGGTCAAGGTGAAATGAGGTCATGTGTGCCGAGTCTAGTCCGTGCCCCAGACTGACACATTGTTCAACAAATGCCAGCTCCCGTTACCTCCAGGTCCTCATTATTAAGTACTACCACTAGCATGGGGTCTCATTACATGTGCCCCCAGTTGATGCGAATTTGTAAATTCAAGTACACGTGCTTGGCAAAAGCAGAAAAAGGCAAGAACGTTAATAATTAAAATATTGTGGGCAACCCCACCGGCCCACTGCCTTCCAGTAGCTTATGCCTCAGAATGATTTAGAAGACAGGTTCATTAACGCCCTGGATTCTGTCTGCATCCAGACTTGCGGGGTTTCAAATCCCAACTCCACCACCGGGAAGCTGTGTGATATTGAGCAGGTGACCGGGGCTGGGGCGAGGGGGGCATCTCTGTGGCTCAGTTTCCCCATCTGTACCGGTGGTTCTCAAAGTATGGTCCCCAGACCAACAGCATCCACACCAACTGGGCACTTGCTGGCCTTGCAAATTCTCTGGCCCCACCCCGACTTCCTGAATCAGACTGTCTGGGGGATGGGGCCCAGCACTGGTGCTTTATTAAGCGCTCACTCAGGCTTGAGCAGCATGGGGTTCGTATTTAAATAACACTTAAAGTGATACCTGTCCCCTAAAATCAACCGGCAACACAATCATGGCCTTTGGATCTTGCAGGCAATTTCAGGGATTCTCAAGGATCGTTTATTTATTTATTTTTTGTCTTTCGCGGTGATTTTGCATCTGATGCCCTTACGAGAGGTGACCCTATTCCCTCCTCCTCCGCTTCTCCTTCTTCTTAGGTCATGCAAGATTATGTTGTGGTATAATGTCTGAGGCCCAGACCCGATTCCATGAAAAGCTCTCAAAAAATATTTTTAATTAAAAAAAAAGTGTGCATTTACTTGATTTTTGAGTACAGTTGACACAATGTGACAGTTTCAGGGGCACAGCCTAGTGATTGGACAAGTCTACACGTGACGCTGTGCTCACATGGGCAGCTAGCTACTGGCCGTCACCAGACAATACTATTACAATACCATTGCAAAGAAGCTTCTTTTTTATCTTTTATATTAAATATAATTTATTGTCGAATTGGTTTCCATACAACACCCAGTGCTCGTCCCAACAGGTGCCCTCCTCCCTGCCCATCGCCCACTTTCCCCTCCCCCCCACCCCCCAGCAAAGAAGCTTTTTAAATGTGTGAGTTATCCAACCTCTTCCGTTAAGATATGGAACTCGCTTTTTCCAACCCCTTTCCCACCCCCTTTGCTCTCTTTCCTTCGCCTTTACCGGGTTGGGAAGGACCCCTCAAGTTTCTGGTTTCCCTTCCCCGCAGATTCGCCGCCTGGCTGCGCGGTGCATCCAGAAGAACGTGGCTGTGTTCCTGGCGGTCAAGGACTGGTCCTGGTGGCGGCTCCTCGGATCCCTCCGGCCCCTGCTGAGTGCCACCATTGGGGATGAGCAGCTCCACGCCAAGGAGGTCGGTCCATGTGGCAGGCAAGACGCGGGGTGGCCCCGTCTTCACACCTCCATAGTAACGCTTGCTTCCAGACTCAGTGCCTCCACTCTGCGGATTCGTGATCCAGAAACGCTCTGCTCAGCAGCCTTGCTGCCGCCTTCCAGATACCACTCTGCTGTCATTAACACAGACACAGACCACCCTCCATCCCACGTCCAGCTCTACACCGGGCTTGTGGGTGCTGGTCAGATACCCCATCACTACCCAGGGGCACAGGAGCACTGACCATGATGCTGGTCGTCCCAGGGAGACCTGGTGGTGGCATCTTTGAGCCTTTCAATTTCTTACCTCTCCGGGAGGTGCTGACTGTCCCTTCCACCCCGGTGGCGCCCGCCTTCTGCAGGGAAACCGTTTTGATCGGTTTCTGGTTTATCCTGGCTGTTGTCTATTCTTGCAAAATTAGCCACTTCACACACATGCGCACAATGGCTTTGCACAGAGGTCTTCCTGATTCTCTTTCCGTGACAGCTTCCTACTCCTTTTTTTTGTGCGCATTCCATAGTTCATCCCAGGGGTCTGCTGTGGGGGAGGGGGGGCATTTAGGCTGTGCCTAACGACAGTACCGAAAGCGTAACGCACAGCCACTGGCAGAGTGGTGGTCTTGGGGAGGAGGAAGAGCCAAGCTCCCCATGTCGCTCAGGCATACGCAGTCTTGGGTCGAGTAATGGACTCATTCTGAGGATCTGCGTTCCACCCCTTGACTGGGATGCTCATGCAAGCCCGGTGGCCCCAGACTTGCACGAGCAGAGACGCTGATATTCTGAAATGGGGAAAGAAAAAGTCCCTTGTGGGAACTTAGCATCTGGGCATCGTCACAGAGAGGCTGGCAGAATCCCTCGCTCTGTTCCCCCGGGACTCTTAACACATGTGGAAGCCCTGCCTCTGATCCAGGATGGCTTCTGTTAAGGTGTTTGCTTTTATAGGAGGAACTCACAATGCTGAGACAGAAGCTAGAAAAATCGGAGAAGTCACGGAATGAACTCCGGCAGAATGCAGACCTGCTAGAGAGCAAGGTACCCTGTCCCTTCTGTGTGGGGTCCCCTGTGTGGGGTGACGTGTGTTGATGGGGCAGATTATGATGTGCCTGACACTGTGCTAAGTGCTTTACAAAATAGCCTCAAATAAAGGGTTTACAAATAACCCCTCAAAATAACCCTGTGGGGGCATACTGTCCTTGTCCCCATTTTACAGAGGAGGAGACTGAAGCTCTGGGATATTAAGTATCTCCCCAAGACCACACAACTAGCATGCACAGTACTGAGATTCAAACCCATATCATCTGACTCCAAAGGGAAGAATTTCTCGCATAAGTCACAAAAGCACAAATTGCGAGGAAAAAAAATGATACATTTGACTATATTAAAGTAATCAACTTCTGTTTATCAAAGCATAACGGGAAGACACACTACATACTGGGCAGGGAAATTTACAACATGTGTAACCGACAAAGGGTATTTGGACATATAAAGAGCTTTCTTAAATCAACTGGAAGAAGAGAAACACTCCAGTAGGAAAAAAAATGGGCAAAAAGAGGTATTGGCAACTCCCAAGAGGAGAACTCTTGTTTCAAGAGTTCAAATGTTCTGGGCACCTGGGTGGCTCAGTCTGTTGAGCATCTGACTTCAGCTCAGGTCATGATTTCAGTTTGTGGATTCAACCCCAGCATCGGCTCTGTGTAGACAGCTCAGAGCCTGGAGCCTGCTTCGGATTCTGTGTCTCCCTCTCTCTCTGCCCACACTCTCCCTCTCTCTATCAAAAATAAGTAAACATTAAAAAAAAAGAGTTCAAATGTTCAGGAATCCAAATGGCCAATAGACTCATGAGCAGATGCTCAACCTAATTACCAATCAGGAAATGCAAATTAACACCACCCTAGGTACGATTTTGCACCTTGGACTGGCAAAATCGAAGTCTGATGTAGCCACGTATCGGCAAGGACGTGTAGCAGCAGGAAACCATATGCTGCCGTGGGAGTGTAATCTGATATTTGATCTCTTCACCCTTGAACAACTTAGGCTTGTCTCTGAAAGCTGACCCTGTCCATACTGTGTGCTCCAGCAATTCTGTGTGGAATATATTCTCACATATGTAAGAAAAGCCAAGAAGTATACAGGAACAGCATTGTCGTGTTGAAGAAATCTGAACCCCCAAATGGGAGTCTATCAATAAGAGAATGAATGAACCCATGTTGTTGTATTAAAGATTGAGCTGCCAAATAAACACGAATAAAGAGGCAGGAAAACAATGGCCCAGGAGGCAGACCCAGTTTTCCACCTTTTTCTTTGTAAATAAAGTTTTATTGGCATACGGCCACGCCCACCCATTCGTGTGTAGTCTCCGGCAGCTTTCATGCTACGATGGCAGAGCTGAGTAGCTGTGACAGAGGCTCTGTGATGTACAAAGCCCAAAAGTATCGAACTCTTTATGGAAAAAGTTTCCTGACCCCTCAACTAGAGATAGGTGACTACGTGGATTGCCCTCAAAAACATAACACTGGAGAAAGATTATTTAAGTCACAAAAGAATATTTGAAACATGATATCGAACATATTAATTTTTTTAAAGTGCAGGCTGATACTGTATATTGCGTGGGGCATATACCGTATGATTGTGGTGTAAAGATATTTCCACGGGAATAATAACGCCAGCTTTGGAGTAGTGGTCGCCTCTCGTGGGTGGAGAGGAACATGTGATTGGAGATTACATCTGTGGGGATGGGGGTGTGATCACCGTGCTGAGGTCTTATTGTCTTTAGTTGGGTGTTGAGTTCACAGACTGGGGATGACGACGGGAGCCAGAGAGTCCCTGCCCCCAGGGGACTACTGCCAATTTCAGATTCCTAAGCAAATTCATGCAGTGTAATGTGAGAGAGATGTGGTCGGGGAGCTGTGGGTAGATCACGGAAGAGCTGTGCACGGTAACTTGCTGTTCCGCTTAGTTTTTCAGGGCCAGGACTCTAGTAAGTCACTCGCCTGGGGCATGAAATTTAAAGGGGTGCCAGAAACTCAGCAAGATAAATCGTATTTCAATGCAGCGTCTTTTAAAATGTAAATGAATGCAAAAAAAAAAAAAAATCCACGATGAGCCAAATACCAAAATTTCAAATAAAGGAAGGACTGGTGGGCCGGGATTAAGGTGAGGGGTAAGTGAGAGAGTATGCACAGTGGGATCCTGTCTTCATTTAAGTTTTTGATGTTTTATTCATCGTGGATTTTTGGCATGAATTTTGACTTTCTTAAATATTGCATTAGAATGCTATTTAATCTCGGTTTCTGGGTTTCTTGGCACTCCCTGAAATTCCGCACCCTGGGTGAGGGCTTTGCCCGTCTTATCCTTAGTCTCAGCTGACTTTGGAAGCCCTGGGCACCTCACAGGGTCCTGCTGAAGCTCAACTATAGTCCAGTTTTATTCGCCTATTCAGCAAATGAGTATGAGCATCTCCCAGGCAGCAAGCATTCAGCTGGCCACCTCAAATGCAGCTAGGCAGAAGGCAAAGTCCCTGTCCTCATGAGGTCTCCAGGCTAATCGAGGGAGACAGACCACAGTTAATAAAAAAGCAAGCTACTTTTTGATGGTCAAGTGCTGCAGATAATAAGCAGAGGGAGGTGACAGTGAGGGGGCTATTTTTGCCTGAGCGGTCTGAGAAAGCTTCCACGGATTGAGATGTCTGAGTCTAGGTCTGCGTCATCTGGCACAGTCATCTATGCGCAGATCTGGGGCATCGAGTCGAAATGGCAAGTGCAAAGGTCCTGAGGCAGCATGGGATAATATTTGTCAGTTTGGAGCAAAACTAGAGCTTTCCACACCTGCGAACCCGTGGTGCTATCGTGACTGATAATATTGCTTGGTTTGCTAGACGGACGGTGGGGGCTATAATTGGGTTCATGATCAAGCCAACGGAACACATTCTGCTTCCTGTATTGACAGCCCAAGTTGAGCCTGGCTGGCTCCCGTGGGGACATGGAATGAAGTTTGGGGTAGGGGCTATCTCTTTTCCACCTCTTCTCATTCTCGTTGTCATCGTGTCCACTCTCTCCACCAAGGGTTCTCTGTCTCACTCCCACAGACAAGGAAGAGTCAGAGGCTCCTCCTGGAAGGGGACAGTCACGTCACATAGAGTTAGGAGAGTCAGGGTGGAAAAGGCTCCACCATGGGTCTCTGCCCTCTTATAGAAAATACCGTAGGGAGGAGAAGAAATGACACCCAAGTGTCATTCAGGACTCTAGAGAGCACCCAGCCTGACCTCTCCCACAGGAAGTAGCAATGACAGAGCAGCAGAAGCGAGCAATCAGAGAGCCGTGCGTGGGCTGGGAATATCGGTGACTCCACTGCAGAAACTCCTTCCCTCTGAGCTGACATTTGATACAGTAATTCATCACACACTGTCGAGTAGGACGTGGGCGCTTGGGGTGCCTCAGCGGCCGGGGGGGAGACGGGGAGACAGTGAGGAGGGGAACATCATTAGCATCTGGCTATACAGCTCACGCCGCACTGGGAGAAGGAAGAGAAGGGGCCAGGCTGCTGAGACCTGGACCAAGCGTTCAAGCGTCCTCACCTGCTCCATATTCTACGCAGGCTCTTGGCGTCTCTGTGTCCTCCGTGGCTCCAAAAAGACGTCCGGGGCCTGGAAAAAAAATAAGACAAAATTTCAAAGCTAAGAAAGGCAGAACAATGGGAAATAAGAGGTTGAAGAGTGTACCAAAGGCGGGGGGCGGTGAGAATTAGAAATAGAGATTTACCGTGAGCCTCAGACTCGCTCTCACTTCAGACTTTGCATCTGCTGTTGCCTCTGCCTGGAATATTTCCCTCCACCCTCCTCAGCTGGTTAATGCCTGGTCGTCCCTCATCACCCAGTTCCAGTGGTACTTCTTCCAAGAAGGCTTTGCTAACCTTTTAGGGATGGGTTGGGCCCCTACAGTCGGCGATCCTAGGCCCTGAGCTTCCTGTTACTGCGTTGATGGAGGTGTTCTCACCCCCTCTGGCACGCCTGTGCCCTGGCTTGGTGAGGCCCCAAGGGCAGGGGGGATGTCTTGCTCATCACGTTGGCTGAGCCCCTGGTATAGAATAGACATCCAATGGACCAATGATGCCATGAAAGGTCAACTGAAATGTTGACACTGAGCTTCCTAGCAACCAAAGCAAAGAGGGAGGCAAGAGATTACATGGACTTGTCCCCAGCTTAAACACACACGCACACCTGTTGCTTGAGATAATACTCATTCTTCCAAGTATTGAGCTATCAGAGAAGTTTCTTCTATGAGTCCTCGTGAAAAGGGGCACCAAGTAATGTGACAAAGTACAACCTCAGTAATATTTGTCCAGGAAGTAGAAGAGGCGACCTCTAGGAGGGCTTTGGCAGGCCTCGTCCTGACCTGCAAGACAAGGGCATGACATCAATTCCCTAAAAAACTCAGTTAGGAGGCAAAGCAGAGTTTTATCCAGGAAGCACATTCAGGTGACTGAGTGCTGTGATTTCTTTCCCCTCCCCCTACCCCCCTTCCTCCTCTTCCTCTACTTCCTCCTTTTTAGACTTTATAGTAAGGTCCAACATACAAAAAAGTGCACAGTTGTTAAGTATATACGTCTCCATGAATTTTCAGAAACTGAACACACCAAGGCATGGACACTCATGTGGAGACACAGAACGTTCCCGGATTCCCCCCAAGTCCCCCTCATGGCCCTTTCAGCCACGACCTTCCAAGGGTAACCACTAAACTGACCTCTAGCACTATAGATTGGGTTCCCCCCCCCCATTTTTTTAACTTTACCGAAATGCAATCACATGCCTTTCATATGACATTGTGACATTCCTCCGTGTTGGGGGCGGCTGTGGCCCATCCGTTGTCATTGCTGTGTAGTATTCCATCATGGGTACAGAGCACTCTATTCATTCTACTCTACATGGGAATTTGGTTGTTTCCGGCTTCAACCTGTGATGAATAAGCCTGCTGTGAACATCCTTCCACGTGTCTTTTGGTACAGGAATCATACGTTTCCATTAGGAATGCACTGGGAATGGAATTGCTGGGTTCTAAGTTCCCTCTGTGTTGGGTTTTAATGGATACAAACAGCTTGCTCAAGTGATCGAATCAGTTTACCCTCCCACAGCAGTCCACCCCCTTACCGGCGCTCGATATTGTCCTTTGCATTTATTGGCTGTTTTGGGCGCCCTGTGATCCCACACCATGATTTTAATTTGCGCCTTTTCTCGTGTTTTTGGCCGTTATTCTCTTTGGCGAAGTGGGCTTTCAAGTCCCTGGGCCACTTATGACTGCTTTACTTATTGGGTTGTAGCAACTCTTTATATGCCGTGGATTTAAGTTCAGTTGTTGGATATATGTGGCACAGATCTCTTCCTCCAATCTGTGGCTTGCCCTTTTCGATGCAGTAATTGGAAGTATTTTCTGAAGCCCCGAGTCTCTTCAGACCTGCCCAGGGGCTAGGAAGAGGTCAAAGGGCTCCAGAATCCCCCAACCTGTATCAGTGGCCATAGATGCCCTTCTTTAGTTTCATTCTGTATTTGATTGATTCTTTTTGGACTCCCATTATTTTCCACCTTTCTGCGTCTCTGGAATTGCACTGCGTTCCACAATCACGCGTCTTACACTAAAAAATGACAGCACTTTCTTTTCTTTTGTTCCATAATGGTGCAGCTTATAATCAGAGGCAGCTCAGATTGGGTGAAACGTAGCATCCTGGGGCCCAAGTAAGATTTTATTTGAAGAAAGGTCTTTAATTCTTTCCCTTCCACCAAAAGCCACTTTGATTTTTTTTTTTTTTCTGGTTGCTTTTATACTTCACGGAACATCAGGATCACCTGGGGGAGCTGTGTCCCCTGTAGCTTCCCCATCCCATCTCCCGAGGATTCGACCCAGGAGGGAATCTCGGGGAGGGGAGCTCTTCCCTGCTTCTTTTAACAAGCCCCGAGGTGAACCTGAACGCAGCATCGTGCCATGTGAGACTCGTGGTTCTCGTGCTCGAAAGCGTGTCAAAATCCCCCGGAGGATGTGTTAGACTATAGCGGGCTGGTACCCAGCCCTAGAGATTCTGAGTCAGGAGGCTCGGGGCAGCCCTGGAGAATCTGCGTTCCCCACGAGCTGTGTCAGGTGATGCCGAACCCGCTGGTCTGGGGTCCACGCTTTGAGGAACAGATAGAAGGGACCCCCTTCTATGCAGTTTTCTTTTCTTAGAAGAGTTTCTGCTAACAGTTGGGAGGCAGACACTCCCACGGGCCATGCATCACGCAGACACTCCTGGCCCCGGTTCGTGGCCTCTGCACCCCGCCCGCTTGTCTCGGTTGGTGGGGAAACAACGGATAGAAATGTTGCTAAAACATGTTGTGCCTCATCAGTGAAAACTCCATTTGACTAGGCTTATTAAAAAGACAACATTATTGCAAAATGATTTAAGTGCTTCATTTGCGAAGGAGCAGAAGAGGAGATGAGACGCCTCCAGGAAGCTGGCTATAAATATTCCTCAAGCGTGCAAAATCTGCCTTGATGCAAAGTGGGGTTTTTTATTTTCACGAGAAGGCAGGGCTTGTCCTCTTATAGGGACTTCCTATATGGCTGCGGGAGCGCATGGGGGGTAAAAATGACAAGGGGGTGTTTTCTTCCCTCCCTGGCATGTCATCTAGGTTTTTCCCAAGAATTTAGTCATTGCGGGCCCCGGGCACTCTGGATGTCTGGCCTTGTCGGCATGACAAGTTTTCACTTTTTGGTAAGGGACGGCCGAGAAGACAGAACCCACCAGCCTGGGGCGGGAACCGGAGATTCAGGTCAGGAAGTCCGTTTGCAAAGTGCTGGGGTGTTTGGCCCGGGAGGTTATGATGTGTGGCCGGCCGCTGATCTCTGGAGGGAAGGGAAGCGACTTTCCAAGGGCTGTGTGGCCTAGTGGTGACTGAGTCTGGAACATATACCGGGCCTCCTGACTGCTACCACGGTACCACGGCACCGTGCCTCTGGAGACTGGATGTGGTATGTCTATGATCCATCCCCAAGAGAGTAAGACAGACTGATTGCCTAACTAACTCAGGGTGTCAGGGTCTCTTGGGTCTCAGCTGCTGGGGCATGCTGGGGAGAGTGCCCCTCCGGCAGAAAGCTGACTGCAGAGGTTCTATGGCCATCGTGTGGGCGTGCTCACAGATGACCACAGCTAAGGCCCCCCAGAGGAGTGCACAGCTGGAATGTTCTGCATGCCTCAGTTTCCCCGTATGAAAATCCAGGCCATAATGCCTTCTCTACCTACTTTGTAATGCAGATGAGGAAGCTGGGGACTGTGCAAGGGATGGGTACGACAGCCCGACCCGGGATGTCTGGTCCAGGAGCAGAGAGGGTGGGTCGGGACGGTTGGCTCTGGATCCTCATTGCAGTGGGACTGTGGGCAACTCCTTCCAGGCTCTGAGCCTTTGTGTGGTTGTTGGCAGAATGGTGACAGTGGTGGTTCCACATTCCTCTCTACAGGGAGGTGTGACGAGGTGCCTGTAGAGTAATTATTACAGGGGCGCCTGGGTGGCTCAGTCGGTCGAGCGTCCGACTTCGGCTCAGGTCACGATCTCATGGCTCGTGGGTTCGAGCCCCGCATCAGGCTCTCTGCTGTCAGTGCAGAGCCCATTTCGGATCCTCTGTCCCCCTCTCCCCCTGCCCCTCCCCAGCTCATGCTCCCTCTCTCTCAGAAACAAATGAACATTTTTTAAAAAAGGAAAGTAATTATTACAATGGTTCTTACAGAGTCTTTCCACATCTCCGCTGTTGCTAACATATATGTGATTACATCTTAGCTATTCCTACACCCCTCAGAGCATTCAGTGCCAACTGCATGAGTAAAGGAGATAATGTTGAATTTAGTAATTCAAGTAATATTTAACGAGCGACGTGTCTGTGCCGGCTGCCGTGACACATCCTTCGCCTGCTTTATCTCGTTTTACCTTCAAATCAAACTGTGAGGACGGTGTCGTTCATACCCCAAGTTCTAGATGAAGACAGTGAAGACCAGAGAGGTGGAGCGATTTGTCCAATATCACACAGCTGGCGAGTAGCAGAGCTGGGCTTTGACCCGGCGTCTGGCTGACTCCAAACAGGCTGTGAAAGAGGAGGCTGGAGCAGCTCATCCTTTAAGACGACCCGGAGCTAGCCAGGTGACAAGATGGGGAGGCTGTGCGTTCCAGGTAGAGGGCACAGCAAGAACAGAGAGAGAGACCGGGGACCTGGGCTGGCACCCACAGTCCTCGCCGTTGGAAGGTCTCATGCGTGTGGGGAGATTTTGGGGTAGGGTCAGTCGCCGAGGCTGGGCCAGATCCCAGGGGCTGTGAGAACCACGTGAGAGGTTTGAACTCCGTCCTGAAGGTGGGGGCCAGAGAGAGAGAGAGAGAGAGAGAAAGTGTGCCCATGAGCTCAAGTGAGCCAGGGGAGGGGCAGAGAGGGAGAGAGAGACAGAGAGAATCCCGTGCAGACTCCCAACGTGGGCTCAAACTCCCACAACCTGAGTCGAGATCAAGAGTCAGACGCTTTACCCACTGAGCCACCCGCGTGCCCCTAAAAACCATTTTCAAGGTGGGATATGTGGGTGACAGCATCAGAGGGGTTATTTCCTCTTTAGGGGGGTGCTATGGGACCTTGAAGACCCCTTCTAAAGCTCATGAAAGTCCATAGCTTCTGCTTCTCCCACCCAAGGCCAGTCAGTGATGTGTTGTCCTGTGTGTCCCTCTCTGATGCATGACATATGTCCCAGCACACCTGCAAGCGTGGTCCCCATTCCCGCCGACCTGCCGGAAGCTGTGGATCCCTCCCTCCCTCCTTGGCTCCCGGATACGTTATTAATTCACTTGGCATATATTCTTGGAGCCCCCAAGAGGCAGTTTGAAGGTATGGCTACGAGTAAAGGCTCTGGAGGCAGGCTGCCTTGATTTGCATCCAGCTCTGCCACTGGCCGGCTGTGTGTCCTTGGGTGAATGTCCACACCCCAGTGCCTCAGGTCCCCATCTGCAACGCAGAGGTATCAGTCCCCAGCTCTCAGTGTCTCTGTGAAGGTTCTGTGGGTTACCCTGTGCCGGACCCATGGTAAGCACCCTCTGTGATAGTGATTATTATTTTTTATTAAATTTATTTATGTATTTTGTGTGTGTGTGTGTGAGAGAGAGAGAGAGCAGGAAAGAGGCAGAGAGAAAGGGAGAGCGGGAATCCCAAGCAGGCTCCATGCTGTCAGCAAAGAGCCTGACTTGGGGCTCGATCCCACAGACCGTGAGATCCTGACCTGAGCTGAAGTCAAGAGTCGGAGCCTCAACCGACTGAGCCACCCAGACGCTCCTGTGGTCATGATTATTATTAAGGGAACTATTACCATCACTTAGTAGCAGCTGGGAAGAGAAATACACAGGGCGGTCCCTAAACGGGTGCCCAGAGTGAGTCTCTGGAGCCCTGGAGCCCGCCAGTAAGCTAGAGATTTGTTCTGAATTTCCCCTCATGACCCAGGCAGCTTTGAGGGCAGATACCGTGAGATTGAAGCCCAAAGCGGCCAGCTGGCTCTGCAGCTGGACAGACCCTCTGCCTATTGACTTGTTTTCTCCCCATCCCCTCTTTTTCTGCTTTCATTTTCCATCTTTTCTCTTAATCGCTCAGGTTGACAGGGGTGGGGCTTCCCTTCCGCGGGGGCTCCATAAAGCTCCCTTTGGTCATGGCCCCTCGGGGGTGGGTGGCCTTGCCTTTGAACCACACCCAGCTGTCTGTTTCGCCTCCTTTCCCCCACCCGCTACCTCCCGGTCTGCCCCAGGTACACCAAGGCTCCTGTACTGCTGACCCCCAGCGTTGAGTCAGGTGGCAGATGTGGGACAGGACGGCCCTGAAATTACGAGTCAGGACCTGGGATTCAGGCTGCTCAGCTGGACTCCCCCGTGTGACTTATCAGCCATGACCTTGAACAAATCATTTCACCGCTCAATGCCTCAGTTTTCCGTTCTGTGGAAAGGAAATAAAAATCCTCTCCTCATAAGGCACTTGACAGGCACACGGCAAGAGATTAGCACATGTCTCTCCCTAGCATCTGATGAGTATGAGCTATTTCTCCTGCAAGGGCTTCTAAGGAACCAATGCTTTTCCTTACATTGAAAAGTGCACAGTGAAAGGCCACTGCTTGCTCTCTGTAGACCAATTTGGGGAGCTTTGAGAACTCTTGAATATAAGAGCCAAGGACAGGGTTGGGCTCAGACATGTGGGTTTATCTCCCCGGCTCAACAGAAAGATCCTTGAAGGCAGGGCCTGGCACACAGTCGGTGCTCATATAATGAATGATAAGCAGCAGTGACATTGACAGCCCAAAGGGTCGCACGTGTGCTCAGCATTTAATGCCCATCAAATGTTTTGTTGCCATCTCCCTCAGGCTGCCGTGATGCCAGGGCACGGGATATGGAGTATTTCTATTTGACTGTATGCCACATGTACAGCACATTTATCCATTTCTGTCCGCTTCTCTCCAGCAGACTTTTGGAGTCATGGTCCCTGAGTAGAAAGAGAGTTTCTGATGATTTGGCTTAAGTGGTGGATCCAGGGAGGTTTTCAGAATAATTTCTAGTTAATTGGTGCCTGAGTAATCGGCAAGGACCCTTCTGGGTTTGCAAACCAGGCTCTTCCCTCATTAAACCGGTTTTCATTTTGCACTCACCTAATAACTCTGGGCATAGTGCCCACCTCTCACCTCTGTGAATAAAGCCCTTGGGCCCTGAAATGTGGGAAGGGAGAGGGATTTGTGGGGCTAGGGGAAGGCCGGGGGCTACTCGTCTCTGGGAAAAGCGTCTGTCATTTCCCTAATCTGAGAGGACTAATTGTCCTTTGGACTCCAGACTTGGATTGTGTAGAACTCAAAATTAATGCATTAAATTAATGTTGTGCTCCCTTTGCTCAGGCTGATTAGCACAAATGAAATTTCGTACTAATTGTCTAAGGCGGAGAGAACACGATCCTGGTGTTTAGGCTCGATACTGGTGGTGGGGATGGGAAGGCGGGGATCAGGGGCATGATCAGGGCATTCCTGGATCGTACCAGCCTGTGTTCAGAGCCAAGTGCAAATGATCGCTCCCCCAGTGCCGGTGCTGTTGTGTGCCCGTAAGGAAATCTAACCCATCTAAAGCCAGGTGTGAGGCCAAGATTAGGAAGAGATTCTGGCAATTTCTATGCCAGCAGTTCTTTTTTCAAAGTTTACTTATTTATTAAATTTTTTGAGAGAGAGAGAGAGAGAGAGAGAGAGAGAGAGAGAGAATCCCAAGCAGGCTCCAGCTCTCAGCACGGAGCCCAATGCAGGGCTCGAACCCACGAACCTCAAGATCAAGACCTGAGCCGAAACCAAGAGTTGGCCACTTAATCGACTGAGCCACCCAGGGCCTCTATGGCAGTAATTCTTAAGCTTGGTTGTGCTTAAGGACAACCATGGAGTGTGTTGAACTTCAGATCCCCGGGTCCCACCACAGAGGTTACGGTGTAGGCGTTCTGGGAATACTGAGGAATATACTGGGAATATTTTAACAGCCATCCCCGGGGACTACAGGGCAAATGTTTCCCCCAGAACACTTTAAAGATGACAGTGGGAGGAACAGCAAACAGAATCCCCACCCCAGAGACAGCCCGGTGCACCCTGGGAGAGCCCCTGGCTTGTTAAGTGGTGGTTACTTGGACCAGAGGGATCTGGGCTCCCGTCCCAGCTCTGCCACTCACTTGCTGTGTGACTTCAGAATGCTCCCCCTAAGCCTCTCCCCCACCCCATTTCTATAAAAGGCACATGTAGGTCTGAGCAGCTACTGGTGTGGTCACCAAGATGGGAAGCCAATGGGCAGGTGGAGGGGAGAAAAAGGGGGGCAGCATAGAACGTGCAGAGCAGCAGCTCTGGTTTATTTGTTTGCAGCTCAATTTGGGGGGACTATTTTTTTAAAGATATTTGTTTTGTGCTCTTCTGATTACCAGCAGCGCAGAGATGCATCGTAAAGAAACCGGAGTCCCCTATGAGCCCACACCCTTCTAGGAAAACAAGAAAAAAAGTCCCTATTAACAGTTTGAGAGTGCCTTTTTCTGTACAAGTAGAAAGAAAACAAAAACGAGCATGGGCCAAACGTCCTATTCTGCCACTTTGCTTTTCTCCCCCACCGTTGGCCATATATCTTGTTTTTGCTTTTGTTTTTCATGTCGAAACATACAGATCTTCATCTGCCTTCTTCATGGGGCAGAGGAATGAGTTTTGAGACCACCTGTGAGCTGATGATACTGACGGGAACTAGCTTGGGGGGCAGGGCAGGTGGATTCCATGCCGGAAGGGCCCTTTGGTGTCTGTGACAACACCCCACAGCCGCTCCTTGGTGCCACACACAGGGTTTCATGGGAGAGTGAAGCGTGTAGACATCTTCAGTCACAACGGTTGTGGCATCGGATGGGAATGCCAGCAGGACAATGGATATTCCTTGATGCAGTGCGTTTCACAGCTCAAGAGAAGGGATTTGTCCAAGGTCACACAGTGTGTCTGGACTTGAACCCCATGCCTTACTTCTATTGTTTTCTTTTCCTTCCCTGTCTTGACTTTGACCACTGCCCCCATAGAGGGAGTCTCCGTTTCCCGAGCGACCCTGCTGCGTAAGGTCATTTCTAAGCCTCTTGGTCATAAAAGTCCACCTCCCGGGTTCTCGCCTCATTTGCTTTGGCAAAGCCTTGAACCTGGAAGGCTGCACTTTGGGACAGTAATAACACAGAAGCCTTGACCCATTTGGCATCTGTAGTTGGTCACTGATGGGGGGAAAAGTCAGCACAAGTTGGATTTCACTAAGATATAAACATTTTTATTTTTGCCCCTGAACGTGACTACAACTCACGCTATTTCTGGACCACAGCCTTCAGAGTATGAGCACCTGACTTGAGACATTCTTCCTTTCTTAAACCATGCCCCTAACACGTGACCGTGTGATTTCCAGCTTTGATATCATTAAAGCAGAGCAAATGGAAAAGTAGTTTGAATGCATAAGCCGAATTTTTTAATTTCCTCTTTTAAAAATAAGTTTGGCACCTGAAACTGTTTGACGAGACACATGCATTTTAAAAATTAGAATTTTAAGAGTTTGGGGGCACCTGGGTGGCTCATGTCGGTTAAGTGTCCGACTCTTGATATCTGTTCCGGTCGTGATCTTGTGGTCTTGAGATTGAGCCCTGTGTTGGGGTCTGTGCTGAGCGAGGATCCCTGCTTGGGATTCTCTCTCTCCCTCTCTCTCTGCCCCTCTTCCACTTGCACTCTGTCTCCATTCTCTCAAGAAAAAATAAACATTAAAAAAACAAATTTTAAGAGTTTTTTTAATTTTTTTTTTTTTTGAGGCAGAGGAGGAAGAGGAGGAGGAGGGAGAGAGAGAGAGAGGGAGACAGGATCTGAAGCAGGTTCTGTGCTGATAGCAGAGATCTGGATGCGGAGCTCGAACTCATGAATCGTGAGAGCATGACCAGAGCTGAAGTTGAAAGCTTAACTGACTGAGCCACGCAGGTGCCCCACAGATTTTAAGAGTTTTGAGAAACAACTCGTATTATTTCTTCCAACGCGTTCCATTTAGTTTTCGTGGAAACTCCTGGCCTGGTCGTGTTTTATAGGTATATACAAGAGCTAACTGAATCGGTAATTACAGAAGAAATGTAACAGGCATAAATGGGTGGGGAACACACACAACCAGTACTGGGTGTGCATGGCTGTCCCCTGGTGGAGGCAGGTAGATCACGGGGAGCCACAGAGAGGTTTCCTAGCTGAGGGCGTTCTTGTGTGGTGAGCACCTGCGTGTCTTACCAAGGGGAGCCCATTGATCCGTCCAGCAAAATGGCTTGCTGAAGGATGGGTAAGGAGAGCTTCTGCTAGAATAACTTTTTTTTTTTTTAATTTCTATTTTTCTTAAGAGAGAGAGCAAGCAGGGGGAGGGACAGAGGGAGAGAAAGAATATTAAGCAGGCTCCCCACTCGGCGTGGAGCCCCGTGTGGGGTTCAATCCCACCACCCTGGGATCATGACCTGAGCTGAAATCAAGGGTTGGACGCCCAGCTGACTGAGCCACCCAGGATAACTTCCTTTAATTGAACATTTACTACGTGCCAGCACTGCGCTAACTTTATGTGGATTATCTCATTTACTTGTCAAGACAATTCTCTAAGTCGTGCCCCACCCCTTAAAGCTGAGGAAACCGAGAATCAGACAGGCATCCTGCGTGGGGCAGTCACACAGCTAGTGAGCATTGGGCCAAGAATTCTAACACATCGGGATCAATAACATTCTGACCATCACACCCCGAACCGCCTCATTACACGGAGATGCCCTTTTGCCACAAGAGCCCGTGATTTGTCTGGGCTGGTCCTGTGGAGGGTGCCCGGGGGGAGAAGAGTTGACGTCCCCTCACCACGAGTGACTCTGCTGTAACCCTCCTATTCCAGGTTGCTGAACTGACTGCGGAGCTGGCTGATGAGCACTTCAGGGGGGACGTGGCCTGCCAGGTGCTAGAGAGTGAGCGGGCAGAGCGGCTGCGGGCCTTCCGGGAGGTCCAGGAGCTGAAGGTGGGTGGCCCAGGGGTGGTGGCGGGTGTGGCTGAGCAGGGTGGCTGGGAGTCTTTGGGTCTACCCGCCTCCTTGTCTGCTCACATGTGGGAGCCGGAAGCCTATAAGCAAGAGGCAGTGGCTTACTGACTCTCATGTTCAAGGTCCTGGAGGACATTTGTGTCTTCCTAAGCCTTGACCTTGGAGGTGCCTTGGATGAGGACTATGTAAAGGGTAGACAGTCCTTGGTTACTGAGCCACCATGGGGGGTGGGGGATGGCCAGGCCCAGGCTGCACTGGGCTCCAGTTTGACACCCTGGGGCCTTTCTTCCAGAGCAAGTATGAGCAAGTCCAGAAGAATTTGGGAGAAGTCCAGAAGCAGTTGGGAGACGCGCAGCAGAAAATTCAGTTGGGTGACTTGGAAAGGAGCCACACAGGAGGAGGTAAGCAAACCGGGACTCTCGGGATTAGACAGGGGTGAAAAACAGGCCATCCTTTTGTTCCATTCATTCGTTCATTCATGCAGTCGTTCGCCCTGAGCACTTAGTATGCCCCAGAGGCTGCATCAGGGGCTGTCATTTTGTCAGAGCAAACGGCCACAGCCCTGCCCTCCTGGAGCTTCCAGTCTGGTGCAGACGTTAAACAGAGAAGCCAACAATATCCCAGATAGTCCTTTATCAAGGTGACAGGTACAGGTCAGTAATAACGCAAAGAACGACCCAAACAACAGTGACTCTATGGCAAGGCCCCTTTACAATTACATGAATAGTTTTGATATAGACGACATGGATTTTAGGTTAAGGCATTTCGGTGGTTACATGCAGCATCTGTGAAATGGCATTTCTGGATTTGAATCTGGACTTGAATCTCTTTGAGGTGGGTGGCTTTTGGGCAGAGAAATGTGTGCTTTGGCTCCCTCGTCTTTCAGATGGATGGATTGATAGGAAAGGCGGTTGATGGAAAGCGGTTAACGCCACGTGCATGGTGACTTTATTTACTGCTAATGCTGTAGTGGGGTCATCATCCATCCATGTTCGTAGGCTGTGGCACAGAAACTACTACCCTCCCCATTTTGAAAAATGTTTATTTTTGAGAGAGAGAGAGAGAGCACAGGGGAGGGGCAGAGACAGAAAGAGAGAGAATCTCAAGCGGGCTCCTCACTGTTAACGCAAAGCCCAACGCGGGGCTCGAACTCAGGAACCGCGAGATCATGACCTGGGCCGAAATCAAGACTGAGCCACCCACGTGCCCCATACCATCCCCCTTTGAGAGTGGTGCCAGGCGCTCAGCAGTTACTGGATGAAGAGAAGGCGAGGCCCCTGAGTTGCCCAGCGGTTAGGTGTGCTCAGCAGAGCCGGGGTTTTCTGGTGGAGCCGGGCTTCTGGAGTTGCCTGGGGGCTCACATCTCATGGTTCAACGGGCATGGTGACACCTCCGTCAACTCCTCTCCCCAGCCTAAATGAGTCAGGGGACAAGGATGCCCGGTGTGTCTGTCAGCTTTTATAAAACGTTGACATTCTTTCTTCCATGCCCCCAGAGGATGTCTGCCCTAGAAACGTCAGGGACGCTCAGAGGAACGGAGGTCAGGAGGCGGTGAAGAGGCAAAGTGCGTTTGCTTTTCGCTCCCCTCTTGCTTCCTGTCTTCCTGCCCCCCACCCCCACCCCCAGGGCAGGCATCTACAGAGGAGTTTCGGGGTTCTCTGGCACATGACACTCAGTACAAGCAGGGAGAGAGGAAATGGGTTTTTACAGAACCAGGAGGTAGGACAGCAAAGTTTCCCCCAGAAGAGCATGGCCCCAGTTCCATCCCGACTGGGACTGAGACCCCCCCCCCACACTAGTCCCCAGTTCGTTTTTCTCTGGGAGGATCTGGGAACTGGATGGGAGGGGGAGGTGTGCTTTGCTCGCGAGCACATTCGTCACGATGCTATAGAGGCTCTCAGCCCTGGAGGCTCATTCCAGGAAGCCAATCCACAAATATTTTGTTTTCCATTAGGAAAGCAATACATGCTCATTACAGGAACAAATGTTAAATATAGGAAAGTCAAAAGGAGCAATAAACACTTTAATCACACCCGAGCAATGCCACCACAGCTCCTCAATGGATGGAGCCGGAGTATCAATTATGAAAAACATAGCTGTTTTCCCACCATGCATGGTGGGGTATCTGAAGAGGCCCTTTTGTGGTGTCTCTGACTCTTGATGTCGGCTCAGGTCGTGATCTCATGGTCCCACAGGATACTTTTTCCACCATGATATTATTTACCTTAGTGGAAACTCGAACAAGCTCTAACTCCTTACAACTATATCATCCTGGTTGGGTTACTTATGTGGGAGTCCCTATTGGGGTCACCTCTTCTAAGACCTGAGTCCTACCATCTATCCAAGAGTCCTTCCTTCCTTCTTTCCTTCCTTCCATCTGTCCATCCCAGTACTGACCTATCCATCCACCCTAATATCCATCACCTATCCAGTGAAAGTTAGGAGGCATTTATGATATGCCAGGCATTGTAGTAAGTCCTGTGGACACAATGATGAACAAAAACATTTGCTGCTTTAATAAGTTTGAATTCTATTCTGGAGTTCCCTAAGCTTGCCTTACGAGAGTTCTGATCATTCTAGATTGTAGCTGTCTTTTTGTATGTTGTCTCCCCCACTAGATTTCTGCTGGAAGATACAGTGGTTTCTTATTTGTTTCATTATCCTTTGTGCCTGGTATGAAGTAGTGTTGCTCAGTGGGCATTTCAGTGCATGGTAAATTGAATAATGTATGATGGATGGATGATGGACAGGTGGATGGATGGATGGATGGATGGATGAAGAGATGGATGGATGGACAGGTGGATGGATGGAGAGATGGATAGATGGATGGATGGATGGATGGATGGATGGATGGATGGTGAGAGGAATGGGTGGATGGACAGGTGGATGGATGGATGGATGGATGAAGAGATGGGTGGATAGATGGATGAATGAAGAGATGGATGGATGGGATGGATGGGATGGATGGATGGATGGATGGGATGGATGGGATGGATGGGATGGATGAATGGAGAGATGGATGGATGGATGGATGATGGATGGATGGATGAATGGATAGATGGTGAGAGGAATGGGTGGATGGATGGATGGAAGAAGGTATGGATGGATGGAGAGATGGATGGGTGGACGGATGGAAAGATGAATGAAGTGGTCTCTATCTTCAGCTGTCCACATATGGAATGTCTCCCACAGCTCCATTACCTTAAGGGGCATTACTCTATTACTCAGAAAATCCAAAGACATCCTAACCTGGTCTAGCCCATTCTATTCATGCAAACAGTTTTCATCACGTCAGCAAGTGATTTTTTTTAAACTAAATCAAGGGATTGTTCTCTCATAGAGGCAACTTGGGACCAATGCCTCTGTTGCTATGTATTCAGTAGACTCCTTAATTATTATTCAATGTTTATTTATTAAATAATTTAACCAAAAGTCACTGCGTATGTACTATCCCACCCAAGGTGGTTGGCCAGTAAGGTGATTCCAGTTGGTGAACTTGTATCATCACATATGGGGAAATATTCTGTGTGGGTAGGGGACACTCCTAGAGGGTGTTGAGGATCTATACATGACTAAAACATCTCTCTGGTCCTCGAAGGTCATGGGATTTCCTTGGAAGAAGGAAAGTATATGTATGCTTGTAGATGAATTGAACGGTATGACTTTAGACAACCAGAAGTGGTCAGGACAGGCTTCCTGGAAGAAGTGTTTTGTTTTTTTTTTTTTTAAACCTTGGACTTAAAGCGGAATTTCTTAACCTAAAGTCCAAGATCAAGCCTCAGGAACTCTATACTGTGAAATTATGATCAAAGAGCTAAGAGAGTGTGAGAGAACCACCCTGATTCACCTAGCCTCCCATCCTGGCCTCCCTGACTTTGTCAAATAGCGGATGAATGGATGATGCGGTTCGACTGTGCTCAGATGGAGAACAACTTCCTGCGGAAGCGTCTACAGCAATTTGAAGAGAGGCTGGACTCCGAGTTGACATCCAGGAAAGAGCTGGAGCAGAAGGTAAGAGGTCGTAGCTAGTCTGGGTCCCAAGAATGTCAGATTGGGCAGGTTCCTACCTCCACCGTTCAAGGTATTGGCTGAACCTGGGGAGGGAGAAAGAGAGCACCCCCATTTCATGTTTTGGCACCTCCACTGTTGTTACAAATGCGAGTCGCTGTGGGAGGTGGGAAATACTTTGTCTACGTGTGCGTGTTCTGCATGGGGAAAGAATACTCTGGAATAAAGAACCTCAGATCTTGGGCCTCAGATCTTCTCTTCTATAAAATGATTTTAATAAGCCCTTAGAATAGTCAAATCTTATCCATTCCCTTTGCCTCAATCTGCCACCTCCATCTCTCATCTAGACCAGAGCAACAGCCTCCTGCTTGGTCTCCTTGCCTCCAGCCTCTCCCCTCAACCACCTGCCACACTGCGGCCAAGAGATCTTTCAGAGTCTCTTTCAGACTGTTCTGTCTTTGCAAATTACGCTGACTCTCAGGGCGGATCGTTCTCTTGAGTGTTTTGTCAGTTTTGATTGTGAGCTCATCTTCAACATGCCCCTCTACTCCTGCCACGGGAACCCCAGGTGGTCCGCATGGTGGAATGTTCCTTTTGCTTCCTGTCTTACGGTGAATTGTGCGTGTGTGTGTGTGTGTGTGTTTCATTATTTTGTATTGTCAGTTGATCTTACTTTGAAATTTTTAGAAACTTTTTACTGCTTTTCATGGCGGTTCTGTTTACAGGGTTGTGAGTGTCTCTCTCGAGATGGGACACTTTTGCCTTGTCTTCTACAGCAGCCCCTGAGACTATGTGACATTCTCTCCGTTTCAGACTGTTGCAACTTGTGCCAGGTGCCACTTGGAGCTTTAAACCCCCCTGAGGCACAGACCCGGGGTTTGGATTTCTTAGGGGAATACTTTCTCCCCCACCCAGAGCCAGAGTGCACCAGGTTTTCTGACCACCTTCCAGGCCAGTGGGTGGATCATTTCCTGTCCCCTTGCCCCAAGGCCCAGGTCTTTGAGGGTCCTGAATGAATGCAGGGGTATTCATTCCAACTTTTCATCTTCTGTGCCCCCGAGGCTTTGTCTCTCGTCCCTGTCTGGCCATTCAAACACAGCCATTATCTTCAGTGTTATTTCTGGATCTTTCCGCGGCTCGTCTTCTCCTCCACCCTGTCTGCCAGAGTATCAGCGTCTGCGATTACTGCTTTCGTTTTGTGTCCTTTGCATTTTGGGTATCCCCAAATTTCCCTTTCTTTCTTGAATGTGCAGCTGGATGTTACAAATATAATGTATTTGTCCCTCGTGTTCTCTAGGTGAATGGAGGGATAGTTTGACCTCTTTGCCTGTGTTGCATTGTCTCCAACTACCCCTATTTGTACATTCTGACCAGTCTACCCTTCAACTAGTGGCGTGCTGGCAACTGGCCCTCTGAAAATAAACACCCCGATGGGTAGCATTTGCCAATTTCCAATGTCCATGGCATAAATATTCCCACAGGGGACAGTTTCCACCTACCATTGTGATATCACTGGGTGTGGAACTGGGAGGAGAATCCGCTCTCCTAAGTGGGTATACCAGCCCTAGCACACCGGGTCCAACCACACTCATGTGTTTAAAGTTCATAGCCAAATAGAGCGGAAGGTACTTTCCCATGATTCCCCTTTATAGCCTCCTGCATGGTCAACATCCCCCACCAGAGAGGTCCACTTGATACAATGGATGAACCTGCATTAACACATCATCATCACCCAAAGTCCATAGTTTACGTTGGGTTCCTTCCTGTCGTTGTACGTTCTGTGGGTTTAGACAAATGTATAATGGCATGTATCCACCATCGTAGCTTTATAGAGTATTTTCACTACCATAAAAATCCTGTCCGCTTTATCAGTACACCCCTCTACCAATTCATCCCTCCATACTTTTGCCTTTTCCAGAATGTCCTATAGTTGGAAGCCTACAGCATGTAAACTTTTTAGACTGGCTCCTTTCACTTAGTAATGTGCATTTAAGTTACCTCCACATCCTTCGTAGCTTGATGGCTCATTTTTTAAAAAAATTTTTTTTGAGAGAGAGAGTGAGAGCAGGGGAGAAGGGCAGAGAGAGAGAGAGAGAGAGAAAGAGAGAGAGAGAGAATCCCAAGCAGGTTCCATGCTCAGTGCAGAGCCCCATGCGGGGCTCGATCCCAGGACCACGAGATCGTGAGCTGAGCCTAAATCGAGTTGGATGCTCAACCAACGGAGCCACCTAGGCACCCTGATAGCTCATTTCTTTCTACCACTAAGATCTTTGTCCCATTTTTAAAATTGAGTTGTTTTCTTGTTGGATTTAAGTGTTCTTTGTATAATTTTGATAACAATTTTCTATCTGACAGGCTTTTTTGCAAATATTTTCTCCCAGTTTGTGGCTTGTCTTTTCATTTTCTTGATTGTGTCTTTTGCAGCATGGAATTTTTTAAAAATTTTAATGAAGTCCAGCTTATAAACTTTCTTTCATGGGTCATGGCTTTTGTGCATTTCTAAAAAGTCACTGCCAGGGGCGCCTGGGTGGCTCAGTCGGTTAAGCATCCAACTTCGACTCAGGTCATGATCTCGAACTCCGTGAGTTCAAGCCCTGTGTCAGGCTCTGTGCTGACAGCTCAGAGCCTGGAGATTGCTTCAGATTCTCTCTCTCTCTCTCTCTGCCCTTCCACTGCTCATGCTCTGTGTCTGTCACTCAAAAATAAACATTAAAAATGTTTTTTAAGTCATTGCCAAACCTAAGGTCATAAAGGTTTTCTTCTACATTATCTTCTGGGAACTTCAAGGTTTTGCATTTTACATTTAGGTCTATGATCCATTTTGAGTTAATTTTTGTGAAGGGTGTGAGATCTGTGTTAAGATTCTCTTTTTTTTGCATGTGGATGACCAAGTTGTCCCAGTATTGTTTGTTGAAAAGACTGTTTGGCTCATTGTATCAGCTTCGCCCCTTTGTGAAAGACCACTTGTCTAGATTTCTCTGAGTCTATTTCTGGGCTGTCTATCCTGTTCCATTGCACTGCCTTGTTCTTCCTCACCTCTGGGCCTTTGCACATGCTGTTTCCTTTTCCTAGAATACTCTCTCTCTCCTACCTGGATACTTTCAACTATCTTTAAGATCTGAGCTTACATGTCCTTCCCACCAGAAAGTCTCCCCGATACAGATTGTTTGGGTGCCTCTGAATTGGGTCCCCAAGTATAAACCTCATCATGGTGTATTGTAATTATCTGCTTACTTCTTGGTCCCTCCCCACCTTTAGTCATAAGCGCCTTGAAAATGGAGGCCATATTTGCCTGTCTTGCCATTATCTATATCTATATTTACATCTATATCTATATCTATATCTATATCTATATCTATCTCCTCAGTGTGAGAGAAAAGCGTTGTGTAATCACCTGCAGAGGTGGGCCAGGGTGAGATCACATGGGATTTGATAAATAATGGCAGTAAAACTCAGGATCCTCCATGGTGTTGATGGTTTTAGTGGTCACTTCCCAGAAGGGCATTATGTCTACTCCCCAAGAACATCCTGAGCTGTGGCTAAACCCAACTGCAGGAAAATAGCACAGTTCTTTAATAACAAATTATAAAGGCGGGTCAGGTTCCCCAAGGAATGGGGGGGGGGGGGCGGGCTATTCATGCTGCATTAAAAAGTAATAAAGCTGCAACCTTTCCTGAGCAGCAGAATATAAGAAAACATCCCATTTGCCATCAAATACTGAATTTAGAATTACAGGCTTCATTAACTCAGAGTTTTGCTTATTTAAAGAAATTCTTTAATGAGGCCATTTCTTCAAAGCGAGTGTGCTGAGTTGTCCTCTCTCCCAGATTCAAACGAGGACATCTGGGGGGGGGGGTTCCTCGAAAAAGATGCAAGAGGCTTTGCTTTTCTGTTTGTTCACGGTCATGTGTATCCCCGTGTAATTCAGCCCGTCGGAAGGGCCATTTACTGCTCTAACCTTCAGAGCCCATCTCTCAGATCTCCTGGCCAGATCTTCTATGGCCACCATTTTGGCTGCTCCATGGCTAATCCCCACATGGGCTCTGGGATGATGCCGGCTGATGGGGTTATTAGGTATACAGCCCTCAGTCTTCCTTTGGAGGCAGGGCTTGTAAAGACTCTATGGGGCACCTTGGCAGGAAGATTATTGAGTAAAATTAAAAACAACCTTGAGAGACTGATGGAATCACCCCCGCCCCCTTCTCACCTCTTGAGCAGACGGGGTCAGAGAAGTAGCTTCCTCCCTGGGAAACAGGCAGAAAGTGGTCAAGACAGGGTCTCTCCGACCCCAGTCCCTGTTCTCTTTCCCACTGTGCTCACCTCAGAAATGACAGCTGCTTGAAATAAGAAGTAGACAAGGGAAGGGAAACAAAAATAATATAAAAACAGGGAGGGGAACAAAACAGAAGAGGCTCATACATATGGAGAACAAACTGAGGGTTGCTGGAGGGGTTGTGGGAGAGGGGATGGGCTAAACGGGCAAGGGGCACTAAGGAATCTACTCCTGAAATCATTGTGGCACTAGATGCTAACTAATTTGGATGTAAATTTTAAAAAATAAAAAATGAAATTAAACATAAATAAATAAAAACGCTGTTGTGATTAAAGAAAAGAAGAAGAAGAAAAAGAGGAAAGCCCGTCCAGTGCGGGCGGAGAGGGGTAGCTCATTCTGTGACTCACTCCCACAGCTCGGGGAGCTGCAGAGCGCTTATGAGGGGGCCAAGAAAATGGCTCACCAGCTAAAGAGGAAGTGCCACCATCTGACCTGTGACCTGGAGGACACCCGCCTCCAGCTGGAGGACCAGCAAAGCCGGAGTCACGAGCTCGAGAAGAAGCAGAAGAAGTGAGTTGCGTTTCACGCCGTCGCTGGGCTCCAGGGTGGGCTGCGTCAATGCTGAGGCCTCCTGGGGGTCTCCAGATTCTCCTCCTCAGCCCCCTCACTCCTGTCGGGGCTCCTCATCCACAAGGTGGAACCCCTCACCCCTCGTTCTGCTCCCATTTTCCTCCCCACCCCTCACACTTACTCCTGTAGGCTTCTCCCAAGCATGCAGCAAAAAGCCATTCTTTTCTGTTCCCCAGTCTCGCTCTACAACCAATCGACCGTGTGACCTTGGGGAGCTTTCTTGGCCTCTCTGGGCCTCAGCAACCCCCTTTGTCAAGTGAAGAGATGGCCGTGGAGGGCGAGGACACCCGAGCACGGTGGGCGGGAGAGCAAGGGCTGATGTCAGACCACCCCAGTTCAAGTCCGAGCTGTGCCTCTCTCTAGTTGTATGACCTTGGAGAAGTCATCCAACCCCCTCAGCCTCAGTTCCTTACCCTTAGGTGGGGGATGGGAATACCCCATTGTAGCGAGGACTAAGTGATGGGGTTGGTAGGCTCCACAGACTGAATCCCGGCTCCTAGCCCCGTTGCGGAAAATGGGGCCAGAGAATGGGGGAGGCCCCAAATCGACTCACTTCCCTTTTCAGTCGGCACTTAGGCTCTCCGATCACATGAGCACTTCTGGCGTACGCAGGGCCCTGTGCATGAACGAGATGCCAACCTTGAAGCTGCACCCTGCACTCTGGTTCCCACGCTTGCTTTCCCGTCGGGATGTGGTCATAGCTCAGCAAATGGTAGAGCCTAGACTGGCACCCATGAGTTTGCACATGCGAAACCTCAGTGCCTGTGCTCATCTAATCCCTGGACACCCTGGCCGTGCCTGACTTCTGCAGCTTTGCTGGTGAGGGTGATGGTGTGCAGGGAGGGGTCCTGTCTGGAGTCAGACCACCTCTAATGATAGATGAGACACAGTCTCTTTCAGACAGTCTGGACTAAAAATACTGGAAAATGTGACTAGGATGTGGTTTTGCTCAAGGCACTTCTTTTCCAAGAGGTGGCAAGCTGAATTATATTTTCATGGGAGGGGCACAGATTTTGAACTTGGGTCTGCATAATTAAATATTCTTCCTGTATGGGGCGCCTGGGTGGCTCAGCTGGTTGAGCGTCCGACTTCGGCTTGGGTCATGATCTCGCGGTCTGGGAGTTCGAGCCCCGCGTTGGGCTCTGTGCTGACAGCTGGGAGCCTGCTTCTGATTCTGTGTCTCCCTCTCTCTCTGCCCCTCCCCCGCTCACGCTCTGTCTCTCTCCTTCAAAAATAAATAAACATTAAAAAAACTTTTTTAAATATTCTTTCTCTCACTCTGAGCTTTTCTTTTTTCTTTTTTTTAAAGTTCATTTATTTTGAGAGAGAGAGAGAGCACGAGCAGGGGAGGACAGAGAGAGGGAGAGAGAATCCCAAGCAGGCTCCGCACTCTCAGTGCTGACCCAGGCACGGGGCTAAGACCCACAAACTACAAGATCATGGCCTGAGCCGAAACTGAGAGTCAGATGCTTAACTGACTGAGCCACCCAGGTGCCCTATCACTTTGATCTTTTCTGAGCTGACTTCTTCATGTGAAAACAAAAAGTCTTTGGGGGGTTGTTAGCATGCCCCCCTCAAATGAGAGAGGTTATTTAATCTTTTATTGATAATCTGACTCTGTTTCCTTTTCCACCTGCCTGGGTATTCTGGCTGAACCTTGTCCTTGCAGTGGGGAAAATGGCTTTGTCTTTCCTTGGCCAGTTCCTGTGTGACCTTGTCAAATGATACCACCTCTCTGGGCCAGAGAGACTGATGTTTCAGAGGAGTCCTTGACTTAAGCAGGCCACCTATTGCTGAATAATAGCTCCGACAGACCCTGTCTGCAAACTGAGAGGTGGGGACTCTAACATCCCCTGAGTTTCTGCCAGCTGTGACAACGTTGGCTTTCATCTGTGGTTTCTGTTCCTGTTCTGAGAGGCTCTAGGTAGGGTTTCCGCTCTCTGAGGGGTCTGGGGGCTCTCTGTGGAGGTTATGCAGCCAGAAAATTCCATCCCTCTGGTCATTCCCGACCCCCTTGGTCAGAATCTTTCATTCCAGGCTCTCAAGAACCTCCCCATGGCGCCCTCCTGGGAAAGATCCCATTTCTTCCTTCCAAGACTTACCTGTCCTGTGATGCTTCCCTACCCCTCTACCATCCCCTGGCAGAAGTTAATTCATGTTTTGACGCTCGTTGCAAATGGCAGCCATTATCCTTCTAGGTGGTCCAGCAATATAGCAGGGAGGCTAGAGGCCCAAGCAGGAATCTGGGCAAAATAACCATAGGGAGGGAAAGATCTAGAAGTCAGCAATACTTCTTCATAATCTCTCCAACTTTAATCAAATCGTAGAGGTAGCCGCCTCCTTAGTTTGCTGAGCCCTGGATGGACTGATGTCTCCATGCAGGGGAGTTCCCTGTCCCCAGCGTGGTTTCCAAGTTCAGAGTGGCCCAAAGTGGCTCCATCTGGGCTTGGCTAATCGTTGCCACGGTTACCCCATGGGTCACAGAGCTCGGTTCTGAGGGCCGATGGAGCTCCGAGCCTGTCTCCTTGGGGTGGGGCCTGTGCTGGGCTCACCAACTCCCACACATACTGGAAGTTAGACCCCAGGCCTGCTTCTAGTGGGGTGAGGCATGTGTGTGAATCCCTCTGGCCTCAGGCAGGTGGTTGTTCAGTGTGTTCCAGAAGCTGGAGTCCGTAGGAGCCATTCTTTGGCATCGGGTGGCCTGTTAAGTCAAGGTCTCCTCTGAAACATCGGTCACTGTCTGGCCCCCACTGCCTTATCCCACCTGCCCCAGTTAGATGGGGGACTAGCTGAGATAGTAGAGAAGCTGGGCTCAAGCCCACCTCGGCCACTTTGGAATTTAGGGCCGAATCACTCTGCCTCTCTGAACTTCAGTTTCCTCTTCTATAAAATGGATATCATTACATGTTTCTTGCTGAATTGTTATAAAGACCACATGGACCTCAGCCCAGAGTCCGGCACCTTGGGACTCCTGGGTCATTATCACCATCACAACGTTTCCATTCACAGGGGTGGCCGGGGGCGCCTCTTGAATGATGTCACCAATGGCCAATCAGAAAACTCCTGGGCTCTTCCAACAGGAGGACCCCCTCCTGTGACCCATGATCAGCTTTCTCAGGAGTCTGAGGCTTTGAATGACCATCTAGCTTTAAGATACATTGGATAATCTTGTAACAAGGGGGACTTTCTTCTCACTAAGACCCCAACCCCATGCCCAGTTTAACCCTTCTGGCCATACCAAGGTCCCTGGAGCAGTGGCACTTTCTGTGTGGGCCAAGGGCAGGTGACCAAGATCACATCTTATTGAGGCTTGCCAAAGCCTCCTGTACTGATCTCCTCATCTGTGATAGGGATATAGGACCAAGGTAACTGCATGGAATGATATCGAATCCAGGAAGTTCTTCTCACCCAGTGGTGAGGGGCAGGGAGCCCCCAAATGAGGCATTTCCTAATTCCCTGGCCAGCCCCCAAGAGGACAGGCTAGTCTTTGTGGTTTTTTTTCTGAGATGACAAATGAGGACCACACTGAATGTATTAATGTCCAACCTTTTATCAGTAATTACAGTGCTCTAATGCAACGTATGCGTGCCCAAACCAGATGATATAGAGGGGGTGAAATGTAAAATATCTCTTGTTTGTGCAGATATATGCATTCACTCCTTCACGGGTCAATGTGTGCGTGACCCGCCCCCCCCCCCCCCCCACCTAGGTCTTGTAGATTTAACAATTTCCTGGCATATATGGGCAAACCAGATAGGTGCGATTTTTCTATCGCTCTGTAAGGTTTTTTTTAATTCTTTTCCCGTATCTGTATATACTTTTATTCTATTATTTTTACTTATGCATGTTGTGTTTTATGTAAGTCTCCACTACTTTTGCTGAAACTCCACGTGAACCCTAAAAGTTGCTCTCTGGCGTTGCAAATTTCAACCGCACGTCCGCAACCTTACGCAAAAGCACGGAGCAAAACCTCCCGTCGTCTGGGGCCCCCTCTCTCTGCCTCACGGTTCTCAGCAAGCTAACCACCTCTCTCCAGCCCTCCTCGTCCTCCGCCCCAGTGCCATGACATCTGCTGTGCTTGAACAGGTTTGACATGCAGCTGGCCCAGGCCCTGGGTGAGTCTGTGTTTGAGAAGGGTCTTCGAGAGAAAGTGACCCAGGAGAACACCAGTGTCCGATGGGAACTGGGCCAGCTTCAGCAGCGGTTGAAGGTAAGGGATGGGGTGGAGTTGGCGGGGGGGGGGGCACATGGAGCCATCTTGGCTCTTAGTTGCTGGCTTCCGGGAACCTCCCCTGCCCCCGCCATTCCCTGCCATGCACCTGCAGTAAATAGTGACGGGGAGAGAACTCTGGGGGGGTATGCTGGTCTGCCCGCCAGCTGGGGTCATGGATCCCAGGGTGCCCTAACACAACAAAAAGTAGTTGGAATATTGATAATGAGATCTCCCTAGCACTCTCAAGGTGCCCACCTGGCAGGCGGGAGAGGCTGGGCAAAGAAGGAGGTCGTCGTTGCCCCACCCAGGGGCACGATGCAGGCTTCCAGCACAGAGGGGTTTTATTAAAGTACAACACAGGCACCTTACTCATTTGTTCCTCACCCTTCTGTGGCTCCCTGCTACCCCTAAAAGAGCTCTCAGCCTGGAATTCAGCTCCCTCTTGATCTAGCCCAAAGTTCTTTGGCCTCGGAGCTGACTTCCTAACCTGAACGAGTCATTTCTGGACACCTTGCCTCTCTGCCCCAATGTCTACATCCCAGCCTCGGCAGATACCCAGCTTACAAATGGACAAACACTCCCTTTATGTGCTTTGAGGCCCAACTCTGGGTGGGGAGTGGTAACTGCTCCCCCAAAAGGCCTCCACCCGTGCTGTGTGAGCTGTCCCAGGGAGCAGCTCTTCGTGTCCCACGGCGGGGTGGGGGGGTGGCTCCTGGGGCTGCCAGGCCAAGGTAGGGATGTCAGGCGGTTCCCTGGTGGATGGGGCATGTGGTCACATGACTCTATATCTCTGCCCCCTTGGTCTCCAGCAAAAAGAGCAGGAAACCTCGCAGCTGAAGCAGGAGGTGGAGACGTTGCAGGCCCATAAGCGGGAGCTCTTGGGGTTGTCCTCTCTGGGAGAAAACTGTGTTGCTGGCTTGAAGGAGAGGCTCTGGAATCTGGAATCCAGCGCCCTGGAGCATGAGAAAATCCAGAGTCAGCAAGAAAACACCATCAAGCAGCTGGAGCAGGTAGGAAAGCCCTGTCCCAGGCCGATGCCCTGTCCCATGCTGGCTCCCGTGCGGTAGGGGGTTGTTGGAAGGCAACACAACGCCTCACCTCACTCAGCTGCTCCTCATTCTTCTATGGCTCCCGATTACCCCTGAGACCTCCAGGTTCAGCATTTGGGTCCTCCATGATGTAGCCCACTCCTCCCATCCTGCAAAGCGTCAAGGTCACCTCAGAGAAGCTTGCCCTGATCATCTTCTTGAAAGCAGCCCCACCCCCACCCCACATCCACTTCCCATGCCCTTAGCTCCTGTCTTCTCCCTTACAGTATCTGTCATCTTCTTCGATAGTATTTAAAAAAAAAAATTCCTCCATGCTGCTCTCCCCCATTAGAATGTTTCAGGAAGGCAGGGTGCTTTGTTAATGCTACTGATCAGGCTTCCCCAGAGCCTAGAATGAGCCCAGGTACTTAGCTGGTGCTCAAGAAATAGCTGTTGGCCTGGTATCTGAGGCTTACTGAGTGCCGTCTGCATACCAGACTCAGCTCTTGGCTCATATCTCAGGAATCTCCCCCAGAACCTTAGATGGTCAGATGTCAGTATATCCCCACTTCACAGATGTGGAAGCTGAGGCTCAGAGACAGAGAGAGAGGGTGCCAGGGAACTGGGGCCTGTGCCCTATGACTCCGTCGCACCCAGAACACCTGTTACATGCACAGCCTCGAGGAAGATTGGAGCACTAGCTCTTTGGGAACCACAAAACAACTAAGGGGAAGTAGGCAGAAATATCAAATACTCTATCTAGTTCCAGCACCCTTTGTGACATATCAGACGAGGATTTTATTTGTTGGCTTGTCTGTTGATATGCCCACCCCATTCCACAAAGGAATTGATTCAAGCAGCATATAGAATGTCTGCATAATAAAACAGAAACATTATATACATTTTTCATGTTTATTTTTGAGAGAGAGAGAGACAGAGCAGACAGAGCATGAGCAGGGGGAAGGGAGAGAGAGAGGGGGAGACACAGAATCCGAATCAGGCTCCAGGCTCTGAGCTGTCAGCACAGACCCTGGGGCGGGGCTGGAACCCATGAACCCCAAGATCATGGCCTGAGCCGAAGTTGGATGCTCAACTGACTGAGCCACCCGGGCACCCCTAAAACAGAAACATTATAAATAAAGCAATCCAAGCCAGAGAAACACACACTAAAGCAGACACTAAGGAGTTTGGGGGACAGCGAATGCATAAACAGAACCACAAAGCATACAATCTTACAGCCTTCATGGTTCCTGCTCTAAAATTCCTGGTGGCCAGAGAGAAAAAGGAAATGTGAGCTGCCTGCTCTTTATTACCCCAAGGTAGAAACAAACCAGCTTTTCAAGGGGGAAGCAAAGCTGTTTCCTGATGCTTCTCTGGGAAGCGATGTCTCCTGGGGCATTTCTCAGGCTGCCGTGATTTCAAAGTGGTTATAAGTCGGGGACCCCCTTTTCAAGAAAGTGTGACTAGGTATCGTGAATATATACTTTTTTGAAACGTTTATTTACTTATTTTTGAGGCAGGGGGTGGGGAGGAGAGAGCGAGGGAGGGGCAGAGAGAGAGGGAGAGAGAGAGAGAATCCCAAGCAGGCTCCATGCTGTCAGCACAGAACCCGATGCGGGGCTTGAACTCACGAACTATGAGATCATGACCCGAGCTGAAATCAAGAGTTGGACACTTAGTCGCTGAGCTGCCCAGGCGCCCCAGGTATAGCATGAATATGTAAAGCAAATGAACCCTGAGCAGCTCTGGGTAAGTGAGGAACAGGAGTGGTGGTTCGGGGGGCAAGGAGGAGAGGGAGCACCGGGGCGCCTACCTTTGCTTCTCACTTACCCTCACTCCCTTGGCGTGGAGCCCAGGCTTGTGGTGGGCATGGAGGGACAGAGTCCGAAGCAGTTCAGGAAGCAGAGTCCCTTCACTCACTCAGCCGGCAGGAATTTATCAAGCGCCTACTTTGCATCATGCGATGTAGCTGTAAACAAGACAGATGTGGTCTCTGCCTTCTGGAAGTTTGGAGTCATGCTGAGTGTTAAGAGAAAGTTTAACTTGCCCATCTGGTCTTGGGAGCGGGGATGGGGTGGGGGAGGAACAATCAGGGAAGACTTCCTGGAGGAAGCGGCATTTACTGGAGGAAGTGACATTTATGGAAGGGTGAGTGCAAGTTGGCACGGAGAGAGTTCTGGGCAGGAGGAACAGCCAGTGCAAAAGCCTAGAGGCAGGAAAGGCCTGTGGCTGAAGTATGGTCGCATCCACATGGGGTCCCCAAGGCAGCTCAGTCGATATGACCTTAGGCAAGCCCCCTGTTTTCTCTAGACTTCAGTCTCCTCATCTGTACCCCGAAACGGGAGGCTTTTCAACCCCCTGGCTTTCCCCAGCTCCAGCGAGGAACCCATGGAGGTTCACGAAGGAGGTGGGATGTCTGTGTAGATTGTTAAGGGATATGGAAGATCGCGCAGCTCCCATAGCCACCCAGCGTCAGTAATAAAGTGGGCACTTTGGAAAATTGTGTCGGTTCTTTAAGATGTCACCGGCACCCCTCGGCGCTCAGCAGCGGAAATGTGCTCCTGTGACCGCAGGGACCGAAAGTTAATGCAACTTTCCTAATTCGCCACCCTCAACCTACACAGGAGGCAAGGCTGACTCAACACTTCCATCCGTCTTTAGCTTCGCCCAGAACCCTACGCGGCGTTGTGCCCTTGCAGACATCCGGGAGATATTTATGGATTACAATATAGCACTTTCCCCGGGGAATTTTATGTTCACTCATATAGGCTTGACATAAATGGTATTGCAGATGTCAGGAGTGTCCAAGAGGCTAGGGGAAAAAAAAGAAAAGGAAATATTATATTTACTTGCTTAAGCTCCTCTTTTTGGATTATCTCCCCATAACCTGTCATTTTAAAAGGAGGCGAGGAAGGAGGTTGACATTTAATGTGAGCTTACTTTATGCCAGGAGCTGTAATAAGGGCTCTGTGGTACACTATCCTTTTGCCTCACCACCACAGTAGAGAAAGCTGGAAAGTATAGATTCTTGGAGCCTGGACCCTGGAGATTCTGATGCAGTAGGTCAAGGGGGAAGCCCTAAAAATGCAAATTTTTTTTACAAATTGCATTGTTCAATTCTAACACACCACGGAATTTGAGAAGCAGGGGCTTGGGTCAATCCCTCATGGATCAAAGATCAAAAAAGGAAAATCTCAAACCGCAACAGAAACCCGTGATGGCTGCTTCCAATTCTAGAACCTTCTAGACAGCACCATACAGCTTAGACATGCACCGCAGTTCTTTGTCGGCTGTGAGCAAGTTTTGGAGGCTCTTATTGAAAAGACTCACCTCCTTCATGGGACACAACTGTTCGTTACGTCTTCCAGGAGGGAGGGGGGCAGTCCTCTCTGTTTTCAAAAGAGAAAGTCAGATTCGTGCACCAGGCGATGTGCTAGGTGCTCTACGTGGGCCATCTCACTGAATTCTCATAATGCATTTTAAGGTGATTGTTTTCCGCAGAGAAGAGTGATCAGAGGCGAAGTGAATTGTCCAAGGTGACATTCTGGGCAAGTGATCTCCCCCTGGAGGCTTTCATACCTTCATAAGTAAACTCATTTTACCATCCAGCCGCCCACCTACCCACTCATTCAAAACACCATCACGGATGCTTGCTCCAGGAAGGACACATATGCTTCATTTGTTTTTTTGGTTTTTTTTTTTTTTACTTTTTTATGTTATTTTATTTTTGAGAGAGAGAGACAGAGCATGAGTGGGGGAGGGCCAGAAACAGGGCGAGGCACAGAATCTGAAGCAGCTTCCAGGCTCCGAGCCGTCAGCACAGAGCCGGGTTGGGGGGCTCGAACTCCTGAACCCTGAGATCATGACTTGAGCCGAAGTCAGACACCTAACCGACTGAGCCACCCAGGTGCCCCCCCATGTAAAATTTTTTTATGATATCTGCCTCATCTTAAAAGTGTTGAGAAGCAGGTTCTTAGGTGGCTCAGTCGGTTAAGCATCTGACATTTGATTTTGGCTCAGATCGTGACCTCACGGTGTGTGGGATCAAGTCCCGCACAAGGTTCTGGGCCGACGGTGCGGAATCTGCTCCGGATTCTCTCTCTCCGTCTCTCTCTGCCCTTCCCCTGCTTGTGCTTTCTCTCTCTTTCTCTCAAAATAAGTAAATAAACAATTGTCGAGAAGGATTCCGAAGCATTCTTCCATCTAAACTCGGCAGAAAGTAGCCTGACGGATTAGTGATGTTTGTAGTGACCACAGGAGGGGATAGAGGCGGCATGTGGGCTATTTATCTACCCTTTCTGACCTCCCTGGGGACCTGTGGGGGGCTACTGGACTCTCACCCCTGCATCCCAGAAAGGAAGAATGCAGCTGGAGTACCACAGATGACATGGTTGGTGTGGGTCACCCTCATGTGCTGTCCTTGCTGTCCCCAGCTCCGCCAGCGGTTTGAGCTGGAGATTGAGCGGATGAAACAGATGCACCAGAAGGACCGTGAGGACCAGGAGGAGGAGCTGGAAGATGTCCGCCAGTCCTGCCAGAAGCGGGTAAGTGCCCCTTGGGCCCTGGCAGGTCCAGTCCTGGGTGCCATTTTCCTTAGAGTGGGGGGGAGGGGCAGTGCACTCCAGAGCCTGGGGACCGACTTTTTGTATCCACCTAAGACCTTAGCTGTCAAGGCTGCTAGAGCAGAAGTACCTCTCTTAAATATGGTTCTGGAGCTTCCAGAAGCCTCTGGAACTGTCAAGCATAATCACCCCCAGATTTCTGTCCAAAGCCCACAGTTCCATGTGACTTAGGCCTTGGGGAAGGCCTTCCATGTTTCAAGAAGGGGACCACTCCTTTCTGGCTGTCTCCTTTGCAGACAATTTCCTAACGCGTCATCCGAGCTCCTGCAGACCTTTCAAACAGTGGATAAGAAAGCAATAAACCCTTGAAATCTTACCATCCAGAAACCATCATTACCACTATTTTACAAGCCAGTTCGTATCTCTCTGTCATGGGACACACACACATAACATATTTGTTGAGATACCGTTTCACCCGAATGGGGCCGTGCTTTCTTGAAGCCTTCCACAAGCGTTTTGTCCTTGGCCTCTTTCCTCTTTCCATGTCAGTAAATACCTGTCTGATGTACATAGTTAAGAGCTTCAAAGCAGTCCACGTTAGGCACGTGCTGTAATTTGTTCAACAAGCCTCCTGTGGCTGGGCATTCAGGATCTTCAGATCTTCTGTTATTATAACCAGTGCTGAGATACACACCCTTACAGAGGCATTGACTGACGTGAATGTAAGAGGAGTCCTTTCAGTGGAGTGGCTGGAAAGCTATGGGGTATGGCTCAGTTAATAGGTTTTCTCGCTGCGGGACCCTTGCAGATCTTTCACGGCTTTGTGTACATTTGACTCTCCAAGAAAGGGCTGAGGAGCATTTCCTAAAACTGACTCCTGCTATTAGCTCCCAGGGCGGTCTGTCTGCGGAGACCTCCAGACTGTAGGGCTTGAGGGTCTGGGTGTTGGAATGTGCAGACTCTTTGTCTGGATCTGTGCTTTTCCACCTTAACAACTGTGCCATCTTAGGAAAGTGATTTAAGAGCTTCAACTACTACTAAAATCCACACTATTCCTTGACTCCTTGCTCTGTATCCAGCGCTGGTCACTCAAGGCCAGTTTATAAGACGCACAAGAAAGCCAATGTCGCTGCTTTCCTTGGAGTCATGGAGGCTTGGGTCAAGTCCCAATGTCATCAACTACCGAGTGTGGGGCATTGGAGAAACCCTGTAACCTTGCTAGGAAGCGTCACTGTTCTCATCTGTAAAACAGGAGAATATGGCTGCTTGTAGGGTCACCGTGAAGGCTCAGGGAGATCTCAGATGGGGAAGTGTTGCATGATTTGGTAATGTAATCCTTGTAATGGACTCTTAACAAGCAATACTGGTGAGTGTGGATTTCTAGGCAGTGGCCCTTTGGAGGAGCCGGTGAACCAGCCAGGTGGTTGACTTGCTCCCGGGTGTGATGAATCCATCCAAGAGAAGCAGGAGGTGGGGACTTGGCATCCCACAGAGCTCACAGCTAAGAGCATCGCCCGGGGCAGGGCTGAAGGGCGCCTCGGTGATTGGCAGAGCTTTGGCAGGAGATGGGAGGCTAGCTGAGCACATCCTTGGGAGGATCTGACCGCCATGGTGCCCTGACCTTACTCCAGGGGGGTGTTTGAGAACTGAGCCCATTCTTCACCCCCAGTGGGTGATGTTACTGTATCTGCTGCCTGTCTTTGTCTCCAAATACGCTTTTTGTAGGTCTTGTGAAAGCTCAGTCCCTCTGGGGGTTCACATCTCGAGGAGCCAAGTGCATTCCTTCCCGAACTCCCCAGGGCTGGAAACAGTCCAATGATTTTGGACTCCTCCGGACCTCGATGTCCCATAACCTCCCTGAGACTCAGTTTTCTCATCTGTAAAATCGGAGCAACGATAGAAAATGTTCTACCTTCCTGTGTTATTGTGAAGAAGAGAGAAAAGAATGAGAAGTACCCTGTAAACTGGAAAGTGCTGGGGGTTCGCATTGAGGGACCAGTTTTTCCTCCTTTTCCATGATCCACATATCTGGGAGAAACGGATGGGAGTCTTTGAACACCCAGTGGGTGCCACACGCCAGGCTGGGTTCTTTATGCCCCACTTCTTTGCCCCTATGAAGGGCTCTGTAACATCGATTGTCCTGGTTTGCAGATGAGGAAACCAGAGTTCACGAAGGTGAAGTACGTTGCCCAAAGTTACCCAGCCGGGAAGTAGCCAAGCTAGGACCTGTCTCATGCCAAAGCCCAGTCTCTTAACCAAAATACTAGATTTGAATTTTTTTTTCTTTTGCAAACATTTGGACCGTGGAAGGCCATTTTAGGAAGCATTGATAGAAGGTAGCCTTGGGCAATGCTGCTGCCTCCATTAGAGCTTCCTGCACACGAACTTGCCAAAGGCTCTGATAAGTCTTGCACTGAAGAAATGATATACTCAGTGATTCTGGCATGGACTTTCCTCTGTCCTCCACCTACATACCCATCACACTTGTGAACGCCAAGGGGAAGCATCCTACAGAGCACACTCCAGGAAACTCGGCCTTGCTTGATATATAGTTCTTATTATTTTGTGTATTTTTCTTTTTTCTTTATTTTTTATTAAAATTTTAAAAAATGTAATGCTTATTTATTCTTGAGATAGATACAGAGCACAGGTAGGGGAGGGGCAGAGAGAGACACAGAATCAGAAGCAGGTTCCAGGCTCTGAGCTGTCACCACACGGCCTGATGCAGGAGCTCGAACCCACGGGTTGCGAGATCATGACCTCCAAAGTTGGAGGCCCAACCGACTGAGCCACCCTGGTGCCCCTCTTTTGTGTATTTTTCAAATATGAATTTTTCAAAATGAGTTTTAGCTTTGCCTGTCTTCCCTCTACAAGCAGATACAAACAGAGTGCCTTGTTTCTCTCACTGTTAAAAGAAAGTTCTGAAATGAACTTGCTTTCTACGTAAGTGACCATCAATCAGTGCTTTTTCCCCTCCGTGGGTCAGGAGATGGAAACCCTCAGTCCTTTCCCATGCGCCCTCAGGTGAAGGTTGCACAATTTCTGGCGCATTCTAAAAGTGTCGCAAAGCATCACGGGTGCCCTGACCCAGGGCCCCAGTGAGGCGGAGATGTGACCCAGACCCCCTGAGGCTTTTCCGTGGATAGATTTATAAAGGGAGAGGGTGAGGTCAGAGAAAGGTGTTTTTATCCTTATGACAGGCACTCACATGGACTTCACGTGTAGGGCCTGCTCTGTCTCTCTCACCGTGGCAGGAAATCAATCGTTTTAGCGACCCACGTGGGAAAGCTGATGGCTGTCTGGGGTGGCAGAAAAGCTGGGGCCAGAAGATAGAACACTAACTGCTCTCAGCAGCAACTGACTTAGGAGCACGCACCTCCCAGCTTCTCTCTGACTCAGTTTACCCAGCTGTGAAGTAGGGTCACTGACAGCATGGAAAGGAAGGACGAAGGGAAGGGTGAGATGACATGTAGGACAGAGGCTGGCAGGGAAGAAGGTGTGCAAAGCGGTTGCCGTGGGGTATTCACTTCGGCGGGGAGCACCTGCCTTTGCGGGGGGATTAGGGAAGTCAGAGCCAACTGTAAATTGAATGAGTTGCTTGCAGCCAGATGTCTTAGTCCATTTGGACTAGTATAACAGAATACCATAGACCAAGGGCTGACAACAAGATTTACTCGTCACAGTTCTGGAGGTTGGGAAGTCCAAGATCAAGGTGACAGCAGATTGGGCGTCAGGGGAGGACCCTCTTCCGGGTTTACGGACAATGGGACAATGGTCTTCTTGCCGTGTCCTCACGCGGTGGAGGGAGAGGAAGCAGGCTCTCTGCAGTCTCTTCTTATTTTTTTAATGTTTATTTATTTATTTTTGAGGGACAGCACGCATGCGCTAGTGGGGGAGGGACAGTGAGAGTGGGACAGAGGATCCGAGGTGGGCTCTGAGCTGACAGCACAGAGCCGACGCAGGGCTCGAACTCGCGAGCTGTGAGATCATGACCTGAGCCGAAGTCAGATGCTTAACTGACTGAGCCAGCCAGGCACTCCTCTGCTGTCTTTCCTTATAAAGGGCACCAATCCCAGCACGGGGGCTCCGTCTTCATGACCTTGGTCTAAACCTAATTATCTCCCAAAGGCCACATCTTCAACGAGCACTGCACCAGGGTGTTAGGATTTCAACATAGGAAGTTTGGAGAGACACGAGCTTGTAGTCCAAACTTCTTTTTACAAGAACGGATTCCCAGCCTATTTGATAAAAAAGGTGGATACATTTCAATACATCAGACATAATGTACAGAGGCCTTAAAAGTCCGAATGCCGAGATCTGCGAACATTCGAGCAAGATCGTGGCATAGGAGGAAGCACCTGTTAAGGAGTGGGCAGGGAACTGGGGGTAAGGGCTTCACATCAAGTGGCAGGGGGTTTCCCATAAGCGGCCAGCTCGCCCCATAACTGTCAGGCTCCCAAGCGTCTAGGCTCCTGGGTTCTCTGACAGGGACGCGCCCTCCTGATGGCCAGGGCAGCCTTTGTGGAGCCGGACGGTGGCCGTGCACTTGACATTCCTCCCCTCCTCCGGGAGGGGGTCCCTGCCTCGTGAGCTTGGTCTGGATGGATCTCATTTATCCCATGTGTGTATCCGCCCTTTGTGTCCACAGCTCCGCCAGCTGGAAATGCAGCTGGAACAAGAATACGAGGAGAAGCAGATAGCCCTTCATGAGAAGCAGGATTTGGAAGGCTTGATTGGAACCCTCTGCGATCAGGTAAGGGGGAAACACCCGCAAACAAAACGTGTTTGAGGCAACACATTCCCTGCCCTCCGGGCCCTATTAGAGAGGTGGATTCAGGGGCAGGGACAGCTCAGTAGTCTTCAGGAAAAGCCAGACCCTAGTCATTTCAGCCAGCCTCCCCTGATCCTCCCAAGCGCCCTCTTGCCTATCAGTACAGGCCCTGTCCACACTCACCGGCTCTTCAAAGGACACCTTCTGGGGTCCACACGCAGCAGAGTTCTTGGAAGAACCATGAGAATACATGGAGTGGGCCAACCAGAAGTGACAGACGAGGTGGCCTTGCCTTCAGCAGGTTGTCGGGGAGACGGGGGAGGCAGCCCTTGCTTCAGTGGGGTGAACGAGAACGGTCACTGTGTTCACAGCCGGCCTCGTGAGGACGAGACTTTTGCCAGAGGCGCCAGGCTCCGAGTCGGGCAAATGTAGCTTTAAACCCTAGCTGGGCCACTTCTGTCTGCCTGGCTTTGGGTGAGCTGATTAACCGCTACTGAAAGGCAGAGCCTTGTGCGCATGTTGCCACAGTTGGACATCAAGGTTCTCGGCTGTAGCGCTGTGGACGTTTCAAGCCATATCAGCCTTTGTCGCAGGTGAGGCTGTCTCGCGCGTCGTAGGATGTGGAACAGCATCCCTTGGCCTCCACCTGCTGAATGATGGCAGCCTCCCATCCCCCCTCCCTTGTGACAACCGGAAATGTCTATACACCTTACCAAATGTCCCTTGAGCACCAAGTCGGAAAACCACAGCTGTAAACAAAGCAGGCAGGGCCCTGCACCAGCTCCCTGATTTCCCAGCTGGGAAGCATCTTCCTGTTTGTACCGCTGCTGCGTGAAACCTCAGCATTGGAGGGGGATGCCTGTGGCTTCTATGATGTCTTTGAAAGTATCACAGGAGTGGGTTTTAATGGATTTGCTTAATACACATTCATTGCCTTTTAATTAGCGATGCTCTCGCCGTCAATCACCAGAGTTTCCCTTTCTGTTCACGAAGGAATGCGGGCCGGTCTCCAAATGGCCCACTAGGGCATCCAGGCCTTAGACAAATAGGAGCTCGTTGGGTATTTTTAAAAAATTGATTAAATGAGTGAATCCTAGCGCAGGATCACCACAGCTTGAGCATCCGGGTGGGGAGCTGAAGGAGGCAACAGGAAAGCTTCATCATCGTGCTTCTCTGCATTTTCTAGTTTCTCAGCCGAGCAAACTGGGGCCATTGAGTGCAGAGCCTTCGGGGTTACTCTTTCGTTAGCATTAGTGCCAGAGTGCCCAGCCTAGTATTTGATTCTAGAACGAGAGTGGGAAATCGCTGGGAGAAGGCGGCGTTCTATTCAGCAGGGTCCACTGGAGCTGACAAAGTAGGTAAACCAGGAAGGAAAGATTTTTATAGATATTGCTGAAATGAAACATTTTCTGTGCAAAGGGAAGGTGATTTGAGATGAATAAAATGCTAATTTTGTGTGAGTCACCACGCTGGGACCTCTAAATAAATGATCACATTTGGTAATCTTTAATGTTTTATTAAGACACTTGCCAAACACATGGAAAAAAGTAGAATGAATAATAGAACTCATGCTCATGCACCAAGCACCCACGGTTCACATAAATTAAAATTTTGCTGTATTACATTCAGATATTTTTAAGGACAGGAAACCCACGCCAAAAACAGCTGGTGGCTCCTTGGTTTCCATTCCCAAAGTCCCGCCCTTCCCACCTTCCTTCTTCCTTGCCTCCCAGAGGAAACCATCATCCTGAGGCTGGAATGTAGAATTCCACTGTAAGTGTATTTAAACTTAACCACAGGGGTGCCTGGGTGGCTCAGTTGGCTCAGGTCATGATCTTGTGATTCGTGGGTTTGAGCCCCACGTCGGGCTCTGTGCTGCCAGCTCAGAGACTGGAGCCTGCTTCAGAATCTGTGTCTCCCTCTTTCTCTGCCCCTCCCCCGCTCATTCTCTCTCTCTCTCTCTCTCTCTCTCTCTCTCTCTGTCTCTCTCACTAATAAATAGACATTAAATTTTTTTTTAAAAAGTTAACCACACACAGTACATATGATTTTGCATTTTACTTTGTTGCCTTCTTTTATGAGATCAGTCTATGATGATCCATGTAGCTCTAATTCATTTATCTTAAGTGCTACCCCATATTCTTTTTATTTTTAATTCTATTCTTCTGCTGGTGGGTATGTAGTTTTTTTTCATACAAAGACACAAACTTCAGTGCCTAGTCTTATATCTATCTTGCTGTGCACGTGGGCAAGAGTTTCTCCAGGGTATGCATATATTTTGAGATTATGTTTTTAGGTGCATCTCAGCTTATTATTGTTTTCTTTCCTTAGCAGATTGTTTTGATTATTAAATGGTCCCTCTTTCCTCAATCAATGGGTTTTGCCTTATGTTATTTTGCTTGATTTCTTTTAGTTAGCCTGCAAGACCTTTTTTTTTTTTTCATCCCTTCAGGTTCACCCTTTCCAAATGTGTATGTGAATGTGTTTTGTTTTCAGTGTTTTTAGTCTCAAACTAAACACACACACACACACACACACACACACACACACACATAAGTTTTGTTGGCTTTTTGTCCCCTTCATTGCTTCTTCTTTTTGAAAAAAAATTTTAAATGTCTGTTTATTTTTGATAGAGAGAGAGAGAGGGAGAGAGAGAGAGAGAGAGGCAGGGCAGAGTGGGGGAGGGCAGAGAGAGAGAGAGAGACACAGAATCCAAAGCATGGTCCAGGTTCTGAGCTGTCAGCACAGAGCCTGACATGGTATTTTAACTCCTGAACCATGAGATCATGACCTGAGCTGAAGTCGGATGCTTAACCGACTGAGCCACACAGGTGCCCCTCTTTGCTTCTTCTTATATTCTTTTCCTGCTCTTGGATACATTGGTAATGTTTTCTATGATCCCTTTTGTTCTAATGTTTGTTCTAAAGCTACAAACCATATTTCTATTCTTGTGGTAGATAACTAGTCATAATTTTTTCTAACATACGGTATTTGATTTTTACAACAATGCTGTGGGATAAGTATTATTAGTTCCTTCTTATAAATGATAGAAGTGAGGCTTAAAAGCTAAAGGAAAGTTCCCAAGATCATATAGCTTGTTAGTGGCCTAAGTGGGTTTGAAATGGGATCCATATTATTTGAAAGCCCTGTATTTTTGAAACCTAGTGCTATGCTGCTTAAAAATGATTAAGGTCCAGGGGTGCCTGGGTGGCTCAGTCAGTCAAGCATCCAACTTCAGCTCAGGTCATGATCTCAGAGCTTATGAGTTCGAGCCCTGCATCAGGCTCTGTGCTGACAGCTCAGAGCCTGGAGCCTGCTTCAGATTCTGTGTCCCCCTCTTTCTCTGCCCCTCCCCTGCTCATGCTCTCTCTCTCTCTCTCTCTCTCAAAAATACATTAACATTAAAATAGTTAAAAATGATGAAGGTCCAAAAAAATGATAAATATCCAGTTAATTAGAATCATACTTTTGTTGACCATATTGATTTTTTTTAGAATGTTATTCATTCTCTCTCCTAGTCTCAATTTCCCCTTCTGTAAAGTGGCTTCCATTATCCCCAATGGCATTTACAGATTGCATTTTAAAGGACTCAGGGATCTTTGTCAACAGACATTCTTTTCAAATGTTTATTTATTTTTGAGAGAGAGAAAGAGTGAGCAAGGGAGGGGTAGAGAGAAAGAGGGGGACAGAGGATCTGAATTGGGCTCTGCGCTGACAGCAGAGAGCCCGATGCGGGGCTCGAACTCACGAACTGTGAGACCATGACCTGAGCTGAAGTCGAATGCTTAACCGACTGAGCCACCCAGGTGTCCCGACAACAGACATTTAACAACAGCCCCAGACAATTTGGCGTTATGATAAATGTTGAAACAGTTGAGGTTTGAATATAGTTTCCCAAAACAACACTAAACATCATTTAGATTTATTGGTTAATTATTCACCAGCTTTATCCAAATTTGAATCTTTGTGCTACAGAATGCAAACTTGCCGAATGACATTTATTTCCCATTAACCTAATGAGCTTTCTCTCTGTCTCTCTCTCTCGCGCTCCTCTCTTGTAACGATTCATTATGAAGAGGAGGGTGACTTGGTCTGAGATTTTGTTGTAAGTTTTGTTTGCAAAGACCCCTCTGCAAAGGAGATGGGTGGTCGCATTTTCAGGGTCTTCAGTAAGTTGATAGACTCTGAGCCGTGGTCAGCGCCAGCATTAGGGAGTGTCCCTGACGCCAACCTGCTCCACAGGCAAATGAATGCTCTTTATACTCTTGGGATGTATAAAGATCAAGAACAGACATAGAGATAAGAAAGATGCTAATATGCTGCTTGAATGCAATCATGGTAATGAACCTGGGCTCGAGTTAGTGATTCAGGACTCAGGTTCCCCTAGGCTCTGCCGTGCCGTGGTTAGAGACTTGCATTCTAACAGTGAGCTGCCCAGGGTCCTGCACAGCCACTCCGTGACCTTGGGGAGAGCACTTACTCTCTCTATGTCAGTTTCACCCGCTGTACCTCCATTTTCCCGAGACGGTACATACTTAAAGAGTCCCCAGTGCTCACAAGACATGAGCTGGCCCCAGGCCCCCTGCCCCACCTCCGTGTTTTACACCCTCATGCTAATCACTCAGAACCAGATGTACAAGACTTTCTCAGCCCTCTGTCTTTGCTCATGGCATGGCTTCTTCCTGAAATGCCCTTCCCACAGCTCCCCTGGCTCCCACTTACCTAAGACTCTTGCGGATCCCCTCCCAGCCTGAGCTGGGCGATGCTCCTCCCAAGCACGCTTTCCCTTAAATTAAAAAGCAGAACACATCTCTTGTATCGTACATTGCCCTACAATTACCCCTTTCTGGCCAGGACAGCTGGATTCCTATCCAAACTTCCATTTCATAGCTGGGTGACCTTGGGCTGGTTACTTCCCCCTCTGTAGGCATCAGCTTCATCATCTGTCAAATGGGACTCCTAATACTACATACCTCATAGATGCTTCATGAAGACCAAACGTGTTAATTTCCCTAAAGGGTTTCGAACCGGGCCTGACACTTAGAAAGCTCCCTTTAAACGTAAGCTATTACTGCATTTTATAAAGGCAATAATAATAACCTCTATTTTTAAGAGATTGTCACAGGAGTTAGATGCAGTAACATGTGACAAAGGGCCTGGCACAATGCCCCGTCCTGATCTCAGCTCAGCAGGTGAGATTATATAACATACACACACACACACACACACACACACACATTAGACTAGCATTTAAAACTTAACAAAGCAATACATCTGAGAACAAAGAGGCTATATTCGAAGAACCAACTCATTTTTCAAAGAATTCAAAGCTAGTTGCCGAGAAATAGTAATGCGTAATCTAGAGGAGTGCATTCTAGGTCATCAGACAATACTCATAATTCTTTATATTTGTAAAGCACTTGACAGCATGCAAAGTGCTTTCTGATCCATTATCATGCCTGATCCTTGTCTTATCTCAACATGGAGGGTAGAGATTATTTTTTTCACCTTATTTTTACAGACAAGGAGATTCGGGTTCAGAGAGGTCGTATGATTCAGCCATCCTTCCCAATGTCAGCAAATGGCGAGCCAGGGTTTAAAACCGGGGCCACCCCATTCTCAACCCCACCTTCTTTCTAGAATATTCTGGGGCATTCTGAGCATCCCAGGAAATGGTTGTTGAGAGGCACAGGTATCCAGGTGGGTAGAAATTGGGTCCCACGGCTGAAATACACCTACACCCCATTTTCTTGAAAACTCCCCATCTGATAGATGGTGCTGTGTTCTTTCCGCTGGTCTCTGGAGAGTCCAAGAAGGGAGCTGTTAGTTTCTTTTTCTTTTTTTTAATTATTTATTTTGAGAGAGAGAGAGAGAGCACTAGCAGGGGAGGGGCAGAGAGAGAGAGGGAGAAAGAAAGAATCCCAAGCAGGCTTTGCACAGGCAGTGCAGAGCTCAGCGTGGGGCTTGAACTCATGAACCGTGAGCCGAAACCAAGAGTCAGAGGCTTAACCGACGGAGCCACCCAGGCACCCCAAGGGGCTGTTAGTTTCTTCCAGAGTTTCAGAGGTGCTCCCTAGTGTTTTTCCAGTAGGCGCTGTTTGTAGGTGAGACTGTGGACTGTCGCTGTTTCATGCCGGTCCTCTGGGGAACCCTGTGCCTCTCTCCGTTTGTTGGCCGCTGAGAGTTGTCACCCTCCTGGTGCCGAGTCCAGGAATGTGGCTTCTGCAGGGGCCACTGGATAGCTGCCCGCTCAGAGGGCCCACAAGTTCAGGGATTTGGGGGAAGGAACGTGCTCACTTCTTGGGTAACAACTTTTTGCAGAAAATGACCTCATGCCTTAACCTGGCAGAGGGGACCAGCTCGAGGGACAGCAAAACTTGACTTAGATCTCCAAAAAAGCACAGCTATATTAAGCACCATTTACTGAAGCATAACATATAGGCAGAGAAGCATACCAGACCCCTCCCGTACAGCTCAATGCATTTTCATAAACTCAGAGAAGTACCACCCACATGAATAGCATTAAGGGGCTCCTGAGTTCTGCCCTATCTAGTCCCTGCCCCTGCAGGGAAACTGCTGTCCTCACTTCTGTCACCAGAGGGCCTCCCCTGACCTGTAGGCTCTCACAAGGTGGGGAGAGGCCATATTGATGGCTTTGGTGCCAACCACGAGACATAGTGACTTTGGATCCTTACAGGCTGTGAGGGCAGCTTTGGGCACAGCTTATTAGGCATTCGGCTAAACACCTTTCTAATTCCCACGACAGCCCCACGCGGTTGATGTCGTTCCCATTTTGCAGATGTGGAAACTGAGTTCGGGGAGGAGAAGGGTCTTGTCCAAGGTCCCACAGTGGGAGAGGCAGAGGCAATATTTAAACCCAGGGAGTCTGGTTCCAGAGAACTTGGACCCTGGCCACTGCTTTGCCATCTTAGCTCATGAGAGCCTTCCCTTGGCTTCCAGATCGGCCATCGGGACTTTGACGTGGAGAAGCGTCTCCGGAGGGACCTCAAAAGGACTCACGCACTACTGTCCGACGTGCAGCTTCTTCTGGGGAGCATGGATGATAGCAAGACGTCTGTCAGCAAGGAGGAGCTGGAGAAAGTGCACAGCCAGGTGGGTGTCGTGGGTCCCCTCAGGACCAGGCTGGGGAGGGTGCTGCAGCCAGCCAGGGCATGGGGATGGGGGTGGCCACTGCACTGACGTCCGACCTTCACAGACCTGCATGAAGAAGGGGGACACCGAGGGGCTGAGCATGCCACATGGAGGTGGCTTATAAGTGAGAAGGAGGGGTTTATAAATGACCAAGAAGTCCAGTTCCCTTCTTCAGGGTGGAGGCAGAAGGCAGCCCGAGGGCACGGGCAGATCGGGGGCCCGTGGCAGAATGGCCGAGGGCAGCGCGCGTGTGCACGTGTGGTGGCCAGGTGGTGCCCACCCAGGCTGGGTATGAAACAACGGGTAGTTGTGCTGATAAAGCAAAGCCTGAACCGCCACCACCACCACCAATAGCCGTTTGCCAGTTAGAATTGTAATGATGCGGATCTCTGGCCGTCTCACCTTCTGGAGCTCCCACCATGTAGCGCTTACTCTGTATGGGATGGGGCACCGAGTTCTGTACCGAGGTCTCCAGGATTCTCATCTCCATTTTCCAAGGGAGGGGACTGGGAGACAAGGAGGGCAAGAGACCCACCCCAAGGCAGCTAGAAAGTGTCAGAGCCAGGATTTGAACTCAGGACTCCACCCTCCCTGGCTGCCCCCAGGGAGGAGTGGAGGCAGATGGGAGGTGAGACCAGGCAGGAGCCAAGGACCTGGGGAGATGGGACGACGGGCTTGGGCGCTGCCCAGTGCAGACAGCGCAGCCCATGGAGGCAGGTGTCGAGAGGCGTGAGGTGTTCAGATTCCGCGGGGTGGGGTGGGGGGAGGTTGGCGGACTTGGGGAGAGAGGTCCCAAGGCGGAATATCACAGCAGGGACACGGGACTTGCTACCTGACCCATGCAGGGACAGGGAGCGGGGGAGTGAGCTGGAAACAACACAGGGGAGCTGAGAGCCCCACTGGGGGTGTGGTGCCCTTGCATTTGGTGTCACTTCTAAGTCCCTCGTTTCCTGCTAATAAATGGCATGTGCTGAATCCAGGTGTGGAGAGACGGAAGGCATTTCCTGCTGCCCTCACCACGTCACCTTCTCAGAGTGTTGCCCTCTGTTCTTTCTCCTTCTCTGGCCTTCTTTCACGTAGCCTCAGTGCTGCCACATGGCTGCGGGCTTCTCTATCTCCACAGAATATCCCCAGAAACTTAGATGGGTTATCTGTACTTTTTGGACCCTCAGGCAAAACGATACACTTCCGGAGGGCAAGGCTCTGCTTTAACCATGTCTGGTGGTGCCTGTCCAGTCCATCGCCCATAATAAATACTGAATAAATGCCTGCCTGTTGAATTCAGTGGGGTCCTCTGCCTCATTTGACAAGTGAGGAAACTAGAGAACAAAGAGGGTGAGGGATTTGCCTGAGGTCACACAGCCAGTCAAAGGCAAAGCTGGGCCTTGAACCCGCTTTCCCTGACTCCGAAACCACTGACTGCTCTTCTCTCTTCCTTCTGGAGGAGCTCAAGAAGGTCAGCGGGTCCCCAGGAAGGCAGCGGGAGGCAGCAGAGTCTAGCTCCAGGTCGTAGAAACCGGACCCAGAGCTTTCTCTGCTTCCTGTCTCCGGTGTCAGTCTCCTGTCTGTAAAATGAAAGGTTTCGGGTAGCAATTGGTTAGCTAAGGGAGAAAACCTTGTTTTCCTTTTAAACAAAATTCCAGCCTCGATTCAGATTTCACGAGTTTCCCCGTTCATTCTTGGATTCTGTGCATTCCCGTTCCAGGATCCAACCAACCCAGGGCACGACGCTGTGTTGGGTGGTCTGGCCTGCCCAGTGTCCTCTGGTCTGGGACAGGTTCCCAGTCTTGCCTTGCTTTTCATGACCTTGACAGTTTTGAGGAGGACTGGCCAGGTATTCTGTAAAGTGTCCCCCCAGTCTGGCTTTGTGTGATGCTTTTGTCATGATTGGACCAGGTTGGTAGGTTTGGGGAGAGACCTCCCCGGAGGTGCAGTGCTGTGAAACCTGAAGACGCTGAAGGGCCTCCTCTCTTAATAATCCTATTAATTAATGCTCTGTTGTATCTGCTAATGCTCTTTCAGGGTGACCAACCATCCTGGCTTGTCCCGGACTGTCCTGCTTTTAAGGCAAACCCTATTCTCCGCGTGGCCGTGTCAGAAAACTAGAATCCCCTGGGCTTAAGTGCACCCTTGTACTCAATCTCATTACCCTTCTTACTCCCTGGGGAAGGGAAGTGACCTTGCACCCATTTTACAGGTGGGGAAGTCCTGTCCAGAGATGGGAAGTGACGTGCCCGGCAGCTAAGTGGCAGAGCTGGGATTCATATCCAGGGCTCGTGATTCTAACTGCAGAATCTAGGGGTTCCTTGACCTTTCTCTTTGGCTGGCCACGTGGGTGGAAGACGCTTAGCCTTTTGACTTGCCTCAAGTGGGCAGAGATGTCTGAGCACTTGGTCAGGATCCAGGCATGTCGGGCTCCTGCAGCCCCCTTGGCAGGGGGCCAGCTGCTCTTCCTGCCTCCCACCAAAATATTCCTGATGCCACAGCATCCAAATGTCCCCGTCCCCACAGGTGATTGTTCTCAAAAAGGAACCATGATGGTTTTGTTCGTTCTTTTCCTTCCTTTTTAAAGTATTCATGAGCAACCTTCCTCGGCAGGGTTAAAATGTGTGTTCTTGACAAATGGTGGTATTTAATGAAGGCGCCTCGAGCTGAATCAAAGAGCTTCATTCTTCTGAAACTCCTTCTTCCCCATCTCTGCATCCGGCTCCTATCAAAGGGAATTCACAGCCTTGGCTTTCTGTTGCTGTTGTCATGGAAATCGTTATAAGGATGGTTTCGCGTGGACCAGAGGTCAGGGTACAGTTGCTTTGGTTCCCAGCACACGTGTCCCGGATGCCGGAGTCAGAGCTAATCAAATAAAGCAGTGATGACATTGGGCATCACTGTGTTTCCTCTCCGAAGGAAGGTATTTGTCCTTTACCTGAAGGCTCCAGGGACCGAGGCAGAGAGAGCAGAGAAGAGGGGGAAGAGAGAGGGAGCTAACTTTGCTACTGACTGTGCCGTAAGTGCTGGGTATGGCACTGAACGACTTCCTTCCTTCCTTCCTTCCTTCCTTCCTTCCTTCCTTCCTGATCTATGCAGCACCTGCTGTGAGTCAGGTGATATGCTCCATCTAGGCGTATAATGATTAGTAAGGCAGGTACCCTCCATCGTGAAACTCACATCTGATGGAAAAGGAGGCAAGCAAACAATGATAGAAATAAGTAGAAACATCTCACACCTTGATATGGGGAATAAAGGCAATAAATGGAGTTCTGGAATAGGCAATTGCAAGGGGTCCGGTTGAGCCTGGGTGGTCAGCTCAACTACCCTGGGAGAAGGAGGAGCAGACAGGAACCTGAACATGCAGGACTGGAAGGCTTGGGTTTTACACGAAGGGTCGTGCAAAGCCATTGGGAGGTCTTGAGCAGAGAGTGACATAATCCGATTCGCGGTTGAGAGGCTCGCTCTTCTGTGCGGAGACTAGACGTGAAGAGGATGGCAATGCCGTTAGGAGGCTAGAATACCCTTCCAGGCCGGAGGAGATGGTCATATGGGCTAAGTGGTGACAGAGCTGGCTACAAGGGACAAACCTGGGGCTGGTTTGAAAGTTAGGGGGCTCGTAGACTTTCTGGTGGCAGCAGTAAGTGTGCTATTTAGATAATCCTTACCATAACCACAGGAGGAGGGTACTTCTATTATTGACCTGTTTAATAAAGATACAATCTCTGAGAGGTTGAGTAACTTACCCAAGGGCACACAGCAATATATGTCCGAAAGCTGTGAATGCCAGCAGTTCTGTGTCCGTGCAACTTGGCTGGTATAGTATGGGTCCTATTAACATTGAGCACCTACTATGTACTAGGCTTTTCTGTGGTGTCTTGGGGTCCCCAAACTTGGCCGCACATCAGAGAACTTAAGCACTGTTTAAAAATCACAGATTCTGGATCCCACCCCCAGGTAGTCTTTTCTTTGTCTTTCTTCATTAAGTCTGGGTTGGCACCCAGTATCTACATTTTTTAGGACTGGCATCTGGGAATCGCGGGCCTTATTTATCTCTCAAAACACCCTTTCCAGTTCCATGGCGACATGTCCATTTCGTAGACGAGAAAACTGATGGCGAGGTTACCTTAGTGTGACAGACCTTCATTCGGCCGTCTCAACATTAATTAAATTTGAGTCAAGAGGACTGGATCTGGCAGCTGCTAAACTCGTGACGTTCAATGCGCAGCGTGACCTCCCAGAGACTTTTTCCCAAAGTGGAGAGTTCGCGTCGCTTGATGGCCCAGTGCTTGTGGGGGGCTGATGAGGTCAAAGCCGCAAGGTTCTCAGAAACATGACCACGCCCTGCTGCCCTTCTAGCTCAGTAACTGTGGCGTGGAAGAGCCCAGAGAAAGGTTTACTCTCTCAGGGCACGGACAAGGGAATTGCTTGAATGCACCTATTAAAAAACTCATGCATTCAGCAAATATTGATGTGGTCTGAACTCTGGGACCCATGGGAGGCCAGGCTGCAGGGATAAGGAGGAGACAGTATGGGGGGGTGGGTATGTTGATAGTTGGGTTTAGTGAGCGTGGCTAAGGGGTTTGGGTTTTATCCCAAAGGTGATGGGGAGCCATAGAGAGTTACAGAGTAGAGATGGGCGTGGTCAGATGGGCGTGGGGATTCCAGGCCCCAGCTGAAGCTCTGATGTGCAGCGTGCCAGGCCTAACCAGCAGCATGGGAGAGTTCCCTTCGAGCATCTTCCAGAATCTCTGGATTCTGCCCTTAGTGGACAGGCATCCCCTCGGCCCATTGCCCCGGCGTCTAGGACTCCGAGAGAATTATTTGGCTCTTTTCACCCAGTTTCCTTCCACTGGGAGCCTTGGATATATCTCTGATAATACCGTGGTTTAAGACCCTTGTGATAAATCATGGAAGAGTCCTAGAACTTTTGGCGTTCAAATCCTGCCTCTGCCGCCTAATTAGCTGTATGATTTGGGGTGAGATATCCTGTGTTGCAGCCTCCTTTTCCTCATGTACAAAGGGACATGAGGGACACCTGGCTGCCTCAGTCACTTAGGCATAAGACTTCAGCTCAGGTCACAATCTCCTGGTTTGTGGCTTTGAACCCCGTGTCGGGCTCTGTGCTGACAGCTCAGAGCCTGGAACCTGCTTCGGATTCTGTCTCCCTCGCTCTCTGCCCCTCCCCTGCTCTCACCTTGTCTCTCTCTCTCTACCTCTCTCTCAAAACATTAAAAAAAGTCTTTTTTAATAAAAAGGGGCATGATATTGCCAGGCCCGGGGCTGGTTTAAAGAACGCTATGACTGTGCATTTGCAAGAATTCTTTAAAATAAAAACTTGAAGACCATGATTTTTAAAACGTAGAGCTCCCCGCTGGCTCCCTCGTCCGAGTCACAGGGGTTGACTGCCGGAAGACTTTGGTTTCTGGGTAAACGATTTTACAAGACCTCGTAGCACAGACTAGGCAGGGCGATGTGTGGGGATGATCTAAAGACACCTGTTCTTTAGGAGCAATTACTAATTAATTCCCATGGAATGTTTCCACTGGAAACAAACTAATCTGGAGACAGAAGCAATCCCAACAACCAAGATACGTAATTGAGATCATCGCCGTGTGTAAATAACATCTGTGAGAAGCAGATGCTGGCACCTGGCTCCCACAAGACCCTGGAAGAGGACATTTTCTCCAGGACATTGGTTGTTTTCATTTTTTTTCCCATTCAATTTACGCCTTTGACCTTTGTGTCTTCCCCCAAAGGGAATACGGTATTTGCTTTTTGCGAAATGGAGACCCCCAAGCTCTTTCCTTTACTTCATTCATACTGGGGACCGTGTTCCCCCTCTTCGTGCTGAGTACAAAGCTGTCACCAAGTCTCAGTCATTGTACCCCCAAATGGCCCTTCAATCCTTCCCCCTTGACACCCCCCCTGCCCCGCCCACTGATCACCCACCATCAGTATTTCTCATGCTGGCCCCTGGTCTGATCCAAGCAATCTTTCTGCCACCTGATCTTCAGAGGAAGAATTTTCAAATTTACATACAGTCTTGGCTTTTTGTGTTCAAGATCCGTCACTGGCTTCCATCGTCCTCAGAATACAATGCAGGTTCTCCAACGTGACCTTTACGGGTGCCAAGTCTGGCTCCCGTGCTCCTGACATGTCTGACCAGCAGCTTAGGGACAGCTTGGGGTCGCTCACACCTGTCTCATCACCCTCCCGCCTTTGCCCAGGCTGTGCCTTTGGCCAGACTCCTGCTTCTCTCTTCTGAAGCCTGTTTGCCTGGTGACCATCTAGTTCTCTTCCTTTTGTTTTTGTGTTTTTTTAATGTTTATTTATTTTTGAGAGGCAGAGGGGGAGAGAGAGACAGAGTGCGAATGGAGGAGGGGCAGAGTGAGAGAGAGAGAGAGAGAGAGAATCCAAAGCAGGCTCCAGGCACAGAGCCCGACCTGGGGCTCGAACTCACGGACTGTGAGATCATGACCTGAGCCGAAGTCAGACGCTTAACCCAGTGAGCCAGCCAGACGCCCCCGTCTAGTTCTCTTCTGAGCTTGGGTGTGGGCATCATTTCTGGGAGCCATCTCTGACCCCCATGAGCTGACTGAGGGCCCACCCCTCTGGGCTCTCTCTGTCTGCCGGGTGTACCTCTGGGGCGGCACATTCTCTCGCAGTGTATTCTGAGGACAATGGAAGCCACTGATAGATCTTGGACACAAAAAGCCGAGACTGCATATAAATTTTAAAATTCTCTCTCTGAAGATCAGGTAGGTAGGAGGGTTGTTTGGACCAGGCCAGGGGCCAGCAGACATGAGACATACAGGGGGTGGGTGATAAGTAGGGCAGTGAAGGGGGAAGGATTGAAGGGCCCTTGAGGGGTACAATGACTGAGACTTGGTGACATTCTCTCGCGGTCACCACCTTTGCTTGCTTGTGTCCCCCCTTTACCATCCAGCTCCTTCAAGGGAGACACTGGGCGAATAAGTAAACATACCAAGAGACTGGTCCAAAGTCACCAAAGTAGTAAGAGATGAAGCTGGGATTTGAACCCACGGACATCAACAAAAGGGAGTTTAAAGCTGCTGCTACCCCACCCCCCACCATGAATGTATCTCCTGTCGGCCCTCTGCCACCTCCGGGTCCTCACGTCCCTGCGGGAATCCCGGGGTGCTCCTACAGGCCCTTCCACAGGGGGAGTCCAGCTCAGTTTCTGTCCCTTCGGGGGGGCCCCTTGAGCCTGGTGTATCTTCTATGTGAACTCCCAGTCACGGCTAGGCAACATCCTGAGCCCCCCCTCCCGACCCCCACCACTAGTGTGCAGAAGACCCATAACCCTTGATTCATCCCCAGTGCCCTTAGGCAGGACGTTTGTCACCATGTGTCACCCATGCTTCCACGAGACATTGAAAATAATTAATAAGCTCTGGGAAGATGAGTCTGATGGGAATCTTTCATGTGAGCGAGCACCTTCCTCCCCAGCCAGGAGCCACGAGACAGGTGGCCTGGGTATTTTATTCGAAGAGACAAAAAAAAAAAAATTTTTTTTTCCTTTTTAAAGATGATGTTGGAGTGAATTGACTCAATATTAACATAACCTCCTGTCAGAGGAGATAAAAACCAAATTGTAATTGGGTGAAAACATGGTCATCGCGGCCCGTTCGCCCCACAAATATTGACACTTCCAATGCTGTTACAAATGGAGAAAGGCTGGTTTTATGATAGGCCGGGGGTGCTGTCTACGCATCTCCCCAGAAGGACCCGTGATGGTTGAGAGCTGTGGAGGGCCAGGCCCCCGGAGCAGCCGGCCATCCCCCAGCGTAATCACAGACATCTTCACAGTCATGATATTGGTGGCAGGCATGCGGCTGGTTCGGGACCAAGCGTGGGGCCAAGCGCTTAGATGCCATGACTTAATCTGCAACCCCCCCCAACCCACTTGAGTGTAGTGAACGCCATGTGAGCAGGACCTCTTCTGTTGGGGACCAGAGTGCAGGAGTGCGTCCGCACACCGCAGGTGCTCTGTGGATCAGTGGGGACTCCCAGGATGGGCCATGAGTCTCAGTGGGAAGCAGCTCCCTCATTTCAGGTAGGAGGGAGCCCAGCATATAGGAGACTTGTCCAAAGCCGCAGAGTTTGGGGGGAGGTGGGATTTCTTTTTTAAATAACGTATTTTGAAAGAATTTCAAGCTTAAAGTGGCAAGAATAGTTAAGAGGATGCCTGTTTATCCTTCATTTAGATTCATCAATTTGTGGGGCACCTGGGTGGCTCAGTTGGTTAAGCGTCCAAATCTTGGTTTCCGCTCAGGTCATGATCTCACGGTTCGAGAGTCCAAGCCCCGCATCAGGCTCTGGGAAAAGCCTGCTTGGGATTCTCTCCCGCCCCCCCCCCCCCCCCCCGCCGACCTTCCCCTGCTCTCTGTGTCTCTAGGTAAATAAATAAACTTTAAAAAAGATTCATCAGTTTGTGACATTCTACCACATTTGCTTTCTCATTTTTTCTCATTCTGAATCATCGAAAAACCAGTTACAAACACAATGCCCCTTTGTTCCATTCAAAACGGAAAATTTCACATTGATAAAATACTGTTTTCTAATCCAGAGGGTCAACGAACTATGACCCACAGGCCAAATCCAGCTCAAATCCAACTGCCTATTTCTTGTTGTTGTTGTGTCTGGTTTGTTTGTTTGTTTGGTTGGTTGGTTGGTTTTTGATTTTTCTTTTTGCCACAGCCTGAGAGCTGAGAATGGTTTTCATGTGTGTGTGTTTTTAATTATTTATTTACTTTGAGAAGGAGAGAGAGAGAGAGAGAGCACAAGTGGAGAAGGGACAGAGAGAGTGGGGGAGAGAGAGAGAATCCCAAGCAGGCTATGCACTGTCAGCACAGAGCCCAATGCGGGGCTCAGAGTCACGAACCATGAGATCATGACCTGAACTGAAGTTGGGTGCTCAACCGACTGAGCCACCCAGGTGCCCCTGGTTTTCATGTTTTTAAATGGCTACATTAAAGTAGTTAGATAAGTGGGGTGCCTGGGTGGCTCAGTCAGGTGAGTGTCCGGCTCAGGTTATGATCTCACGGCTCGTGAGTTCAAGCCCCGCATCGGGCTCAGTGCTGACAGCTCAGAGCCTGGAGCCTGCTTCGGATTCTGTGTCTCCCTCTCTCTCTGCCCCTCTCTGGCTTGTGCTTGGTTTCTGTCTCTCAAAAATAAATAAACCCTAAGAAAATTTTTAAAAGAAAAGCAGTTAGATACGTATGGTATCTACATACAGATATCTATCTAAATCTATATGTATATGTATATGTATATCTGTATCTGTATCTGTATCTATATCTATACGGTTCAGATTTTGTCCATTGCCCTCGTCAGTGTTCTTCATAACAAGTTTTCTCCGTGTTCAGGATCCAACACAGGATGCAGAAGTGTTTGTGCTTCGTTTTCATGATGTTATGGCCCCTCAGTCTTTCCGTCTCTGTCTTTCCTGATGCTGGCACTTTGGGAGGGGTTCACGCCAGCCGTGTTCGCCCTTCCATTCGCCCTTCCCCTGTCTTTGTAATGTCGGAGGCTTTGGGTTTTGTGCAGGTTTGAGGGTGTTCCTGGGGCATGGGACTTCTGATTTTAAAACCAGAAACGTCCCCGGCAAACAGGGGGGAGTCGCCCATCCTAGGGCCGGCATCTCCAGCACCGAGGAATTGTGAGGAAGATAAAGGAAGGTACCCGTGGGTTTCAGGGGGGGGGGGGGATGAGCCAGATGCCCTCTTGAGTGCCTTTTCTCGATTATCTGCTCGTTGTTGCTCTTTGGATGGATTCCTACCGTCCACATGTGTTGGCCGGTGTCTTGCTTTTTTTGCTCCATTTATGCGTGCAAGATTTACGGGTATTATCGTATGTCACAGTTGGTTCATTCTCCTTGCTATTTCTGAGACTATATCACAATCTAGCCATTGTGTTGTTGATGGGCATGTAGGTTGCATCCAGATTTGGGTGATTAAGAATACAGCCTCTGTGGGCATTTCTTCCCCGTGTTATTTTATTCGGGAGGCAGGCGGGTGTGTGTGTGCATCTCTAGGGCGTAGACCTAAAAGTGTAGAATCTCTGGGTCACAGTACACCTGTTTCTTTAATTGCGGTCGATGTAGCCAAATGGTTCTCCCGAGTGTCCGTAGACACGTTTACTCCGGCCAGCCGGATATGACAGTCCCACCGGTGTCCCATGTGGTCAACACCTGCTTTTGTTAGTTATTCACATCCTAGCCGTTCTGAGGGAGGAGGTGTTCCGTGGGTCTGTTTTGCATTTCCCCGACGAGTAACGAGGTGGATCCCCTTGTCGAAGTAGATGGACCATTTGGATGGCTACTTCTGCCCTGTTCAAGCCGCACCTGCCTCTTTCAAACTACTGGCTCTTTTTCTTAGTGATTTGTGAGATATGCTGGATGTAAAACGCTTCGCTCGTAATGTATATTGCGAATAGTGTCGCCCACTTTGCAGACAAACTTGGGGCATACTGCTGCATTATCTTAGCTTTGCTGTTTTACGAACAGAAGCTCTTCATTGCCAGGTAACCCAACTGGTCAATCTTAGGTATCTTGGAATCCAAATTTAAAACGACTTGGTCCAGCAGAGGGTGTTCTGGTTAGCCGAATGTTCTGGCTAAGTGAGCGCGGTGGTGCAGGATGGCCGGAAGCCCACCACCCTCTACCCGGGCCTCTAGCCTGGACTCAGGATCCAGCCCTGGAGGTTTGCTGGACACGTCTGTGGTCACTCTCTATGCAGAACATTTCCTCCTGCAGGGGAGGGTCCTGCCCACACAGCCTGCCCCTCGTCCTTTGTGTGGAGCTGGCTGTCTGGACTCCGGCCGGTGTTTGGGTCAGAGACCTGTGCTCGGGAGGAGCTGGGAGCGGCCAGGCAGCAGGTGGCTTCCCGAGGGGGTGTTCAGGGCTGGCTCAGGCAGCAGGGGCAGTGGGCAGCTCGGGCTGCAGACACAGGCGGCCCCACCCCTCTCTGGACCGGGACAGGTTAGTGATGCAATAAGCTGACCTCTTTCCTTGGCTCCCTCAGCGCATGTGGGTGCAGCCCCTACCGTGTGGGGACCCAGAGGGGAGTGGCCCCAGGTGGCCTCCAGGAGCCCATTATCTAGTGGGAACACGGGGAGGTACTCAGACAATAACACTATTTAGGGGAGCAATGGGGTGCTGGGACAATGGGGTGCTGAAAATATAATAAAAATAAGGTCATGATAGGATGGGGGCAGGGGAGGCGTTTTATGTGTACCTTATCCTGCTTTTCCAAGGTTTTCTTTTTTTTGGAGAACATCAGGGTACGCGAAAGCCACTGCAACCAGAGGTGAAGGCAAGAAGGAAATTCGTAAAGTCTGTTTAATCATATAGTACCTGAGCGGTCCTTAGAGCCTATAATGCAAAATTAGGAAGGACTCTTTTTTTTTCATTTTAATTTTTACTGAAGGATAGTTGGAGTACAATATTATATTAGCTTCAGGTGTACAACCTAGTGATCCGACCATTATATGCGTTATGAGATGCTCACTGCCGTAAGTATCGTTACCTTCTGTTACCGAGGAAGGACTCTCAAACCCTCAAAGAAATAGACTCCAAACAAGTGAAAGGAGGTCTGTTTTACTCAGCAGGGGGGAAGCCCGGGCCACAGGGCTTACAAGAAAAGGCTGTGGGTTTAAAATTCAGGTCTGGTCCTGGCTCCATTCACCACTTACAAGCTGTGTGATCTTGACAAGTTAACTAACCTCTCTGAGCCTCAGTTTCTTCATCTATACAATGATGGTGAAAGTCCCTACTTCAAAGAGTTGTTATGTGTTGCAAATAACATATTCATGGTAAGCATTCAGAGACTGGTTATGATTAGTCCACTACTAACAATGATTATTTTTACTCTGAGGAGGATGGAAACCAGAAAGCATTTCGATGCATCAATAAATAATGATGCACAGGGTAAGCAAGACGATGGAACGTTTAATATGTGCTCAAGTCATTTGACCAAGGACACAGAGAGTAACCACCAGATGGTCTTAGGAAGTTTCCCCTTGGGGCCACAGTCATCAGACTTCTGAGCCGGATAGACCATTGGTGGACCTGGCCTGACATTTTTAATATGTTTGCATTTAATAAATTTGTTCGATATCAGGACTGTCTATAGTTTGAGATGCCGCTAATTCCCTTCGGGGGAAAGCCTTCCTACCGAAGGTTAATTCTTCCGAGCGCCCTGACGGGATGTCAAGGCCTGGGATGTGTTGAGATCAGCCCGCCAGAGACACCGTTTCTTAGAACGCTTGCCCGTGGCATTTGCGATGCAGGATTCTGAAATCCTCCGAGTTGCTCGGCCAGACCCAGAAATCCAAGTTCTAACAGCTCTGCCCAAACATCAGCATTTTCCCCTCTCCCCGCCTCATTCCATATGTCTGGCCCACTCATCTCGTGGCTTAATAAGTCCAAAGCAAACATTTTCGCCAGGTATTTAAAGCCGGCAGATGGCTTTGCATAGGCAAGTAATATGCTATTCATCGGGTTGTAGTTGATGTATATGTGATGGGAATCTCAATCGCCCTCCCAGGGAGTGCAGGGAGGGGAGGAGGGAGATGTTGCAGAGAGCACGCTGCAGATGAAGTCAGCAGTAGGGAAAGGCTCCTTGCGGCGTGGGCTGTGTGGTGGCCCAGGAAGAGCAGGGGCTTGGAGCCCCATTGGCTCGGATCTGATCCCGGACAAGTCACTTCCCCTGCCCGGGGTTACCGTTTCCCCATTTGTGGGCTGAGGCCTGCCTCGCAGGGCAGCTGTGGGCTGTAGTGGTAAAATGAACAGCGAGGGCCCCCACGGTGCCTAATAGAGTCGGTGTTGGAGAAATCTCATTCCCTCGTCTTTTTCCCACTGAACAATCAGGAAGGGGGGATATTTATCCCCCTGTGAGGAGGGATCTGTACACAGAATAGGCAGACAACGAATGATTGTTATCCTACCCCAAGGTTTGGATCGAGCTACTTTGGTCCAACACTTTTAGCAGATCAGTCAGCAAACACTACCACCAAAGGTTTTTTTATTATTTTTATTTTTTAATGTTTATTTTATTTATTTTGTGTGTGAGAGAGAGAGAGAGAGAGAGAGGATCCCAAGCGGGCTCTGCGCTAACAGCGCAGAGCCCGATGTGGGGCTCGAACTCGCAAACCGTGAGATCATGACCTGAGCCAAAATCAAGAGTCAGACACTTAACGGACTGAGTCACCCAGGCGCCCCTGCCACCAGTGGCTTTGAGTGTTGACTCTGTGGCTGACAGCGCCTTCCGGGCTTGGCCAGATCTAGATTCTCCAACCACGTCATTGCGAATGTTTTTCCTGCCTCAGCACCTTTGATGTCACTTTATATTCTCAGGCCGTCTCTTCTTTCCTGCTGGGAAGGACTGCCAGACACTCCGACCTCACATCCTGCATCACAAAGAACCAACTTCGTTCCTATAGTCTCCCCCAAATCCCGGTGTCTTCTAGGCTCTTACCCCACAGCTAAGCGCGCTGGCGAACGGGAAGTGGTGTTCTGATTGGCTGGGCGGAGTCACATGCCCTTCTCAGCGCTTGCTAGGGGAGGGTCAGCTCTATCAGATACACTTGGACATCTGGGGGATGGGCATTTTTTTTTTTTTTTTGCAGGGGAGATGGGGTGCCGCTATCAAAAGAAGGGAGATTGGGGCACCTGGGTGGCTCGGTCGGTTAAGCGTCCGACTTGAGCTCAGGTCATGATCTCGGGGTCCATGAGTTCGAGCCCCGCGTCGGGCGCTGTGCTGACCGCTCGGAGCCTGGAGCCTGCTTCCGATTCTGTGTCTCCTTCTCTCTCTGCCCCTCCCCCGCTCATGCTCTGTCTCGGTCTCAAAAATAAATAAACATTAAGAAAAAAATTTTTTTAAAAAGAAGGGAGATTAAATGCTGTGCAGACGCATCGCAGAATTTCCCCCATAAAACATCCGTCATGGGCACCACTGTTACTGGAGGAATGCAGTGCAATGGCTCAGACTGGGTGTCATATTCCAGGTCTGCCACTTAGCACTTGTGAGACCTTCAGTAAGTCCTTGACCTCTCTATCCTAAGTTTCCTCGACTGTAACAACAAGAATGGTTATTGACCCTACTTCAGAGTGTCATTGTGAAGGATAAATGAGTTCATACAGTAAAAGTTCTCAGAGCAGTGCCTGGTACAGGTAAGAGCTCATCTTCATAATCCATGTGCATGGCAGCCCCTAGGCTTGTGCAGTGCACAACGAATACAACTGTACTCAGCAGTCCTGCTCAATGAAAATACGGACCATTATTTTCCCCATTTTGTGAATGGGAAAATGAAAGCTCAGAGAGGCTAAGTCACTTGCTGAAGGTCGTAGGCTCATAGATAGAAATTTGGGATTGGACCCCGATTCTGCCTGACCATTGGGTGTGCTCTTTAAAATTTTTTTTTTCCAACGTTTTTATTTATTTTTGGGACAGAGAGAGACAGAGCATGAACGGGGGAGGGGCAGAGAGAGAGGGAGACACAGAATCGGAAACAGGCTCCAGGCTCCGAGCCATCAGCCCAGAGCCTGACGCGGGGCTCGAACTCACGGACCGCGAGATGGTGACCTGGCTGAAGTCGGACGCTTAACTGACTGCACCACCCAGGCGCCCCACCATTGGGTGTGCTCTTAACCACCAGGCAATGCTGTGGTAACGATGAATGTCCCACCTCGTGGTGGATGAGAGGCCATATTGGGAGAACGCACTGCCAGCCCCGTCTTTTGGTGAAAAGTGCTCAGAGCAGTGCCTGGCACAGAGTAAGAGTTGGTCATAACCAACGTCCATGACATCCCTTGTCCAGATTCATGCAGTGCTTTGATCTGTCATTTCCTCTTGCCCGGGAGAGCACCAGGCTTCAAGGACCTTCAGGGCTCTCCCACAATCCCTGGAGAGTCAGGACCTCACCAGAACAAAGCTAGGAAGCCCTTAGTTCATGCACACGGTCAGGAAGCACATTCCCACCTGTAGCTATAGCGTAGAGAAGACTCCTAGGTCAAGGGGCCGGGACAGAAATGATACCCTGCCTGGATGCCCCCCTTTCTGAATTCGAGCAGATTCCAGGGAAGGGCGCTCGATTGAATGACACCGTGTGCAGGAGGAAGAGAAGCTTCCAGTCATGGAAGGCATTGGGTGCTTTGTTCCATATACCTTTAGTACCGTTGTGTTGGTTTTACGAAAAACTAGATTTGGAGGAGAAAAGAAAACATGAACGTGTATGAAAATCAAGTCCGTTGTCTCATTGGGAGCGTGTTGGGGGCCCAGCCCCAAGACAAGTCTGGAGAGAGAAGATTGTCCCCCGAACCCTCTCCGCCCTGCATCTTGGAGGTCTGGCAGGGAACCGCCCCAGTGGGCTCGTCCACGCAGAAGATGGTGACGCAGAGCCGAAAGGTGTGAGGTGTCCCCTGCCCCCTGGGATCCTCAGTGCTTACACTGGCTACAAGGACAGGAGAGTGGACCCCCATAACCCTTCCTGAGGGGAGTCCTGGCTGCCCAACTCCCTTCTGCTCTCTGACTGCTCCTCCTGGAGTGCCTCCCGGGAAGGGAGGGCGTTTTCCAAGCAGCGTTGGGCTGTGTCACTCCCCCGAAAGGTCTGATCTCAGCCCCAGCATGACTTGCCACCCGACTTCATAAAAACGTCACTCAAACAGCCCCCATATGGAAATAACGTGCGGTGAGTTATTCTTACGCCGGGTCATCCATAATGGAAAATCAGCCCGAGATGTCCCTGTATTTCTTCCCGCTCCCTAAAGTGTAATAAATTGACATTTTTAAAGCTCGGCATTTAGATGGCTTGTCAGCGGCAGCCCGGAGCCTGCCCGGTGGGGGCCTCGGGCTGGCGGGCGGCTTCTGGTTTTGCCCCTCCAGATCCTACTGGCTTGTGTGCCTCAGGTGGGCCCCCTGCCTCCTCCCTCCCTGGTCTGCCAGGAAGCCTGAAGTTCCTCCCTGCGATGGTGGGAGCCGAGGCCCTGCCTCACCCTGGTGGCAAGAACCTGACATTCTTTCTGTCATTCTCCTTGCCTCCAAAACGGGGTTAAAAACACCCATTTCGGGGCACCCGGCTGGCTCAGTCAGTTACGCGTCCAACCCTTGATTTCGGCTCAGGTCATGATCTCACGGTTTGTGGGATCGAGCCCCGTTTCAGGCTCTGCGCTGACAGTGCGGAGCCTGCTTGGGGTTCTCTCTCTCCCTCTCTCTTTCTCTGCCCCTCCCCTGCTTGTGCACGCACGCACTCTCTCTCAAAATAAATAAATTAAAAAAAAAAACAAACCTTTCTTAGGCTGTTAAAGGGAATGAAAGGGGCAAACAGGAGTGACAACTGCCATTACTATTTGAGGGGTTTCTCACTGCCATACACGGTGCTAAGCACTCCCAGGGTCTCACTCACTCACTACGCAGGACTCTGTAGTGATACGGCTCTGCCCAGTTTACGGGTGAGGAAACTGAGGCACGAGGTCACATGACCAAGTGAGAAAGGCCGATCCTCCAGACCTGGCTCTATGCCCAAGCTCTGACCCCCACACGTGGTGGGAGCTGGCACTTCGCAAGCGCCAGTAAGTGTTGGTTTCGTTCCTCGTCCCTCGGGGATGAACGTGTTTATCTCCGGGAGGCTCCTCGGTGCCAGGAGGCTCCGGGGATGATGCGTGTTTCCTCGGTCCCACCGACCACAGGGATTCAACCCCCGAGTTCTGTTCCATTGTCTCTGACTGATCCAGCCCCCGGCCTGGTCCAGGCCGTCGTGACACTGCCCGGGGGGCTCCCATTGGAACACCAAGCCACTGGGTCAACCATTCACTCTGCAACCGAGCTTTCTCTTTCTCTTAATCCGCCCTCCCCGCGCGGTCCAGACTTTCCAGAGAGTTCTTTTCATGAGGGGCGGTGGAGCCCAGCAATGAAGAGCTTGGACTCTGGAGTCGGACGCACCAGGCTTCTCTGCTGACCGGCTGCGTGACCGCTGGGCAAGGCCTCTTCGCTCTGTGAGCGTCGGTGTCCTCATATATCAGCCAGTCCTAATGGAGGTACCCTGCTCTCAAGAGCTCTTACGGGGCTTTTCTGAAGCAAGACGGAGAAAGCACAGCGCCCTGGAAATGGTCCCCAGACAACGGTAGCAGGTGCAGCTGTTCATGCCAAAACCCATCGGGGCCAAGATGATCCTATCCCAAACCCAGCAGGAGCTAAGAATAACCCCAATAGCCATGCCCGTCTCTGTCCGGGGAGGCTCTGAGGGCCAGGGCACCGTGCTGCCAAAACCCTCAGCCCAGGTCGGGAACTGCTGTCCTTGTCTTTGGAACCACGCTGTTCCGTTCCTGACAGTGGCTGTGGCTCGCCTCTTGGCCCCGGGCCACGCAACTTGGCCTGGCAACAGGGCCCTGTGTGATTCCTCCCTCCCTTCCACTGTTAGTTATCTGACGTCATCTCCCAGGACGGCCTACCAGCTCCTGCCCGCCCAGACTTTTTCTTCTTTGCACATACCACGGTGTGTCCTCATCGGCTGCCCTCCTTCCAGTTGTGTCCGCTAAAGCCCATCCTGCCCACAGCAGCCAGGGGTAGATCATGCCACCCTCCTCCTCTTGCTCCACCAGAGGTTCCCTACTGACCGAGGTCGGTTCACTAGCTTCACCAATGTGCCCCTTGCCCCATCTGCTACTTCAGCACCCCGTCCCCCTCCTCCCTGTACAGCTGTCCAGCCACACTGGCTCCCTTTCTGTCCCTCAGCACCGCTTCCGCTTTTGTTTTTGTTCCTGTCTCAGGACCTTTGCACCAGCTACTTCCTCCACTCAGGGCACTCTTCTTCTTAGATATGTACATGGCTGCATCTTTCAGGTCTTAGCTTAAATGCTTCTCCTTAGTGAGGCCTCCAACTCCTGCGAGAACCAGGGCCTGGCCTTGCCCTGCCACCTCCGTGCCTTGCCCAGAGGCCCCTGGAGCCTCCTGCAGGAAGATAAGACGTCTCACCTCCTCTGTCGATGATGCTCTGACAATGCCTCCACATCACACTCCATGCGCCTCAGCTGTCCCACCCAGGGAAACGGGCTGTCCCCCACCGAGCCCACTGCAGGAATACATTGTTCTTGGGGTCTTGGAAAATGGGAGTTTTGTGGATGGTGGCTGCCGGCAGTGGGGTGGGGCTAGAACTAGAGATGCCAGTGTGAGAAAGCTCAGGGCCTCGATTTCCCCACGTGTATAATGGGATAATAGCCGTGCACACCTCACAGATGAGGATTACGAGGGAAAATGAGAGTAGTACCTTTCCCGGAGCACTTGACCGGAGATGTGTGAATCATTGGTGATCTCCATTGTCCCCGCCTTCCGTTGCCATTAGCATCATTCTAACATCTGGGCTGAGCTCCGGATATCCTGAGGAAGGTATTCTCTGCCCAGTTGGGAAGGAGATAAAAATGATCCCGGACGGGCTCTTGGCCAGTTGTCCTGGGGTGGCCTCCACCTTGGCTCAGCTGTTTTCCTTTTACAGATCAATAGGGCCCCTTCACTTACTCAGTGGCCTTAGGGATCAGAGATTGTATGCATGTCATTTCATGAGGACTCCAGCTTGCATTTTTGTTCTGTCTTGTGAGCACGCACCTTAATATTATTAACTGTTTTGGAGGGACCGTGGCTTGGCAGTGAGAAAATCTGCGAGTCTGGACAATATCGAGTGGCATCTTCACTCCTTGCAGCTGTGTGACCTCAGGCAAGGCACTGTCCCTCTCTGAGCCCTGAGTGTTTTCCTCGGGCGATCTCTAAGGGTGTTTTCTGCTCAGAGATTCTAGGGTTCGGAAATCAAGGGGAAACTGACACGTGCAGAATGGACTTAGGGTTTGTGCCCGGATGTGGTTTTCTCCAACAGGGAAAGTCTGTCTTCTGGGGCCATGGGAGATAGTTGTACCTATTTTGATGGCCCCACTTTGCTAAGATAAGAGGCCTACTGTGTGCCGGTGGGTGAACATCAGATGAGACAGAAAAGGGTGAGAAAGAGAAACTTTGTTTAGGTCAGTGGCTCTTAACCTTCAAGAACCCAGGAAAAATGCTTACATGGCAAATATGTTGCATACCATTTAGAGGGGGTTTACAATTCTGAAATCTGGTTAATAAACATCTACTTGGCAAGTTCCCACTGACTTTTGAGCACCTCCTCCAGAAGGCCTTCCCCGGTTTCATCCTGTGTTCCCAGTGTCTCCATGGCTTTCTTCCTGTGCTCCTCAGGGAGGCTGTCCCTGCCTGTCTTCCCCACAGCGGGTGGGAAGGGCCCAGGCTGACTGCTCTCTGCCTGCACTAAGTGGGTGTCAGCAAATATTTGTTGAGCAGAGCTGGGGACCAGCTACTGGCACTGAAGCGGGCTAGCCTGATTTCATGGGACAGTGCCTGTTCAATTTTGAGTATCTCAGAGCCTGGCCATCTCAGATGCAAACACGTTCTCCTCCCCTCATTGTGGGTTGATGAATAGCTGTGAAGACAGACGGGAGGAGAAGATCGTCTGTAAATTATTCCACCACTTGGGAGGGGCTGGGCTGGGCTGGAGGGGAAGGACATTCAAGGAGGCGGCATCACGAGGCTTTTCCCTTCCCTTCCCTCCCATTCTCTTCCCTCCCCTCCCCTCCCTCCCTCCCCTCCTCCCCTCCCCTCCCCTCCCTTCTCCTCCGTTCCCTTCCTTCCCCTCCCTCCCCTTCCCTTCTTATTCCCCTGCCTGGTGCAGCTGGAGCAGAGTGAAGCCAAGTGTGAAGATGCTTTGAAGACCCAGAAGGCGCTGACTGCGGACCTGGAGAGTATGCACAGCGAGCTGGAGAACATGACCCGGAATAAGAGCCTGGTACCTGCCCCTTCCTAGAGTTGCGGGGACCTGGGGCCAGCATAGGGCTCTGGGAACTAGCATGGGACCACTGTGTACTCAGCACTACCAGAGGGGCCGAGGGCACTTACTGCAGACTTGCCGGGTCAACACTCTGAGAGAGCAGGCATCCTATTATGAGCTGAGCACTATAAAGCTATAAGGGCATATGTGAGGATCAACTATGTGTTCATCTCCCCAAAGGTAGTCAAGGAAACTTGTTGTAGACCGACTGTGTGCTCAGCACTGTGGGGATGCATTCATTGTGAGCCTACTGTTTGCTCAGTACCCTGGCTGGGAACAAAACTGTCTGTGGTGTGCCCATAGTGTGCTCACCACGTGAGTGGTCCCAGGCACCTGTTGTAGCCCTACTGTGTGCTCACCATCATAACAGGGGACTTGGGCATTACATTTGGGTTACTGCATATTCATTCTTACACGTGGAGACAAGGGCATCCCTCATGGGCCCTCTTAGGCTCACTCCTCTAAGGTACCCAGCCATCTATTAGGAACCTACTATGTGCTCACCACTGAATGGGGGAAATGAACATATATTATGAATCTAATATATGGGTGAAAATTGGGTGTGCATTTCTAAGTGCCCTGTCTGGGTGTACAAGGTTGACTTAAATTTTTACTCCGCATCTAAAATTCCGAAGTTTAGGTATAGCCACAGATTCATAGGCAAAAGCTTGTCTCCAGATCCCTGTTGGACCCTTTAAGGGGAACTTACCACAAACATTCACACACACACACACACACACACACGAATGTACACACTCACCTACAAAATCGCCGGACACGCACACAAAATAAATGCCCTCATAGGTAAAATATGCATCTAATTTTATCCATCCGCCCAATTATCTATTTACAGAGCACCTGCTGTATGTAGGCCGAGTGCTGGGGATGTCTCTGTGAACAGAACAAAGTCCCGGTTCTCGCGGAGATTACAGGGGTTTGCACTCACACTGTGTCCCAGGCGCATTTAAAATGGACATAACATGTAATCCCGTGTGGGCTTACATGGACACACGTCCGTCCACATAGACACACGCTGCCCTGTTACACATGCACATGCACGCACACACACCCAGAGCTGTCACTGACACCCCCACGGCCAGCCTCTCAGGTAGACGGTCACTCCTCTGATGCACGCACAGGCGAGCCCCCGCACTTTGCTCCTCATCGGGCCCCTGCTGTCGTCCTCCCAACCACCCTTCTACCTCCACCCCACCACTGTCCTGCCTCCTGCCAGGTGGATGAGCAGCTATGCCGGCTGCAGTTTGAGAGGGCTGACCTGCTGAAGCGCCTCGATGAGGACCAGGACGACCTGAACGACCTCATGCAGAAGCACAAGGACCTCATTGCTCAGGTAGCCACGGAAAGTGGAAGGAGGCTTGGTGGCCTTGGGCAGGGGAGGCGGGAGATATTGCCAGGGGGATGTGGTTGGGCCCCTCCTCTCTGGTCTGAGGACCTTGGAGGGGTAAATGCCACAAGGATAAATAGGGATTGTGAAATTTTGTGGGGTCCTGATAGAGGAGGATGTCACCCTCAGATGGGCATGCATTATTGGAAGACATCTCCACCAAGAAAAGTTTTGATTTATTTATACACCTATCTACACATTCACCCACCCGCATGCCCTTTTTATATATCCATCAAAATACTCATCCATCCACCATTCTTCTGCTCATTGGTCCACTCATTCACTTATCCCCAATTTTTATCCACCCGTCTACCATCCACCCAGCTATTTACCCATCCATCCAGCCACTCACCTATCCATCTCTCCATCCCTCCCTCCCTCCATCCATCCATCCACCCATCCATCCATCCATCCATCCATCCATCATCCACCCATCCATCCGTCCATCCATCCATCCATCCATCTCTCCACCCACTTACCCATTCATCACCCATCCACCTATCCTCATTTTATCCACCCATCTACCCATCCACCCATCTACCCGCCCATCTGTCCACGCACCCACCCAGCCACTCACCTGTCCCTCTATCCATCCATCCATCCCTCCCTCCACCCACTTACCCATTCATCACCCATCTACCTATCCATTCACCCTTCCATCTATTCATCTACCACTCCATACATCTATTGAGATATCCGTTCATTTATCTAATATTTACTGTGCCCCCATCATGTGTTAGGTACCATGTCAAATGCCAAGGATGCCATGTTGGGCAAAAGCACATCCCATTCCTGCGTGCACGTGGCTCCCAGTTTCATGAGCTGGGCAGACGTTCTCACATAATCACCCAGAACAGAGGGAATGTTTGCAAACTGAGCTGACAGTCCAGAAAGGAAATGAGCATGGTTCTGGGACTCCTGACTGAGGTTAGAGGTCAGGGAAGCCTTCCCTGAGGAGGTGGCCCTCAGATGGAGATCCAAATGAGAAACAGGAGTCAGTGAGCTTGAATGGGATAGTGAGGGTGCAGGAAATGTTCCAGGCAGAAGGAACAGCACATGCAAAGGGCTGGGATGGTGAATTTGAGAGCCTGGCAGGAGGCCAGCGAGGGGAGTGTGGTGCAAGATGAGTTTGGCAAGGCCAGCAGAGCAGGGGCTTGGGGGCCGAGATGAGTTTGAATTTTACCCTCTGTGTGATGGGAATCATTGGCAAGTTTTTTCAGGGGCACGAGCAGGAGAGAGAGGATCAGCCAGGATGCCACCCCTGGACGCACTTGTCTTGTCCTACGCTGGATCCCAGAGTCTAGAAAGAGTGCCTGGTGTGGAATAGGGCACCCAGTAAACAGCCGGTGAATGAATGAAGACTGTGGCTGGCTTGTACTGGGGAGGCAGAGTGGACATGGGCGAGGGATGGACCCAGGAGGCAATCAGGAGGCATAGTGGCAGGCTGGGGCACGGCAGAGGCTTGGGGGTGGAGCTGACAGATGAGTGAGGGCATCCCTGGCAGATTTCTGATCTGCATAACGGGGAAGATAGCCCCTCCAGGAGTAATGAGCATCATCCCCACATTGTACCCCAGAGGGGACCCGTGGTACAGTGCCTACCAGGCTTCAGGTGCATCTTACCAAGATGGGATCCGTGGGAATTTCTGCTAAACAAGGAATAACGGTAACAAAAATAACCACTGATACATTTCACCAACATTAAAACAGCCATCACCAAAATAGCCTATGCCATCTTCCACCTTTGTGAATCACACCTATTTGGGGTCAGAAGGGAAATTTCTTCATTTGGTCAGTTACAAAAGCAGGGTACTCCTATACGCATTATAAATAATTTACATAATACATAACATGCAGGAAATAGAAAGTGAGGGGGTCTGCCTTCCCCCTGGAATCCCTCTCTTTGGAGATAATCATGCTTAACAGTTTGGTTCTACTTTTTTTTTTTTAAAAGATCTTTATAGTCTCCACCGCATTTAATCTCTGAACAAACCCTGCGTGGAGGAGCTAAGCAGAGACTATCAGCCCATTTTATAGACGGGGATACTGAGGTGCAGAGAGGGCAAGGCCAAGTCTAGAATCCCAGTCACTTGACACGCAAGAGTTCTCTTCCCTCAGTATCTGGCCCTCTGTGGCCAGCTGTGGCCAGCCCATTTCTGTCTGGGCTCTCAAGGGTATAGAACAGCATGCCGGCAGTTGACCAAAGCAATCGGCTTATATAACGGGAGTGACTCAGCGGACATTGAGACGAACAATGTCGGAAGGATGTGAGCAGTAACTTTCTGGAACGAGCCATTGTGTCACAGGTTCTGAGAGTCTTAGACATCTGGGGGTGGGGAGAAGGGATTTCCAGCAGTAGTTTCCCCGCAAAGCCTCAAGGTGACATTTTTTTTTTTTTTTTGTCTCACCAGTCTGCTACTGACATTGGGCAGATCCAAGACCTACAGCTGCAGCTGGAGGAAGCCAAGAAGGAGAAACAGAAACTTCAAGAACAAGTATGTGCTCAGAGCCGCCACAGTGCGGAGACGAAGGGTTCCCTCTGGGACCTCCCAGTTTGGATCCCGGAAACTGTCACTCACTCATTCATTCATCCATTCACTCAACTTCGGTTGTGCACCAAAGGAGTTGAGAACGATCCCAGCAGACACACACACACACACACACACACACACACACACACGCTGACTTTTGCTCATGCCAGTGTGGCATCCAAAGATGTCCTGTGCAGTGAAACTCATCAGCCATTCAGTGCAAGAGTTTCCCCCTCTGAGAAATGGTTCCAAGGGGAAAGGGATGGTCTGTGCAAGACAGGACCATTGTCCTTTGTGAAATCTTCCTTTGAAGCCATATTTCCTCCAAATGCCCCTGAATTTCACTCATTAGCTAGGGCTGCTATCATCCATGGGATTCTCAAAGCGCTTCTAAGGTCTGTCGCCTGTGCCTGCTTAGAGTTTCTGTCGAAATGACAGAACCTCAAGCAAATGTCCATGGGGATGAGTAATACCAAATACCACAAAAATAATAGCAGCAGTAGGCATCTGTTGGGTATTAATCATATACCAGGCGCTAATCGCCTTCAATCCTCGGACAAAAAAAAGGAAAGAAAGAAAGAAAGGAAAAAAAGAAAAAGAAAAAGAAAGAAAGAATGAGCTCATGGAAGGGACCCGGCCTGCCCAGGTGCATCCGGCTGGAGAGTGGCAGAGCCTGGCTTTGAAGTCTGGTATATATGCTTGGCTCCCAAGCCCACTTCTGGTTGCGTCCTTGGGTGCCAAAGCTCGCGGCTCACACGCTGGCTTTGCCCCCTTAGCAGAGCAGGGAAAGGAGGTAAGCAAAGCAGTGACTGAGTCTTGTGTTGGACGTGGAAGACACAGGAAACATCACCTCCAGCATCTGAGACGCAGGGGCAGGGTCTGGCATGAGGGGATCGGCAGTTGGCACTTGTGTCTTTAACATGTATCACCAGAGCCAGGAAGGAGGCCGTGGCAATGGGCCTGGGGCTGAGTCTGGCATATGTCTCCATTCTGGGACTCAGGGCCAGCAGGTGGCCAATGGATCTTTTGGGCTCGTTCCCAGCTGCAGGTGGCCCAGATGCGCATTGAGTACCTGGAACAGTCCACCGTGGATCGAGCCATTGTCAGCAGGCAGGAGGCAGTCATCTGTGACCTGGAGAACAAGACGGAGTTCCAGAAAGTGCAGATTAAGAGATTTGAGGTATGCGTGGACATGTAAATATTGCTCGTGCCTAGAGCCGTGGGGCTTTCGTGTAAGCTCCGTCTGTCCTCTGACCGTCCCTCCATCCACGCATGCCTTTCTCTGGATACACATTCCTCACCCGTCTCTCATCTGTGTTGCTTCTCCCATTCCCTCCTTTCTGCCTTCCTTCAACCACACGGTCCCACAGATAACTATCCATCCAGCCTACCCACCTCTATGTATCTCCATCCACGTCCATATGCCATCATTCCATCCATCACCCTCCTTATGTCTTTTCTTCCTTCCTTTCTCCATGCTTTCTTCTCTCCCTCTGTTCTTTCCCTTTCTTCAGACCTTGACCCCTCTGTCCGTGTTTTTATCCACCGGTCCCGTTCTGCCTGTCCCCATCTGACCACTCATGCACTTATGCACCCAACACTCACTTTGAGCAGAAATTTATTTTGCACCTAGCGTGTACCAGGCTCTGTTTTAGGCACATGAAAGACAGATGTACAAAGCAGATTCTGCTTTTCAGAAACATGGAGTTTTGTAGGAGATGTGAGTAAAATAGGTACATAAATACCCATAATATGGACAGAGGGCTGTGAGGTTTGGGGGGCAAGGAGGTCTTTTCAAGCTGAGGAATTAGGGAAGCCTCCAGGACGAGGTGACATTGATGCTGGACCTTGAGCAGGGCAGGTAAGACGTGGATGGGCTGGGGTGAGATTCAGTGACAACATTCACATTTAGCTCTGCAGGCCAGCGACATGGACGTCACCACTGTCAAAGTTGTTTGTCATTAGCCACTCCCCTGGATGTTCGCCACAGCCCTGTAGGGAAGGTAGGATAGGCCTCACCGAATGAACTACAAGGTGTCGGCAGAGAGGTCGAGGGACCTGTTCAAGATAAAGCCGTTTAGTGTCAGTGACAGGAGTAGATGGACCGGGGATCATCACTCTCCCCTGGTCCCAGGCTGTAATTTCTCCGCAGTCAGCTGGCTTAGCCACCGGATGGTCCATCTAGAAATGCGAGGCTGAGGCTGCGTTCCTCACTTTGAGCCATTCTTCCAATCCCCCGTTGGGCACTTTGTCTCTAAGAAGGCTGTGTGCGATACATGAAGAATGGAGAAAGATCCTTCTTTGCCTTGACCCTCAGAGCTTCTCGGAGCTGCTCAAGGGATCCCTCGAGGCATAATTGTCTCTGCAGATCACCATGGAACTTTGATCTACTACACTTTAAGTTTATATAATGTCAGGCTATATCCGTTTGCTTGAATCTAGCATAGTCAAGCGATAGCAGAAAATAAAATAAAACTATGATTTTAAAAAACCCTTTATGTGTCAGATTCCATATCCAAATTCCCTTTCCCCTCTGCTGTTGTGACTTGAATTTAGTAGAATTCCAGGCCTCAGGGACACCTTTTGAGAACTATTCTTCTTCCTTTTAACACCCCCCACCCCACCCTTTGAATTGTTACCAAACTCCATTTGAAAGGCGAAGGGCAATTGAATTGTAATGCTTTTCTTCTAAACCATGATTCAGTCTCAGATCTGGAGAGGGGCTCAGCGTCTTGCTCAAGGACCTGAAATATTCATGTGGGCTCCCTTTTAGGTCAACACTAGAGTATTTGCCCATCAGAATCGATTGGCTGCAGGCATGTTGGCCAACTAATGAATTCTGCAAAACAGCACTTGGGTTTGTAGCACTGGTGATGCCCACAGCTCTCTTCTCTCTATTTTTTCATTGTGTCCTCTTGGCTCTTCCCCCTGGAAAGGGAAAAATGCCATAAAACATTAGAGCTGAGGCTCAAAGGACCTTATCTGACCAAAACCTCCTCACTTTACAAATTGGGAGACCAAAATCCATACTGGGGAAGGGGTTTTGATTTCCCAGCGTAGTGTTCTCCCCACTGCACATCTTCGTAAAATGATGGGGGCTGCTGTAAATAGTAATAATTCCCAACTTTTGGGGCGCCTGGGTGGCTCAGTCGGTTGAGCTTCCAACTTTGGCTCAGGTCATTATCTCGCAGTCCGTGAGTTCGAGCCCCGTGTCGGGCTCTGTAGTGACAGCTCGGAGCCTGGAACCCGCTTTGGATTCTGTGTCTCCCTCTCTTTCTGCCCCTCCCCCATTCACACTCTGTCTCTCTCTCCTTCAAAAATAAATAAACATTAAAAAAATTTTTAAATAATCCCCAACTCTTATCTAAAATGTTCTATGTGCCAGGCACTGAACTAAGCCTTCTGCAGAACTTAAACGTTTTCAAGTCTGACATGATCCCTAGGACATAAATACTGTCATCATCTCTGTCTCTTAGAGAGGTTAAATAACCTGACTAAGGTCACACAGCCAGGAAGAGGCAGTTGGGGGATTGAACCTAGGGCATATTCAAAGCCAGGGTGCTCAGCTGTATGCTAGGCTGCCTCTCTGAATAGCAATTATCATTTGCTAGGTTTTTTTTTAAGTTTATTTATTTATTTTGAGAGAGAGAGAGCACAAGCAGGAGAGGGAGAAAGAGAATCCCATGACCCGAGCCAAAAATCAAGAGTCGGTCACTCAACCAGCTGAGCCACCCAGGCGCCCCTCGTTTGCTAGGTTTTTAAAATAAATTCTTTGTTTCGGTATCAGAACTCGGGATTGTCGTCCTGATTACCTTATACAAGGGCAGGGAGACTCAGCAAAGGATTTCTCTTGCCGGAGCCCTCTGTCTCGGGCGCCTGGCCTCTAACTCCATGGTGCATGTGTGCTCTCCACACCGCCTGCCTCCAGGTCCTGGTGATCCGGCTTCGGGACAGCCTGATCAAGATGGGCGAGGAGCTCACGCAGGCGGCCAAGTCTGAGTCCCAGCAGCGGGAGAGCAGCCAGTATTACCAGCGGCGCCTGGAGGAGCTGAAGGCGGACATGGAAGAGCTGGTGCGGCGGGAGGCGGAGGCCAGCCGCAGGTGCATGGAGCTGGTGAGTGCCCAACGCTGGCTCTCCTGCGATGGAGGGTTTCGGGCGCAGGCATGCCCGCTGCCTGCTGAATCAGAGCCCCCTGGGGCAGGTCTGGGCCTTTGGGAAGCAGGGAGACACCGGAAGGGGCCGGGCGGAGGATGCACGCTGCTATTGGCTGCAGAGCCTGGGGGCGGCCCCAAGTGGGCCAATGGCATTCACTGCTGCTGGATGGGCCGCCCAGCACGTGTACACGTCAGATTCCAGTCTTTCTTTTCCTGCCTCGCGCGTTCCACTCCAAAGGCAGGAAAGCCTCGTGGGAAGAGGAAGGAATCAACATTGACTAAATGCCCAGCTTGCATGGCGTCTTAACACCCATATCGTAAAATCCTCATAACAGCCCTGTGAAGTCAGAATTATTATCCCCATTTTACAGATGAGGAAACTGAGGCTCCAAAGGGGTGAGATAACTAGTCTAATGTCACATCTAAGAACTGTCAGAGCTGTTTCTGGGCTAATAACAGCAACAGCAAAAATAAAAGTACTTCCAGGTAGGTACTATTCTTATCTCCACTTAGCAGCTGGGGAAACTGAGGCAAGGGGACAGCAGCACGCCAAATGGAGGCTCAGAGTGGTACATACACTTGCCCAAGGCTACACACACGCTAGTAAGAATTCGACCCAGGCTTGTCCAACTCTGTAGTCTGTGTTCTTATTGACTAAACCGTGCTCTGCTCCCTGGTGTGATTTAAAAATTTGTCTCCTATCCTGACAAAAAAAAAAAAAAAGGAAGAAAGTAAAATAATAAAAAAATAAAAATAAATAAAATGTAGAGTTTGGCATTTTACTAAATTTCATAGGGAGACAAAAGGGGGAAAAAGGTACGAATTTGTATCTTGCCCCATGGGAAGGTTTCTCCCATCATGCACTGTATTTTTCTAAGAATGGTTCCCTGCATGGATCACAGAGCATCTCAGAGAGCTGGCTTCTCCTTTTCCCCACGAGGTCTGATGTCCCTAGAACTCCAGGTTTCTGCTTCTGTGACCCGGGAGACATCTGGCACCCCCTTTGCCTGCCACCATAGAGCCTTCACTGAGACAACCCACCACCTGCCAAGGCTTGGCCAGAAGGTCCCTAAATCATGGTCTTTATCTCTTCCCGCCCCGTCCATTCTGGTTTTGTGACAGGTCTCGCCCACTTGTCCGCCTGCAGCGAGTATATTTCTCGGGCCACTGCCTGCCACGGCTGGTGTCACTCTCATAAGCTTTGCCCTTGACAAGCCATCAGGCAGGCTGTTGTGTGGGGGGAGGTGAGGCTCCGCACAGAGACCCAGGTTCCCAGACAAACCCCAAGCCCCATAACTGGCAGTTTCCCCGCCTCCCATGGCCAGGGAGAGAGAAAGGCTCTTTCCTCCAGTTGACAGAATGACTTCCTCATTCACCAGCCCTGTTTCTCATGCAGCTGAGTTCCCCACCTGCCATGTCTGGCTGGAAGCGAGAGAACATCCCAGCCCATCTTCTCTGATGTCTTCTTTAACCGGCCAGACCCCCAGGCGTGCCAGCCAGATCAGATAGTGGCTGTCTTCCCCTTCTCTCTGTGTCTCCTGTTCTCCCTCTCACTCCTTTCCCTCCTTCTCTTCTCACTTTCCTGTCTCTATCCCCATTTCCAGGGACAAGATAGAGACAAGAAAGTGAGAAGAGAAGGAGGGAAAGGAGTGAGAGGGAGAACAGGAGACACAGAGAGAGTGAGAGCAGGGAAGGGGCAGAGACAGAGGGAGACACAGAATCCGAAGCAGGCTCCAGGCTCTTCGCTAACATGCTGACAGCAATGAGCCTGATGTGGGGCTCGAGCCCACGAACCGTGAGATCATGACCTGAGCCGAATTTGGATGCTTAACGGGCTGAACCACCCAGGCACCCCAGCTTAAGATCTTTAAAGGCCCTGAAATGCTGAAAAGATTATAGTGCACTCCCCACCCCCCCATATAGGAACCAAAATAAAAACAAACAAACTAAAAACTGTAAAACACAAAGCTTGTGTGTTTGCCGAAATGAGACCTGTATGGTTCTCCGCTTTCCGATTGCAAGATGCTACATAAATTTACGAAAACTGAATTCTGCTCTTTGTTTTGGTGTGTCTGTGGTTGGGCAGTGTATTTTCTGGGGCTGCCTTAGCAAAGTACCAAAAGCTCAGTGGCTTCAAACAACAGGGGTTTATTCTAGCACCATCCCGAAAGTCAAAGGCCTGAAATGAAAGTATTAGGAGCACCAACACTCCCACTGAAGGTTGTGGAGGAGAATTCTTCTCTGTCCTTCCAAATTCTCGTGGCTCCAGGCATTCCTGGGCTTGTGGCCACATCTCTCCAGTATTTGCCTTCTCCGTGGATGTGTGTCTCAAATATTCTTCTGCTTTTTTTCTTCTAAGGACACCTGCAATTGGCTTTAGGGCTCATCCCTAAATCTAGGTAGATTTTATCTTGAGATCCTTACCTTAATTATATCTACGAAGAGACTTTTTCCAAATAAGGTCACATTGCCGGGTTCTAGGAGGCTTTCCGGGTTTCCGGGGCCACCCTTCAACCCACCCCGGGAAAGGAGGGCGTGTTCCTGCTTAGCCGGTGTGTTCTTACCGTGACCCCGCACAGCTTGTTTCTTTCGTGACTCTGTGGATTAGCAAGGCTCAAAGGACAGTGTCAGACTGGCAGACGCTTCCTAACAGTGGACGTCCCAAACTCACTAACCTACTTGCCTTCAAATACACTCCTTGCCTGTGGGCCCTGGGATATTTCCACTGGGCGAGGAGAGGATGTCGTAATTTCTTGTTACCATTTATTCACCAACATCTGTCTATCCAGCACCAACTGTGGGCGTGGCACCAACTGTGGGCGTGGCACGGGGGGTGGGCCTCGGTGGGGAGCCGGGAGAATCGGAAAGCCTCTGCATTGTAGACGCTCACAGTGCCGACCAAATGCTTCTGGGGGGGGGGGGGGGAGGGGGGGGAGCGCCCTGATGCTAAGCACCCCAATCCCCCCTGCCCCATCAGTGTGGTGTCCTGGTGCGTCCCCAGGCTGTGACCTCACCTCTCCAGGTTCATGCGCATGCCTTCCTCCGTCCCCTCCCTGTGAGACGAGGGGACGGCTGCTCCACGTCATGTGTTGCCTAACCAACTTCACCAAAAGCTTGAAAGGCAGTCACGGTTCCGGTTCTTTCCTTCATGCAAGAGGTACGCTTAGTTTTTCGCATGGGCCGTAGGGAACAAGGCACACTTTTGCCTGTAAGGAGCTCACACGGACTAGAGAGAAATCGCAAAGGCCGTTATTCATGTATTTCACGTATCCCTCTGTGATGGGCCCTCAGAGCTTTTACAGGCAAAGCAAGGTGTCTGTGCACTGGGGTTTGGGGGGATTCTTAGAAGGCCAGCTGACACCATGGCCACTGTCACTGCCGGCCATTCCTTTGAGTAAAGCATTGCTCCTTTCGCTTTCCATGTTTTAAGTTCAGATCTCCCTGGGAGAGATAGAATGAATTTTTTTTTTTAACTAACTTTTTGAAAAAAATTTTTAATGTTTATTTTTATTTTTGAGAGAGAGAGAGAGAGAGAGAGAGCGGGGAAGGGGCAGAGAGAGAGGGAGACACGGAGTCTGAAACAGGCTCCAGGCCCCGAGATGTCAGTGCAGAGCCCGATGGGGGGGGGGGGGGGCTCAAACTCACGAACCATGAGATCATGACCTGAGCCGAAGTCAGACACTCAATTGACTGAGCCACCCAGGCGCCCCTAGGATGAATTTTTCTAACTCCCCAGACCAAGCATGCGTGCATTCATTCATTCACTAAGCATTCCGTGCTTAGACATGGTTTTTTTTCATGTGCATGTCAAGTCCAGCAGGTGGAGGAGGTGGAGGGGCACACATGTGAGGGGCTTGGTCCAGGGCTGCAGAGTTGGGAGTGACAGAGGTAGGATGGGTGTGACACAACCCTGCCCTTTCAGCCCAATCTTGGTGAAAAATCCTGCTCTGCTGGGGGACACCCCCCAAAAGATCCCACCTTCTGGGCCCTGGGGAGAAGTGGGAAGGATGTTGATGGATCTCCCTTTCGTGTTCCCTTCCGCCTGTCCCAGCCTGCTCCATTTGTCACTGTTGGTGTTGGTTTAAAGGGCTGTGAGTTGTTTCGCGTGAATGATTTACACCCCTGGCTGGCACACCGGCACGTCCAGATCAGGATCAATTACACCGCCGATGGAACTTCTCTTCCCGGAAAAAAGAAAAATGAGGTTTTGCCATTAATTTTAGTAAATGTACTATTCCTGGCGACTCCAGGAGCCATTATGGAGAAAAAGAATATTCTGGCTCCAAATCATTCAAGTCCCTTTGTCATGGGAGCGATGAGACAGCTCATCCGCAGATTTATGTCCTGCTGTTTTTCAATAGTTACAGAGCCCAGGGGAAACCACCTCAGCCCCAGGACAGGGTTACCAAGGGAGGTCAAGGGCAGCTGGAAAGGCTCCTGGTGACAGGGAGCCCTGCTCTCTGCCTGCTTTGCAGCACGTGCTTCTGTTTTGGAGGCCGCACCTGTTGGGCTTACCCCCAGCACCTTGGCCTGACCCCTACCCTGAACTTTCCCCTGAGTCAACGGTCTTTTTCAAAAGTTCCCCAGGTCTGGAAAAACATAGGTTGGACTTCTGCTTACTTTCCCCAGTGACCCACGCTAGAAATCCCAGTGGCCTGTCTCTCTCTCTGGCTCACACAGTTTAGCGGCCAGACCTGCTGTTTTAATTTACTTGGCTATTTACAAAAACATCCATCCCTTCCAGTTTCGTCCTTGCTTCCTCTGTCTTTATTTAAGCCCCATTCCCTCTGGTCTGGGGCTCCACAGTTACCTTCCAACTTGTCTCCCCACTTTCCCTCCACCCTCACGCATCCCTGCAGAAGATCTTTCCAGAAGGGACACGTCTTACTGGGTTACTCTTCTTGCTGAGAAATCTTCCATGGCTCTCCACTCGCTTCAGGACCAAATCCCAGCTCCTTCCCAGAGCCTCTGTAGATCCTTCTGCCTTTGGTCATCTGCCTCTTAGCACCTCGAACGTTCTACTCCGGCATGAAAGGACCCAATGTCGTGTTGTTTCTTGACCTGAGTGCCAGCCACAAAATCCCTTCCTCCCACCCTGAACCTGCTCTCCTCTACAGCTGCCCTCACTCTTCTTCAGCTCCTACCTGTCGGCCACCTGCATAGGGCAGACACATTACGTCTCTCTCTCTTTCTCATTCCCTCAAATAATTGCTTTAACTCGTGTGAATGCGTATTAGCTTCTTAGAGCTTCTGTAACGAATTACCCAAAACCCGTTGTCTCAAAACAGTGGAAATTTATGATCTCACCATTCTGGAGGCCAGAGTCTAAAATCAAGGTGTTGGCAGGGTCGTAGTCCCCCTGAAGGCGTTAGGGGAGAATCCTTTCTTCCTCTTACAATTTCTGGCAGCTCTGGGTGTTCTTTGGCCATGGCAACATGACATTAACCTCTGCCTCTGTGTTCACATGACCTTCTTCTCCTCTCTCCCTCCATGACCTCTCCTCTTCTTATAAGAACACTAGTCCATTGGGGGGCACCTGGGTGGCTCGGTCAGTTAAGCAGCCAACACTTGATTTCAGCTCAGGTCATGATCATACCATCGTGGGATCAAACCCTGCACCAAGCTCTGTGCACTGACATCACAAAGCCTGCCTGAGATTCTGTCTCTTTCCCTCTCCCTCTGCTCCTCCCCTGCTCATATTCTCTCTCTCTCTCTCTTCCTCTCCAAATAATTAAATACACTCCAAAAAAAAGAACACTAGTCATTGGATTTAAGACCCACCCTAATCCCATATGACCTCGTCTTGACTAATTACATCTGTAAAGATGTGTTTCCAAAGAGGCCACACTCTGAGGTTCCCAGTGGATATGAGTTTTGGGGAGACACCCTTCAGCTTGCTGCAAGGTGGGAAAGAGAACCGGATTGGAGTCAGAGAGCTTGGGCAGCTAGGTTAACATTACAGGACCTCAGTTTCCCCATCTGTAAAATGGGGAAGGGAGATATGATGCAGCCAATCTCATTGGGTGGCAGTGAGGCTTAAATGAGATGGTTTATGTAAAAGGGCCCAATGATAGCTCACGGGACGGTCTTAGCAGATGTCACACTGTTTTCTTTCTCCTTTCTTCTCCTACCCCTCCCCCTGACTCTGATTCTCCATCTACTTAAACTTTATCATAAATCTGCTGACTCTCCCTCCCATCCCATGCCCATGATGGTTGATGGTCGTGATGTTGGTGGGAGCTATTGATTGTTCATCACTCACTGCACGCTGGGCACAGGGCTAAGCACTTACACGAGTTCTCTCATTTAAACCTCCCTTTTGAGCAAAATATCCCTATTTTACTAGTAAAGGAACAAGAGCCAAAGGGCTGAAGCACCTTGTCCAAAGTCACCTTCCCAGCAATGGCAGAATCAGAATTTGAACCCAGGTCTGACCAACTCAAACCCGTTCTCCTACTCAATAAATTTTAGACACATTGTATGTACTCATTCGAGTACATTTGTTAAAAACAAAAACAAAAACAAAAACAAAAACCTGAGGGGCACCTGGGTGGCTCAGTCAGTTGAGCATCTGACTTCAGCTCAGGTCATGATCTGGCTGGATTTGTGAGTTCAGGCCATGCATCGGGCTCTGTGCTGACAGCTCAGACCCTGGAGCCTCCTCCAGATTCTGTGTCTCCTTCTCTCTCTGCCTCTCCCATGCTCATGCTCTGTCTCTCTCTGTCTCTCAATAATAAATAAATGTTAAAAACATTTAAACAAAACCCTGAGGTATAAAAAGTCATATTGGTTTTGATTCTGTCATCTAGGCTTCATTGACTTTTGGGATTGGATAACTGTCTCTTGGGGGCACTTTCTTGTGCCTCGTAGGACATTTAGGTGCTTCCCCAGCCTCTATCCACTAGAGGCCAGTGGCGTCCCCCCACCCCAAGTCGTCACAATCAGAAATATCTCCAGACATTGCCAAATGTGCCCTTGGGAACAGAAGCGCCCCCAACTAAGATCACTGCCCTCACATCACCCTTACAATAACTCTGAAGGCAATGCTCATGAACTCCCCACTCATTGATCCCACTGATCAAACAGGTTTAGGGGTGTGATGTGATGTACCCAAGGTCACAAACATACTGGAGAAGGAGAGGAATTCAGGGCAGGAGGAGGAAGCAGCTTAACTCCCTACCCTCGGAGGAAAAAGACAGGAGGGAGTCCAGGAAAACCCAATCCCAACTTTTCCTGGCCCCAGTGGCAACTTCACAGCACAACCCAATTCTGGGTGGAATGAAAGATATTGCTGTAGACTGTGTACTTTTAATAATGTTTGAATAAAACATGGGAGCATGGGTGTGATCTCCTCACTGAGCCTGGCTTGTCAGCCGCCCGGGCAAAATCATTAATAGTTAATGGGCAACCACTTTCGGCTCTCCTTTTGTTAAATCCAGCATCAATTTTATATGGCCCATGAATTATTTATTTGGTGTGACTTGGGGGTATATTTTCCACCTTTGGGGTGGCGGAGGGGAAAGAATGTGAGGCCTAAGACAGATTATGGGCTAGCCGTGAGGGTCTTGTCTCCCTTCTGAACTGGGGGGTTTCCCTACCCCTTGTTAGGAGAAGAGTTCCCACTGATGTGAGCGGCAGGTTGCGATGAATGTGGATCTGGGAAGGCACTGGCAGGAGAAAAGCTTGGAGCCGTCATGTGCTAGTAAGCGTGTTAACAACCAGCTCTCCAGAGCAGGTGAATCCTGGTAGTGTTTTCAAATCTCCCCCTAGAGCTGACTTCAAGCCATCAATATGACGTCACTGAACGCGGAAATGGGGAGCCGCCCTACACACAGGCTAGAGATGAGACACTTCAAAATCATTGGCCAAGAGTAAAATGTTGCTGCAATTATTATGAAGCAATGCATTTTGAGGCTCTGTTCCTTTTTTTTTTTGTTCTTCATGATTTATTTGATTGTAAATTTACACTCATTGTGTTTTAATGGCGGTTGTGTTTGACAACTGGCCTGCAAAGTGCTTGAACATTTAGCGATAAGCTTTGCAAGCTGATAGGAGCCGTTGCCAGGGGGCTTGGAGTCTCCTTGGGGTGGGGTTGCCAGGGTTAGGAGGATTTGTAGGTTTGGGGTCCTAGGCTCTTAAATCAAATCTCATCATTCGCTGGCAATTTTTTAAAATTTTTATGTATTTATTTTGAGAGAGAGAGAGAGAGAGAGAGCAGGGGAAAGGCAGAGAGAGAGAGAGAGAGGGAGACAGAGAATCCCAAGCAGTTTCCGCATTATCAGTGCAGAGCCTAATGCGGGGCTTGATCCCATGAACCATGAGATCATGACCTGAGCCAAAATCAAGAATCAGATGCTTAGCCAACTGAGCCACCCAGGTGCCCCACATTCACTTTTTTTGTTTTTAAAGTGGAACTACTTCACCATCAGAAGTAGGACTTCACCATCAGAAGAAGGACTTCTTTGGCCTCGTGTGTCAAATGGGTATGATCGACCCCATCTGCTCAGAAAGACTAGAGCAAGCAGTTCACGCCATGTCCTAACTCTGCCTGTCACGTCCGCCCCTCCTACTCTCCCTCTTGTCCACTTCCTCCTGTCTTCTGAGAACCTGGCCACACCTGGTGAGGGCCTTGGTTTTCACACTTGTTCTCGTTTTTTCTCGTCTTTTTTTTTCTTGGTCACCCAAGGACCCATGTTTCCAACCTGTGTTGAGAACGCAGCCCGGAGGCATTCACCACACCCAGAGTTAAGGGTTTCGTTTAAGAAACACACACACACACTCACACACACACACACATACACACCTCTCTATGTTTTCCTCCCGCAAATGGCTATGAACTTCAGAGCATAAAGATGAATTATTTTGGCTGGGAACTGAAGTATTTAAAAAGGCATTCCATATGGAGGGCATTTGGGGCCATGAGCAGGGTATAAATAATACCTTTTATGCTTCTCCTGATGGGGAGAGAGCTCTCCTAATTACAGCCCCGTTATCTCAGTGTGATCCAAAATGACCCAACACGTTTATAAACTCACTGTTCACACTGCTTCACTCCCCACCCATTCTGGCCTCCTGCATTCTCAATGAGCTGACAGGGGAAAATGTGGATATTTATATCACTACCCCCTTCCGGGCACCGCAGGCTCCTGTCTCCTCACAAAGGTTTCTCTACAAAAGAAACTTGGTCCTAAAGGGGACAGGGGACCCCATGCCCACAGCCCCAGACTCGTTTCTGGGACGGAATTCTTCCAACCTGCCTTTATCCCAAACCGTGAATATGTTTGTCTCCATTCAAGAGGTGGTATCGTCTGATGAAATGGGTTTCTTTGCGTCTGCCTCTGAGATGAGCTATCTTGATAATAAAATCTATTACGGAGAGCCAACCTGGGAATAATTGGGTCTATTATTCCCCGACTTGTGGCTTTGTTTCTGCATCGAGAACAGGCTCTCCTGTAATTAATCAGAATTTAAAGTCGCTAATACCAATTACAAATAATGCATGGAGTCTTGAGATGGTGAACAGAAGAGCAGATACTAATCTTGTCCCCCGAGACTTCACCAATTGAACTTTTGTCACTTCAGACTTGCTGGAAATTAGAGTAACTTAACTCTACAAAGTTAATTATTTTAAAAAGGCAAGGGGGGAGCAGATATTGATTGAATGTTGCAGGTGTACATTAAATTATTCAAATAGATCCAATTCAAATTGTTTAGATGCGATTATGCTTCCCTTAATTGCATGTCAGAGAGGCTCGGGAAGGTTAATCTTCATGATCGAAAGCACCATCACTGGCACGATTAGACATTTCCAGAAGATAGTGGTCCCAGGGAAGTCTAGGGAGCCCCAAATCAGACTCGATGTTCTGAATTCGTTCCCAAACTGTGACTTAGTTGGAAGGGTAATTCATCTCTTTCTGGTGCCCGTTTTTATTTTGGCTGAGCTTAAACAATGAGAAGTCAGGAGACCTCAGACCAAGAAGTGGGAAAGAAAATGGTTTTTACTGGGAGAATTGGCTGGTTTGGAACTGCCAGTGTAATGTAACAGGAAAGGGTGAGCGAACTGGTCTAAATTACGGCCCTTTTGGTTGTAAGTGGCAGACAAAATTCAAATTGGCTTAAGCAAAAGGGAATGCATCGGTTCATCTAATGGAAAAGTCTAGTGACCTCTGATTTCAGGTCCAGTGGAATGCAGGGACACAAAAGATACTGACAGGCTGAAGGCACTGTGTTGGGACCAGAGCAAATTGTGAACATCCTTTCCTAACCGTGTGTTCAAGGGTATCAGGTTGGTAGGTTGACGTTAGCCGTTGAAGGAGAATTTATACCGTGGAAATAGGCAAATGCTCCAAACCTCGGCTTCTCCCAACCCCATTGAGCCAGCTTTTAAATATTCACCAGGATACCAGGGGCTGAACCCTTCCTTCCATCCCCGTTCTCAGGTAGGCTTTTCCTTCCCAAGCGACAACAAACAGGCTGAAAAACTGATCAGCAAATCAACCTCCGTGATAAGACACAGTGCTTTGCACCCAACAACTTAGATGGAGGACCAAAAATGGAATCTCACTGACTCTGACTGGCCTGTTTTGAATTTCATGCATGTCCCTAAAGCGAGCACCAGTGCCAAAAGGGCGCAGTCTCTGGCCGGAGAGTTCTGGGAGACGTGCCCAGGCCCGAATCCGGGGGTGGAGTCAGCCCTATCCTAACCACATAGATGGAGAGTAGGGGAAGAAGTCCTCCCCCAAGCAAACCCAGAAGGCCTGGGAATGGATTCCAGAGAGGAGAAGCCCTCAGATGTCCACTGCAGAGGCTATGTCTGTGTATCTTGACCCTGGCTGGCTTTCCTCTGCTCTGCCCAGGTTCCTTTTATGTTTTCTCTTCTCTGCTTATTCTCTTGTCTTTCACTTGACTTCCCTCCTGTTTTACTTCTTTTCTGTTACTCCTGGAGCTGGGAGGTCCCATAAGTAGGACGGATCAAAGAAAGGGGAAGGGAGGCCAGAAGGGGGTAGCCTGATTCTCCTTCGCGTCTTTGTGAGGGAGTGGCTTCTGTAATGGGAGGAGCCTGGCTGGAAGCCAGGGGGCCTGGATTGGAGCCCCGCTTCTGCCTCGTGCTGGCTGTGGGACCTGGGACATGCCTCTCCCTGAGTGGGACTCATTTTCTCCCTCTCTGTAAAATGGATTGGATCACCTCTAAGGCCCTTGTTGCTGGGATGGTATGTGAGGCTAGAATTGGGCGATCATGGAGCTGTGGGCTTTGAGTGTGTCTCAAACAGCCCACAGGTCACGGTGGCAGTCTCCTCTTGGAAGGAGCCCGTCCCTACACCCCAAGACCTCTGTGCAGAGTCACAGAATCTCAAACCTGAAGCTGTGTAGGCTCCTCCGTCCCATCTGATGCCTTCTCCAGCCTCAGACCGGTGGAAAGCCCACCTCTTGTTAAGCAGCTGCAGTGCTGGAGAAATACCTACCTTTGCAGCCGACAAAACCCCTGTAGTTACCTGCCTTTCTCCACTGCATTCCAGGTGGATTCTATACCGACCCCAGATTCCAGATGTGGATTCCAGATGTGTCACCTTATCTCTGGGGAGATGGGAGGTACCCTCTTGCTTCTCTCACCTGAGAGAGAGCCAGGAGTTATCCAGAGAGGACCGTGTTGTCTTTTTTAAGCAGCCACCCCCCACTTTTAAATCCATAGCTAATGCACATTTATGGGAAATCAAAGCACAGCCCTCCATCAGGCTTCACCCATTTTTCCCCTGGCCCCTGAGGCAACACCCACAAAACACAGCTTGATATCCCATCACCTAGACCTGAGGTCAGCAAACTGCAGTCCGTGGGCCAAATCTGGCCTGTCCTTTGTGTGTTTTTGTTTGTTTTTGTAAATAAAGTTTTATTAGAACATAGTCACAACTATTTATGTATATTCTATGGCTGCTTTCAAACTGCAATGGCAGAGGTGACTGTGACAGGGACCACTTAGTCCATGATACCTAAAATATTTATTATCTGGCCCTTTACAGGAAAAAAAAATGTGCTTACCTTTGCCCTAGAACATTGCTGGGTGCATACAAGGCATGAAAAAAAAATGCACGTTGAGTGAAGAAAGAGCTTGACAGAAGGGCAAGATAGGGAAGTAAGGAGACCTTGGTGCAAATCTTTGTTCCCTCACTTCCCTCCTGTGTGACTTTGGCCACGACACTCACCTTCTCTGTGTCTCTGTCATCTTTTAAAATGGGGATAATCGCTGCAATTCCCTCACAACATTGTGGGGAAGATTTAATGAGAACATGTCATGGTAGCTGGTGCAAAGCAAACTTACCTATCATCATCATGAACATCGTCTTAGTCCGTTTGGCCTACTATCACAAAATAGTACAGACTAGGTGATGTTTCGCCAACAGAAATTTACTGATGACAGTGCTGGAGGCTGGGAAGTTCAAGACCAAGGCATCAGCATGGTCGTGTTTTAGTAATGGCCCTCTTCCTAGTTTGTAGCTGGCACCTTCTTGTTGTGTCCTCACATGGCGGAAGGGGCTAGGGAGCCCCCTGGAGCCTCTTTCATTAAAGCACTAACTCCATTCATGAGGGTTCCACCCTCATGACCTAATCACCTCCTGAAGCCCTACCTGCTAATACCTTCACCTTGGGGGGTTAGGATTTCATCATAAAAATTTGGGGTGGGGGGACACAAACATTCAGACCATAGCAATCGTCATCACTGTTACCATCATCACCATCATTTTCATCATAATCATCATCGTCTTCACTGTCATTTTCCGTCCCACCATCACCTCATCATCATTACCACTAATACCATCCCCCCATCGTCATCAACATCACCACTGCCACCATCATTACCATTAATTACCATCATGATCCTCATCACCTCCACCACCACCGTCATCATCTTGCTCACCACCATCATCATCATCATCATCATCACCATCACGACCACTACCATAACCACCACCACCACCCCCATCATCACCGCCATCACCACCAACACCACCATTATTATCATCACCACCATCATGACGACCACCACCATCATCATCATCATCACCATCATGACCACCACCATAACCACCACCACCCCCATCATCACCGCCATCACCACCAACACCACCATTATTATCATCACCACCATCATGACGACCACCACCATCATCATCATCATCACCATCATGACCACCACCATAACCACCACCACCCCCATCATTACCGCCATCACCACCAACACCACCATTATTATCATCACCACCATCGTGATGACCACCACCATCATCATCATCATCACCATCATGACCACCACCATAACCACCACCACCCCCATCATTACCACCATCACCACCAACACCACCATTATTATCATCACCACCATCGTGATGACCACCACCATCATCATCATCATCACCATCATGACCACCACTATAGCCACCACCACCACCCCTATCATCACCACCATCATCAACACCAACACCACCACCATGAACACTACCACCACCACCGCCATTATTATCATCACCACCATCATGACGACCACCACCATCATCATCATCATCATCACCATCATGACCACTACCATAACCACCACCACCACCCCCATCATCACTACCATCATCATCACCACCATCACCACCAACACCACCACCATTATTATCATCACCACCATCATGACGACCACCATGACCACTACCACTACCACCACCACCACCACCAGCACTATCATTACACCACCATCATCACCATCACCACCACTATGACTATTAGCATGACCATCACCACCACCACCATCATCATCACTATTATCATCAACACAAGAGTCAGACCCAGAGCAGAGAGCACCTCAGAGCCCCTTTGAGAGCAGGCAAACTCTGAGCTTCAGAGCAGAGATAGAAGAAGTGGTTGGATCTTTTCTAGTTTGACAATTCTGGGAATCTTGTCCCCCGTGTGCTGTCCTCCCTCGTAACGGGTGGGTTCGTGGATGCCTCCTTATTTGTGCTCAGTGTCCTGGGCACTGGCTTCATTGGAATTCTGCCCTTTCCCCAGCCTTGCCTTGGCTGCATGCCAGGTAAATGACGCGGAGCCCATCCTGCCTCTAGTCACCTCTGCCACCCGCTCAGATAATTAGAATCAACACATCCATTTCCCTAATGGCATTCTCATCTTCCTCCCCGAAAAGTTTTCAAATAGAAAAAGAAAGGCAAAAACAAGCTACAACTGTCCTTGTTTGGGCAATTTGCAGCTCTCCACAGCTGACATCCACCCAGCTTTGTGGCGGAGCAGAGCTAGGTGGGAGATGATGTGGTCGGTGCTGTTATTAAGTTTGGCAGCGATTTGGAGACAAAGCGTCCTGCTGGAGAGAGGCTTATAAACAAATACTCAAGGGGAATCCTTTAGGCTCCAGCCTTTGTGAGCTCATTGCTGGTGGGTGGGGAGAAAAAAAAGAAGCCTTAATGTATGTCACTTCTCAGCAAACAAAAGGAAAGGAACTCAGGAAATAAGATGGGTTTCACTTCTTCCCAAGAGCCTGCCCAAACGTCCTGTGTTGTGCCCAGGTAGCAATTGGATGCTTTTCACCAGGGATCAGCAAATGTTTTCTGTAAAGGGTCAGGGCGTAAATATCTTAGACTTTGCAGCCTATATAATTTGTCACAAAACACTGCACGTTGTTGTGCGAAAGAAGCCATAAACAATACACAAATGAATGGGCATGTGTCTTCCAATAAAACTTTATTTACAAAACAAACCAACAAAACCACAGGCTGTGCCTTGTTGACTCCTGTTCTAAGCTCTAGTGGAAGGAAAAATAGAATAGGAGACAGACCGCAGAGCTAGATTTAAATCCTGGTTCCAGCCTTTCCAGACTGTGTGTCCAGGGCAAGTCCACCTGTCTTTTCTGAGCCTCAGTTTCCTCATCTTTAAAATGTGTTATAACATAGTCAGGTGATTTACAAGTGTTTGGCACATTTTAAAGGTCAAAAAATAATAAGTGTCCCTACCTACCCCATGTTCATTATAGAGCACTGCCTCAGCTGGAAAACCCCAAGGACACAAATCAGCAGTCTGTATACACACTTCTGTTGTGAGAGTGAACAGTAGGTTGTGGGTTAATGTCAGGCCATCATGACACACTGAGAGTCAAGGACACTGCACTGTTCCGAGCCTAATAATTATGTTTGCATTTTAACTGGAATGGCTTTCAGAAGGGATCTTTGGGAGAATTCTGACTTTTGTGAGATGATGCTAATAGTTAAGGCATACTTAACCAGAGCGGGGGAAGGGACTCCTTTTCATAGAAAAAGTATAAAAAGAACCTTGATTTGTGATCCCATGGTTGGTTGGTCGGTTGGTTTCCATTATGGATTTTAGCTGGAGGTTGATTTTAAGTTGAGTTGTATATAGTTTATATTTACTTGGTTTTTTTTTAACTGCTGTTATTTATATAACAGCTTGCCATTTATGCCAGGCATGTTTTATGCCTTATATTATTTCTCCCAAATCCCCTGGGACCTACTGCCTGCTTTTCAAAGTGTGGCTCACAGATGAGTGGTCATGGCTACAGAAATGCAGAATCCCAGGCCCCACGCCACACCTTTGCGCATTTTAACAAGACCCTCAGTGGTGCACGTAGACACAAGGAATCCTAATATAGACACTGCATCATGCTTATATTACAGATCGGGAGACAGAGGCTGAGAGAGGTGACAGACAGAGCTTCCCCCGCTCCAGACCCTGACCACACAGTCGACTACCTTATTTAGCTTATGGTTCCTGCCTCTGTATTAGTGATATGGTTATTTTGCTTCTCTAACCTTTCCGCCCAGCTAACCATGTACTTCCTGTTATTAGGCATCCCTTTCTTCTTGACTCTTCCATTGTGGGGATCCAAAAGTTAACCACACACCCAGTAGGTGCTCAAATATCTGCTGTCTGGTTGAGTGACTCCATCAAACATTTGCATATGCAAAACTGAAAGCCTGCTATTTAAAAAAAATGGGGTTGGGGGCTGCCAGTTGCAATCAGTAGGGTTTCCTGTGCACATGTGCCTTTCAGTGCTGAGTCTTTAGAATATAGAATAATAACCTCTCTTGGAGGGTTAGAAGCATAAACACCTTGACCCCAAGGGCTCTAAGAAGCTTCAGGTTTCTCTAGTTTTGTCTTCTGGAGTGATAACTTCAGCAATCAGGACAGGTGAGGCACAGTGATTTCCCCAGTGTTTAGATTATTCTATTTTAGTTTTTAATTTTAAAGTAATCTCTGTGCCCAGTGTGGGGCTTCGAACTCATGGCCCTGAGATTAAGAGTCCCATGCTCCATCAACTGAGCCAGCAAGGCTCCCCTAGGTTCTTTTCTATCTCCCTAGAACGTATGCGAATCCCCTAGAGAGATGGTCTCCAAATATGTCCGCCAGCAGCCTCATGGAGCTATTTAAATTTACGTTCATTAAAATTAAATACGATTAGGATACAGATGTTGACTTGCACGGGCCACGTATCAAACACTCAGTAGCCACCTGTGGCCAGCAGGCATAATCTGGCACCAACATAACCTTTTGGCATGTAATCTGATTTCTTCCCCTTTGTTCCAGTCTTATTCGCGGTTCCTCCCCGACCTCTTCCCGGGTGAAGCCAGCCAGGCCACATGCACTTCCTTTCCGATTCCCTCTTTGGGCCACTTATGGCTCTTCTCATGGCCAGAAGGAGGGGGACTTGGTTTTGGAGCAAGAAGTACAAGGCTATGCTCAAGATAGCCTCACTGAGCCGTCAACTCCTTTAGGTTAAACCCCACTTGTGCCTTGGGCCACCCTGGTCTTGGGATGGCAAGGACACTGACATTGTCATCTAGTCTCTGTATTTCATCCATTTTTCCACAGGGCGCCACCGCCCTGCATTTTTTGAAAAATAAGTTTTACAGCTAAACTCTTTTATGCCTGTAAGTTAACTTTCAAACCTTCCTCTCCTCTGATATGACTTCCTAACAACATGGTTGCTCAACATTTAGACCTGTGGAATCATAGCATTTGGAATGATAGCATCCTAGAGATACTATGGTATCTAAGACCTTAGAATCTTCAAGGTAGAAAATCTTAGGACTCGTAGAAGCTTGAATCATTAGACATACATAATAGTAAAATCTTATTAGGTTGAACCATACAAAATTTCCATTTGTATATAAAATGGTTGACTATAGTTGATTTCACACGGTTCAGCCTAATAAAAGTATGGACTATTGAAAGTCATACATTCTTAGAATTATTCACTCCCAAAAGCTACTGAATTTTAGAACCCTAAGATTTTAGAACAGGGACCGGTAAAATTTTCCCCCAAGGTCCAGAGGGTAAATATTTTCAGCTTTGTGCACCACAGACTCTCTCTCAACCTCTGAATCCTGAAAGCATCCACACAGACAATACATAAATGAATGTGTGGTTGTGTTCCAATAAAACTTTATTTACAAAGACAGGCACAGGCCAGATTGGAATTGCAGGCCATAGTTTGCTGCCCCTGTTTTGGAACATAAAAGCTGAAAGGGTTCCATCAAGCACTTGGATTTGCACAGGAAACTCCTAGACGTACTTTCAGAGGTCCTGAAGGGCCTCATTCAAATGTGGAGACAGTTTTTTTAATGTTTATTTTATCTTTGAGAGAGAGAGTGAGCAGGGGATGGGCAGAGAGAGAGGGAGACAGAGGATCCCAAGCAGGCTCTGTGAGAACAGCAGAGTCTGATGTGGGGCTCAAACCCATGAACCGTGAGATCATGACCTGAGCCAAAGTCGGACACTCAACCAACTGAGCCCCTCAGGCAGCTCCAAACGTGGAGACATTTTAAGGAATTGTTGCTTAGTTCAGACCACTGTCTCTCCCGGGGCAGCATGTGGCCTCCAGAGAGGGAGTGAGGAGAAGGAGGAGCCTCTGGAGCCTGTTGCTAACATGTTCCCCGGCCCTGGGAGGGAGTCAAAGCCATGTGTCTACCCTGAGGGGAATGAACGAGGCCTGCCTTCCAGCAGCCCCAGCCCCTCTGAGGCCAGCAGCCCCTCTGAGCCAAGCCCCTCAATGAGAAGGTCCAGATGACCCTGCGTGCTGGAGAGGGCAGGATGGATAAAGCTGGCAAGAGCCAGGGGTGGGGGGAGGGTGGGATGGAGGGCAGCAGCGAGGTGGATTTGATGAGGCTGTTCGTCCAGGTGGCATGGGCCACAACCTTGATATGTGGAGGAGAAAAGAGAGATCGCACACTGCTTAGCGATCGTTTCTTTCCCGCTGAGTCAATAAATGAATAAATGGACCACGAGTGGCCAAGTGGCTGATATAATTTTAGACTCCATCAAAAGGAAGATCACAAAAGTGTATGGAGGGAGCTTCCACGTCTCTGTGTCCCCCCCCCCCCCCGCAGGGAGCCTGGGCTTCCTAATGTTACAGTCTGGGAGGCATCTCAAAGGAGGACAGGGCAATCTGGGGACATTTACTGCCTGTCTGCTACATGGCTGACACAGTGCAAAGTGCTTTCCACGCTTCCCACAATTTGTCTCATGAAATCGGCACTTCCAACCTCATGAGCCAGGTAATATTTTTTTTTCCCCTCTATTTTACACAATTTTTTTTAAAAAAGCGTTTAAAAAGACGAAGTGACTTGCCCAAGGCTAAATAAGTAGGAAAGATTAGCGCCGGGACATGGAATTGGTCTCCTGGACTTCGAAACCTTCGCGCCCAATCAAGATGTTGCTATTTTGTGAAGGAACATCACGATGCATGTGGATCACCTCGGGGTACTGTTAAGATGCAGAGCCTACGTCAGCACATCTGGGGCAGGGCCTGAGAATCTGCATTCCTAACCAGGAACCAGGTGATGCCACTGGCCCAGGGGCCTCCCTGGGAGTGGCTGGCACTGTATCATGCTCTCTCCTTATTCCAGACCCCCTGAAGCTATGGAAGGGGAAAGCTGATTTCTTTTAAGATGAGGTCACACAGCAGGAAGTGGTTTACCAGTTCAGATTCAAATTCGCATCTGTCTGATCCAGAGTCTGTGTCTAGTGCCCCCCCTTCTGCCTTTAGCTTGGCTTTCGACTGCATTGGATTTTGCCACTCAGGGAATATTTTGCAACATCTGGAGATATCACTGATGGGCACAATGTGGGGGCAGGCGTGTTGCTGGTTATCTACTGGGTTGAGGTCAAGGACACTGCTAATGATCCTGAACTGCATAGAACAGCCAGCTTCCCGGCACCCCCAGCAAAGAATAATCTCCCTCCCCAGGGCACCTGGGTGGCTTAGTCAGTGAACTGTCCAACTCTTGATTTTGGCTGATCAGGTCATGATCTCACGGTTCCTGAGTTCAAGCCCTGCGTCAGGCTCTGTGCTGTTGGCAGGCTGTTAGCACAGAGCCTGCTTGGGATTCTCTCTCTTCCTCTCTCTCCTTTCCCATTCAGTCTCTCTGTCTCTCTCTCTCAAAATGAATAAACTTAGAAAAATGATCTCCCTCCCCTGTCAATGTCAATCGATGTCAATACATCAATAGTGTTGATAATGTCAGTAACACTGAAATTGAGAAACCCTCCTTTCTAACAGAGTCTCCTTCCATCCAGAAAATAAAAATCCACCCAGAACCCCTGTCTGGAGGCCACATAGTGCTCTTGAATTAGAGGAGTTAGTGAGCATTTGAAACTATGCTCCCACAAAAAAAGTAGCATGAATAAAAATGACAGTCATAACTACTGACAAAAGCCCATTTCCCAGTCAATAAGTGGAACTTGCCACTGCTTCGAGATGAAGCCAGGGTGTTTGTGTCTCTGGAACATCCTCTCGCCTCAGCAGATGGAAGTCAATCAAGTCCAGAAATCATTGTCTTAATCTCCGGTCATTATCACGCCTGGCCGCACGCTGTTTATCGGTGTCTTTAGCTGTTAATGTCGCACGCACTGTTTTCTCTGACAACAGCTCCTATTTCCACCCATTTCTCAGCCAGACGGCATTGACCGCGGTCCAAGCACAAGAAAAGCTGGGATCCGGCATTGATTGCCAGGACCCACAGCTCCGGTCCACGTCCTGGCTGATCACTTCCGGCGGGGGGATGTATCTAGTAACACAAGACTATTAATGAAGGTTGATGGACCTGGGTGGGTTTGTTTCCGTTCACTCGAGCTCATTCATGATGGTTCTTTGGCTTGTTGGGACCGCCGGCTGGGGCTTCAGTCATGATAAGACGGCTGTGTGTGCCTGAAGCAAAGTGGATCTCTGGAGAGGGACGCAGCCATATGACAATGGTCTTGTACGCATTCAGCTCTTCACAGTTTACAAAGCACGTGGACGTGACCTGGGCTTTGCAGACAGGGAGAGAATGGATGGCTAACGTGGAGTTGAGAGGGCAGACTCTCGCATGTGTCCCTGGTGCTGGGGAGTCGGGGCAGGGGCGGGCCCCGTATCCGGGGCTTGGGTCTGGTGCTTTTTCTCAGTCTCACCGCTGCGCTGTCTCTCCCTGGCTGTGCATATTCCTTGACTCCTAGGGAGTATCTGTGGTCCTGCACCACGCCTCTCCTGGAACTCTCTGAACACAGAAGGATGCTAACAAGGACAAGATCTCACCTGACCATGGGCACAGTGGGGGTTAGCACATTGGCAATAATGATTTTCTCCGATTCTTGGACACGTTTGCATGACTTGTGACTGGGAAGTGAGGAAGTTGGGAGAGATGGGAGTGTGTTTTGGTGGAGAGGGGACAGGAAGGATCTGGGGCATTGAAATAGTACAGCCAGGGCGGGTGCAGGGTTGAGTGGCCCAGCTGCCTAAATGAGGAGCATGAGAGGGCCAGGGGACATGGGGGGAACGTGAGAAAATGTCACAATAGAAGACCCCCCCGTCAACTTGCCACACTTTACAAGCTGTCACCCGGTTGCTCCGGGAACAGAAAAGAGGGCTGTTTATAGAGCACCTGCTGTGTTGTATGCGGTATATCAAGCACCTTCCACCCAGGAGCCCACATCTGTGGGCTCTTGTACAATCCCACAGCACGGCCATGCTGAGGTCATTCCCACTTTACAGTTTAGGGAAACTGAGGGTCAGGTAGGTGGGTGACGACTGGACTGGCGTCAGACTGGACGCAATGGAGAAGGCATCATCGTGGAAGAAGGCATCATGGAGAAAATGACTATGAAATGGGTCTTGAAGGATGAGTAGGAGTTCACTCAGCAGGGAAGAGCATTCCAGGTAGAGGAACAGTAGGTGCAAAGGCACAGGGGCAGGAAGGAGCGCAGCCTGTTTGGGAGCTGGTGAAGACCATGGGAATTACCAATGAGTGGGGTGCAGAGGGTGGGCGCTGGAAGGAGAAGAATGTCAGAAGGTGGGTGGGGGACCGTGAAGCCTCGCCAGGCTTAGCCACACAGTTTGGACTGTGAGAAATGAGGGGGAACTAGGGCCTCTTAAGCGGGAGAGGATGTGATCACATTACAGAGATTCTCCGTTGGGCGATTTACGAGATGCAGCACGGAAAGGGGGCTAGGCGGAAGAGAGGGACAGCAGCTGAAGACGGCAAGAGCACCCTTAGGGGATGATGATGGACCCTCTATGATCATGAACAGAGGGCAGGAGAAAAATGCAAGAGACCAGCCCCATTGTACTGAGGAGACACTTGAAGCCCAGAGTAGGGACCGGGGGGGGGGGGGGGGGGGCGGGGTAGAGGGGTGTGGAATAAATGGTGTTCGTGTTACCTTCTTTGGGTGCAGGACCCAGGGGACACTTGAGAAGTTTCAAAGTCCAGCTTCCCTATTTCTGCAATCACATGGACTAGTGGGCTGAGAAGACATACGAGCTTCATTTCCATTTAAATTGAAATAAGACATGTCAAAGGTGACTCGATAATTACTGCCTGGAACAATGGCCCTCTGATGCGGGAAGTGTAGTGTCAGTATATGTGGTACAGATAATTTTTGCATTTGAGACTTAATTATGTTGATATAATTATTCCTCTGTCAGGAGAAATTGGGTGGCACAGATACGTCATATTTGCATCTGAGTAGAAAAATGAAATGCCTTCCTTCTTCTTCTTCTTCTTTTTTTTTTTTTTTTTTTTTTTTTTTTTGCAGGAAGCAATTGGGTGGGCGACTCTGGGGAGTCAGGAATGGGAATGGTGTGTTTGGAAGTTCACTCCCGGTCAGGATGGCTATCTGTGGCTGACGGGGCTTTGTGACAGCCTGCAGGTGTCCCCTTGGGAGGGCTGGACTCCACCCACAGTCCTTCTTTGCCCCTTTCTGAAGATGCTGCATCAGAAGTCACAGCCTGGGGCCAGTTTTAGGGCTGAGAAAGCTGTGAGCTCTGAGTAGCTAGAGCTGTAAGGAATTTTTAGAGAGTTGGGTTTATTTTATTTTATTTTATTTTATTTTATTTTATTTTATTTTATACTACTCTGTTCTATATTAAATTAAATTAATTAATTAATTAAGTTAATAATTAATTTAATTTAATTTAATTTAATTCGCAAAGCTTGTGATTCAAAGACTCATGAAGCCTGATCACCTCCCTCCTGGCTGTCCCCACCCCACTGGTCTTTTGTGAGGGTCTGGTGCCGGGGAAAGGAGTCTATGCCCTCCACCACCCCCCACCCATCCGGAGAAACTTGGGACCCTCCAGAATCCAGTACAAAGCCCCCTCCTCACCATTGGAACCCCAGTCCGTGGCACCATTATCGCACAGGGGTGGAGCCCAGTGTTTAGGCAAAAATGGCTCATAGTCCAAAGTGGGGGAAACAGAAAATGTAGAGGGAGGAGCTAACTTCCTTTTTTAAAAAATGTTTATTTATTTATTTTTTTTAAATGTCTTATTTATTTTTGAGAGACCACAAGTGGGGGAGGGGCAGAGAGGATCCGACTGGAAGAGGGTTCTGCACTGACAGCAGTGAGCCCGATGTGGGGCTTGAACTCACGAACCATGAGATCGTGACCTGGGCTGAAGTCAGATGCTCAACCGACTGAGCCACCCAGGTGCCCCAATGGTCATTTATTTTTGAGAGAGAGAGAGACAGAGCGTGAGTGGGGGAGGGGCAGAGAGAGAGGGAGACACAGAATCTGAAGCAGGCTCCAGGCTCTGAGACGTCAGCACAGAGCCCGACATGGGGCTCGAACCCACGAACCATAAAATCATGACCTGAGCCGAAGTCAGACGCTTAACCCACCCCAACGCCCCGGGGGGAGCTCACTGTCTAACAGAGAGAGGACCTAGGTTCTAGCTCTATCTCGGCCACCCAGGGGGTGGCTCAGCAACCTTGGCCAGGTGTCCTCCTGCTCAGAGCCTCAGCTTTGGGGCCTGGCAGATGCTGTGTGTGTCCACAGATGCATCTGTGACGTGTGCATGCATATCGCACACACAACTTAGACCTTTTGCAGGCCAGGTCCTCATCATCTAGATGTTTAACAGCCCAAGCTGTCATTTTCCGGAATTCTATAAAGGCCTTCAGGCAGTAGCTGGGGGCATTTTGAAACAATCAGTTAGGAAAATGAGCAGGGAGAAGGAGGGCTGCAAGCAGGTGCCTGGAATCCCAAGCCCTTCTGTCTCGAGGTGACGGGGAATCCTGGTGGGGCAAGCTGGAGGGGCAGGGTGGGGGTTCCAAGGCTCCCTGCTTGTCTGCATGGCTAACTCCATTCTGCCTTTCACATAAAACCATTTTACCCAAGTATCTGTATGCACGGGCGGAAATGAACACAGGATGGAAAGACACCGTCTTAGTTCTTAAGAGGGGTTGTCCCCAAGTAACAGACATTTTTAAAGGTTTTTTTTGCCACTTTATTTTCTGAATTCTCTATAGGGAGCCCTGTGGGAACCAGAAAAGAGAAGAAATGGTGTTTAAAAGACAAATAAAGGATCACAGGGCATTATACAAGTATGCTAGGGCTGCTGTAGCAAAGTGCTACAGACTGAGTGGCTTGGACAAACAGAAATGTCTCAAGGTCTGGAGGCCAGAAGCCTGAAATCATGGTGTCAGCAGAGCTGTGCTCCCCCTATAGGGGCTAGAGAGGGAAGTGGTCCGTGCTTCTCTCCTAGCTTCTGGTGGTTTGCTGGCCGTCTTTTATGTTCCTTGGCTTGTAGATGCATCCTTGGGATCTCCTGTTGACACATGGAGCCCTCCCCGTGTGTCTTCACATCATCTCCCCTCTGTGTGTGTCTGTCCCTTTCCAAATGTCTCTCTTCTTATAAGGACACTGGTCATACTGGATGTGGGTCAGCTCATGTTAACTTGATTACCTCTGTACAGACCCTGTCTCCAAACACAGCTGTATTCTGAGGTACCGGGGATTAGGATTTCAACCTATTTTGGGGTCAGGGGGGCATAATTAAACCTATAAACAGATATGTTTCTAGAAATGAGAAGAAGTGCAGGATGGCTATGGTGTTTTCCTTTGTGGGTGGTGGAGTCCATTGAGATGGAGCTTATATGTGAAGAACGTCTAGTGTTACCCTGTTGGTCAACTTCCAAGATGGTGCCCCATGATCCCAACCTCTGGCATTCACACCCCCGTGTAGCCTCCTCTCATATTGTGCCAGAGTTGGTCTGTGTGATCAAGAGATGGTCAGTAGTGATGACACCTTGTCACTCCCGAGGCTAGGTTATCCAAGGCATTTGGCATTTGCCCTCCTCTGTCTTGGATCATGTGCCCTGGGACCCCCAACCACCACGTCCTGAGGACACTCAAGCAGCTCAGTGAAGTCCCTTGTGGCAGAGAACCGAAGGCTCCAGCCAACAGCCATGTCAGTGAGCCCTTCTTGGAAGGGACCCTCCAGCTTCAGTCAAGCCTTTGGACAACCATGCCCTGGCTGACATCTTCACTAATACAGATTCTGGATTAGTTTTCTTTTGCGGCTGCCATAAATTACCCCGAACTTAGCAGCTTAGGATAATGCAATTTATCCTCTTACTGACTTGGAGGTCAGACGTTTAAAATAAGTCTTAAGGGGTTAAAATCAAGGTGCAAACAGGACTGGTTCCTTCTGGAGGCCCCCAGAACAACTCATGCCATGCCTCTCTCAGCTTGTGGAAGCAGCCAGAAATTCTTGGCTCCTGGCAGCCTCACTCTGGTACGATGCCACCATCACTTTATTGCCTTCTTCCCCACTGACCCTCCCGCCTTCTTCTTATGAGGACCCTTCTGATGACATCTAGGGATCACCCGGATACTCCAGGATAACCTCCCCATCTCAAGATCCTTAATTTAATCACACCTGCAAAATTCCTCTTGCCATCTAAGTTAACATAGTCACATGTAGCAGGGATTAGGATGTGGACGTCTTTGGAGGCTGTTATTCATTCTGCTATAGACTCTGAGCCAGATAAGCCACTCCTGAATTCTTGACCCACAGGAGACATTGAGAGAGATAGTGAATGATCTTTCATATTTCAAAACACTAGGTATTGAAGCAACCTGTTATGTAACAATAAATAACTAATACAGATTAGGGGGTTGTAATCCAACATTTGGTTCTGTAACACTTGAAAATTGTAATTCTGGATTTCTTAGGATTTTTTTCCTTGAAACATATATATATATATATATATATATATATACACACACACATATATATATATACACATATATATACACACACACACACACACACACATATATATATACACATGCATCTATTTATCTATCTACTATATATTTACATCTATATAAAATGTAAATATTTATAAATATAGGTATGGATGGAGAGAGAGAGAGAGAGAAAGAGAGGAAAGTGTGCAGATCTTGCAAACATACAGTTGGATGACTTTCTACAAACTGAGAACACCCTGTCTTTCATAATGAAGCCTGGGTTGAGCCTGGATATGTCTGTGCTCTGTGCCCGTGATTCTCCTCTTTTCCTCTCAGATACATTCCCACTCCTTCTCTTCTCGACTTTACGTGTAGGAAACTAGGGGCACCTGGGGGGCTCAGTCGGTTAAGCGTCCAACTTCGGCTCAGGTCATGATCTCGAGGTCCATGAGTTCAAACCCCATGGTGGGCTTTGTGCTGATGGCTCAGAGCCTGGAGCCTGCTCCGGATTCTGTCTCTCCCCCTCTCTCTGCCCCTCCCCTGCTCATGCTCTGTCTCTCTGTTTCTGTCTCTGTCTCTCTCAAAAATAAACATTAAAAAAAATAAAAATAAATTGTAGGAAACTCTGTTTTCTCATTTCCTTGCCTTTCATTGGTCAACCAATGAAAGGCGGCAATGGACAATGAGCAGGAGAGGGAGAGAAGCCAGGATATTTCTCCCTCTCTTGCACTACCTTGGGGGTGCATCCCCGGCAGCAGCTGAGGCAGCCTCCCATTGGATGGCCTCCCATCCACCAGGCAGCCTCCCATTGGATGGCCCAACATTCTGATTTGTCCTTTGAGCTCTAGGTCGGCAGTGCCTTCCTGCCATTGCTAATCTATCCTGGCTTCTCACCTTTTTCTGTCATCTGAATAACCAATTCCCTGTATTAAATTCTTTTGTTTGAATGATCTAGAGCTATTTCTATTTTCTCAACTGATAGAGGCTACTTTGAGGCACTGTATTAAATCCTTCCAGTTTCAACAACAACAAAAAAGCAACAGGCTTATAAAACTACATTTTCTGAAAAATGAGGCTGTCCTTGCTATGTGATACCTGCAGGCTTCATACTTTCTGAGTCTTTGCATAGAAAGAAGGACATTTTGTTACGTATCAAGTGTGTGCCCACATATTAGGTAGACCAGATGTACACCACCATACATTATTTCGTTTGTTTCTTGCCATGATCTTTTGTCTGGAAATCATACTTGAATTTTGCCAGATGAGGGACTGGAAGGAAGGAAGGATTAAGAATTCTTCAAAATTCACATAAGCGTTTCATTTCTCCTGCTGCTCCCATATTGTTGTTAGCCCCCCACCGCCCCCGACCGGGGTCTCTCAATTCCACAGAGCACTTACCAGTTTTCAAGGAGACCTGGCCCTCTCGCCTGCCAACCAACCAACTAATATCAGTATCTTCTTTGAGGATTCAGGATGCATTTCCAGGAAGATGGAGGTCTTTTAGGGTGTGGCACGATTGGGAGTTCCGGCTGACGCTCGTAGATGGGCCACTGGATGAAGTGCTTAGCTTGGTGGTTCATAGAGGGGACTCTGGCCCTAGATTGCCTGGGTGTATGCAGGGATCGATTGGACATGCCTGCTGCAGGTGCAGAAAAGGGTGGGAGGAGTTGTTAGGTATTTACTGACCCTTTGGAAACAGGCAGCCCTGAGCTTGAATCTGTGTGTCACTTTCTAGCTGTGTGACTTCGGGGTCTTTGATGAGTCTCTCTGTGTTTATTACCACATGATAAACACAGAATCAAATAATTAATTTGCAGGAAGATTGTGAAGAAAGGGACTTTGCGTAGTGATGACCACCTTATCCTTAACCCCTCTTGTTGCTGGAGGTTGGGCGCTAAGTAAGAGAATCTGGTGCTTCCTTTGGGGGTTTCTACTGGGTACCCCAAGACTTTCCTTTCCCACATTGAGACTCAAAGCTCCATGCTAATGCTTGTTCCATTGCCAATATGACCCTGGAACTCTAGCCAGGACACCGTTGACAGGGCTTTTATTTTGCCTCGCAGCCTCATTTCTCCCAGGCAAGGGACCCTGGGACAATTTGAATGAAACAATGGAAATTCCCCATCATCTCATCACTTCTTTCAGAGAAGACTCCCCCCACCTCTGGAGACACAAATATCCTTGGGTAAAGCAGGAGCAAAGGGGACAAGAGCCATGGGCTGGGGTCAGGACACCGGGGTCCAGCTGTAGATCACTGTGTCTTGGGTGCACGACCTTGGGCGGATGATTTCACCTTTCTGAGGCTCAGTCTGCTCATCTGTAAAATGGGGATAATGAGGCCAGCGTGGGAGGCACTGAGCGGGTGGTCCGGTGGATTGTTCCTCGCAGCATAGACAGAAATAAAATCTTATATAGTTTTTAACTTTCTGATAAGAAGAGTCATCCATATTCTTTGCAGAAAGTCTGGAGAAGTATAGAAAGGAAAACAAAAGTCACCTGACCTCTCACCGCTTGAGATAATAACTCTGCCATTACTTTGTCATCATGTCCTCAAGTTACTTCTTATGTGCTTGTGTCGCACTTGACTTTGAGGGCTCTCATAAAAATTATGTGAGATGTGGCATTTCATACATTTAGCAGGGGACCTGCCCATGTGAGAAAATAGAAATAAATATACTCACTAATAATGAATTAAACAAATATTTATTAAGTATGTGCTATGTGTCAGACTGGGAATGTTCACACAGGTGCATCTGAATATATGCACGTACACGTGTGTTCATGCGTATTTATATATTTGTGTGTAATGTTTTTTTGGGGGGGGAGGCAGGCTCTGTAACATAACATTTCTATTTGTCTTTAGCGCATCAGAAGAAAACAAAGTGAGTTTTCATTATGTTCAGGAGGTGTTTTGAGATGGCCTGATCTACAATATAAACTAGGAGAAATGAACTTTGCAGTGGGATACCTTGAAAGGATGTAGAGGCAACCTCTCGAGCCGCAGAAACTGATGCGTGAGTCCTGCGCATTTGCAGACAGGAGGCCGTCTGCTAAAGATGCCCTGGGCAGAGAAAACAAACAATGGTTTTAAATATTAGCCTCCAATGGAATGTCACAGGAGGAGATGATTTTAATTGCAGCTACTAATTATCGTATGAATGACCTCCCACACGGGCAGCTCTGTGTGGCATGTTCCAGGGGGAGTAGCCTGGAAGTTTAACAAGGGTTAATGATTCTCTTAGGCGATGCTGGGGAGGTCAGCACATACACACAGTACTGTATTTATCTCTGTGTGCGTGGAAGTACGTATGCATAATGAATTCCCAGGCCCCCCCCCCTTCATTCACCACTTAGAGTCATGCTATAACACCATTCATGCGATCTCCAAACATACACTGAGTGCCTGCTATGTTCTGAACACCAGCAATACAGATAGATGAGGTCCCTGCGAGAATGTTGAACTCCACAGAAGTCAGGACTTAGCCTGCATCGCTTGTGCGTAGATCAGGGCTGGCACACGGTAGGTTCTCGATAAATGTTTATTGAATGAATGAAAGGTATATAAACATACATATACATACATGTAATGAATATATCATGCATGCATATAATATCTATGTTGTGTGTTATTACAGTGTGTATATGGCCATAGATGAACGTGGGCATATTTGCTAGTGGGTTTCTGCCGTATACGTCTAACTATCTGAATAGTTCCATATCCTAATTCCTCCCCCAACTTCTTCACGCTTCAAGCCTCCAAAGAGAGATGAAAACAGAGAAGACCGGCTTCACGCTTGGCCTCCAAACGCAACCCCATGTGCACGTGGCGGTCCCAGTCCAATCGCAAGCACTGTTAGTCAGATGTTGTGGAGAATGGAAGAAGGTCCCAGGCTCCCAGACGCAAGAGAGGATGCCTCCCCTGTGCCCCCTTCTTGCGTGTCCCCTGTGTCTCCCGAGGGGTCTCCCGCGGGGGCATTGTTTTGTCTGCCCTAGGGACGCTGTTTGGAGCACCACATCCATTCTCCTAACGACTTGGTCTGTGCAATCAGCAGACGCTATTTGTCTTCCAAGTTGAAGCAGGAGAGGTTTGCTGATTACTGATGGCACATACTCTAGACTTCCCCAAACCGTCTCCTTGGGGTGTTCCCGCTGAGTCTGATGTGACTCCCCCGGGCCCCGTCCTTGGTCCACAGATACCCTTATCTACGGAGGGTTTTCTTTCGTTGTTGTTGTTTTATTATTGGAGAGAGACAGAGGCGGCGCAAGCAGGGGAGGGGCAGGGAGAGAGATGGAGAGAGAACCCCAAGCAGGATCCACGCTGCTGGTGCAGAGCCCGACGCGGGGCCTGAACCCATGAAACTGTGAGGTCATGACCTGAGCAGAAAATCGGACACTTAATGGACTGAGCCACCCCAGGCATCCCTATGGATGGTTTTGCTCACAGCTCTCCTCGCTCTGTCTGGTTACATCATCCCCTCCGCTGCCCTTGCTTTTCACCCATCATCCTTCCTCTGCAGGGCACTGAAAATGCCTTGGAGCCAGAGTCCTTGCTCGCCCGTGACCTTGGCAAACCTCAGCAATGCTCCCCCCCACTCCGGTCACTCCTCGTTCTCCTCTAAGAATTAAATGATAGCAGTGCCAGCGTTGGCCAAGCCTTTCCTCTCTGGAGATCAGAGAGGTTGAGTCTGATCCACTGGCTCCAGGTCACACAGCCAGTGAATGGCAGAGTTGGGATTTGAACCCCGGCACCCTGGGTCCAGAGGCCACTTTGTCTTTCATGATATTACAGGTTTGCTTCGTCTCAGCGCCTCCTCTCCTCTGCCCCCCTGCTTAGTCCCAGCCCAGAGTCACCCACCCCTGAGATGACACTGCCTGTCCCTGGTGGACCCGTCCTCTGCCCTTCAGGAGGCTCCGGGAGGGTTCCATGTGACATTGCATGGGCACAGCTGACCCAGGCACCGCTGGGAGGGGACCTCTGTGCTCCCTTCTCATCCCTGAGGCTCATGAGGCATAAAGCGCTGTTACTGAGAAACCCAAGACCTGGCCGCCCATCTCGGCTTTGTCCTCTCCCGGCTGCATGGCCATTCCACTGCTCCCGACTCACTTTCCCAATCTCCCAAATAAACATTCACCACATGCCTAAAACAGCCCAGCCGTGGCCCTTGCGCAGCCTCTCCGTGTCTTACAAAGACACAGGTGCCCCGTCGCCTGGGAGAAGGTGGTCGATTCTGTCGCCCCCAGGAAGGGGCTGAGCTCGGAAGCCACAGGGACTTCGCGCCCAGCCAGTTCTCTGGGTGCCGTTAGGAGCTGACGTGTGGGCGTCCAGAGGCAGGTACCTCCTCAGCCATCCCACGCTGTGCGTTATTTCCTCTGACAGCCCACTGGCCTCCTGCCCGGTGGGGGAGGGGGGTGCCCTGCCTCGGACCGTCTCTCACCTTGTCAGCACCAAGATGGGGATTTCACAGCTGGCGGCTTCGATCAACTGCAATGCATTTCCAGCTCCTTGTCACCCCCCCCCCGACCGCCTCTCTCCACGCCGCTTCTCCTCTGCTCAGCCCTTGGGCTTCTCAGTTTTTGCCTTTTCTCTCTCTGTCTGTCTGTCTCTCTCTCTCGTTAAAATTGGAAAACCTCAGAATCGGATGAAAGGCACAGACTCACAATAAGCAGAAATGGCTGAGCCGCTCTGCAAAGGAGAGCTGTGCATGTCCCCATAATTGGGGAGCAGCCCCTGCTCCTCCCTGACTTTCGCCGGGGGTGTGCACAGGTAGCCCCAGAAAGATCATTGACCTGGGAGCGGGGGCAAGAGCAGTCTTTAAATCCAGGCTCTGTACCTTACTGCCCTGGATGCCTTCACTGGCCTCCATTTCTTCATCTACGAAACAAAGGCAACAATCCCAGGCTCAGAGAGGGGCTGTAAACTGTTTGAGGTTGCACAGCTAGTGAGTTAAATGGGCAGCCAGGGACTGTGCTTAGGTCTGACCCTAAGTCTTTATATTTTGCCCCTTCCACGCCCTCAGCGGTTGGTATAGATATGTTCCTTAAAACAACAGTCGACAAGGGACACCTGGGTGGCTCAGTCGGTTAGGTGTCTGACTTCGTCTCAGGTCATGATCCCAGGGTCCACGAGTTCGAGCCCCGTGTCGGGCTCTGTGCTGACAGCTCGGAGACTGGAGCCTGCTTCGGATTCTCTGTCTCCCCCTCTCTGACCCTCCCCTGCTCACACTCTTAATGTCTCAAAAATAAACAAACGTTAATGTGAAAAAATGTCTTAAAGTCGGCAAATAATCCTTAAATAATATTAGAACAGCTTAAAAGAAACATTTTATCTGTAATACCCACTCCCTTCATCCTCATCTTATAAATGCTACCAACTTCCTAAGTGTTTTTCCAACTGCGCGCACGTTATTTGCAGACTGCTAGGGACACAATATTCCTCCGTTCTATCCCGTTTGCGTGCCTTCATTCTGCAGAAGCATTCCATGCTGCCACAGCCCTTATTTCCAACGGGAATGTCTAAGAGCGCCAAAGTGGTACACCGTGACCCCCCTACCGATCCCCAGTTGTTGGCTGATGAGGCTGCTTTCAGCTTCTCCCCATCCTCAACACCACCGCTCAAAGCATCCTCCCCTACAGACCTCCCTCTGCCTTTGATTGATTCCCCCTGGGCTTACCTGCTGGCAGGTGAGATTCTGGGTTTAACCCGAGGTTTCTCAGGGACACTGTGGACATTTGGGCGAGGTAATGCTCTGTGGAGGCAGCTGTCCTGTGCATTATAGGATGTTGGGCATTATCCCTGCAAGGTGCCAGTGACACACACACACACACACACCAAGGTGTGACAGCCAAAAATGTCTCCAGGCATTGCTCAGTGAGTGTCTCCTGGGGGGAGCGCAAAATCACCCTCAGTTGCTAATCATTGCAATTAAAGGGTAGGGGTGGGTGAAATCTGTGGGTGAAAGCAGTTGCCAATGGAAGTCAGAGGTTTTCCCGAGTCTGGACAGAATCCGATTAGGGCAGGGTCGGAGGGGGAAGAGATGAGCCCACAGAGGAGAGGCAGATGCGCGGAGCTGGAGTTCCAGCACTGCCATTAAGCCTTTGCTTCCCGGGGCCTCAGTTTCTCATCTGCGAAATGGGAGCAATGATAGCCATCCGCCAGGCTTCTAAGCAGGGAGGGAGGTCCTGAGGGTAAGACGCTCAGCACAGTGCCAGGCACAGAAGGATCTTAGTAAACGGCAGTGGGGTGCTCTGGGACGAGCCCCGTTGGCTTGTCAGTTTTTGTCTTTGCACCCTCTGAGGATGGCACGGCAGAGTGGAAAGGGAACCGTTCTTTTTTAAAAAGTGTATTTATTTTGAGAGAGAGAGAGAGAGCACACTCGAGTGGGGTAGGGGCAGAGAGAGTGAGAGAACCCCAAGCAGGCTCTGCCCTGGCAGCACAGAGCCTGACCTGGGGCTGGACCTCACGAACCGTGAGATCATGACCTGAGCCGAGATCAAGAGTTGGACACTTAACCGCCTGAGCCACCCAGGCGCCCCGCGAACCATTCTTGTCTGCTCCCCAGCCAACCCCCATCTCCCACTGCAGATCCAACCCTGAGGCAGACTCAGCTTCCTGAACCAGCTTCGGTGACTGGTCTGGGAAACATTAATTGGCTCATACATTTGCTCATCCATCCAGGGTGTAGTACCTGGTGCAAAGTGGGTGGTGCAGGTTCCGAGCGTGGCTCTGGGGTCGGACACGCTGGGCTCAGAACCCCAGCGTGGATGAGTGAGCGCTGTCCATGGGCCACGCCCCGGTGGCCCCCCAAACGCCCCTGCCGTCTATAAAATTCAAAGCATCTCTCTGAGGGTCCATAAGCCCATCTGTGCAGAGAGCGTGCCTCAAGGGGTGCCCACCATGTACTAGGTGCTCAGTGAACACTTGACTCAGCCCAGCGTGTGTCTCCTCCCCAGAAGCTCTGGCAGGTGTGTGGGTTCTTGCCCAAAGCCAACATGCGCTTGTGGTCTCTGCCTCCAGGAGAAGCACGTGGAGGACCTCTCGGCAGTGAGACAGACCCTCCAGACAGACCTGGAGACGTCCATCCGGCGGATTGCCGACCTGCAGGCAGCCTTGGAGGAGCTGGCATCCAGCGACAGTGACACGGAGAGGTAACCTACGGGGGGTGGGGGGCAGGCGCAGCGGGGTGCAGCAGGTGGCCTGGGGCCCTGGGGTGCCCTGCAGCCTTTGGTAGATGGAACTCCTTGTCTCGGGTCCTCCGGGGGCTGCATCTGCGGGGACACCCGGATGCATCTCATGGTGGGAGGGATGACCGGCTGGCTCCCGTGAGGAGGGGCAGGATGCTTGCTTCCTCTCCAGTGTCAGCATCTCCTTGTTGCCACCGAAACCACCTGGCCCAGCTCTCCAAGACTTAGGGGAGGTGACCCTGGGACGTGTCTGCAGAGTGGGCTCCAGTTTGTCATCGTGGCCAGTGACGCGTCCAAGCTGGGCCCAGTCCCCTCACGCGTCAAGTGGACGTAATACTTTGAACCGGCCACGTGAAATGGCCAGGTGTTGACCACTCTTGATCTGCAGATTGGCATTCCGTGGACTCAGCCCTCTGCCTACCTGGTAGGCTTGTCAGAGTCAAATGAGGTACCAGATGGACATCGCTTAGAACCAGGCACGCAGGCTGTAAGGGTGTGCACTGTGTTTGTGCCCAGAAATGGGCATCGCTTCACAAAGGCAACGGCTGATTCGAGGATGCAAAATTAGCCAGCAGGTGATAGGCAAGGCCTCTCAAGTTCAGGGTCGGGGCTTCTCTCCTTTCTCGGAAGACAGGTTGCTTCCTACCATCTCCACTCAAGTCTCGAGCTGCCGCAGGCCAGGGGTGCCCCGGGTGGCCACATGGGCCCGGGCTGTTGAGCCCGTGCAGGAGGCCCCTAGCGTCCTGTCCCCCAAAGCTGCCTTTGCAACCTTGGCATTGTCACCTCTCTGGAACCCACAGCTGCCTGTCTGGCTGCAGCCTCTCTGTCCCCATCCCAGCCTCTGTCGCAAAGCCTGGGCAGCAGGGAGAGACATCTTCTTTGCGATTGCTTTGGGAAGAAACAGGATGCCTTAACCTAACCTTCAGAGGCGGTGCCCTCCTTACACACCCCTGTGTGGGCTGCATCGGCCCCTGGTCCCTCTTGGACTTTGTCTCTGTGGGGGATGGCATGCGTTGCAGCCACAACAATCAACGATCAGACCATGGAGTGCAACCCTCTCCACTCTCGTGAGGACCCTGGGGAAGGTCGGGGTCGCACAGCAAATTAGGTGCTGCAAAACCCGGGGCTGCTGAGTTTCCCATCCTAGACCTTTGCCTGTCACACCCCTCTTAATAGGGTGAAGCAGGAGCCAGCTGCTGACCTGTAGGAGGTGTGGGCATGAGCTGGGCAGTGAGGGAAGGAAGCAGTGACGTGAGTCAGCTGCGGTCTAGCCAGTGGGGAGAGCCCGTAGAGCTGACCATGCCTCGTTAAGGGGGAAAGGAAAGCCCAGAAGGAAACACACCAACATTCTGGTGGAAGGCATTGCTGGTGACCTAAATGTTGGTTTGCTTCAAGCGTATTTACATATTCTAAAGTTTCTGCAGTGAACAAACCTAGTCCTCGCTGTACTAGGTAGGTTCCTCTTTGAGGAGATTTTGCTCCTATAAGTTACAGACTTGATACGCCTGATTTTATTTATTTGTTTGTTTGTTTATTATTTTTAACGTTTATTTACTTTTGAGTGGCCGAGAGAGAGAGAGAGCATGAACAGGGGAGGGGCAGAGAGAGAGGGAGACGCAGAAGCCCAAGCAGGCTCCAGGCTCCGAGCGGTCAGCACAGAGCCTGACGCGGGGCTCGAACCCACGGACCGTGAGATCATGACCTGAGCCGAAGTCGGCCGCTTAGCCGACTGAGCCACCCAGGCACCCCACAAGTTTTCGTTTTAATTTCAGGATAGTTAGCATACAGTGGTAGGTTAGTTTCAGGTGTACCATATAGTGATTCCACAATTCCATACATTACTCCGTGTTCGTCATGACAAGTGTGCTCTTGATCCCCATCACCTGTTTCCCCCATCCCCCCACCCCCCTGCCCTCCGGCACTCGCCAGTTTGTTCCCCATATTTCAGCATCTGTCTTTTGGTTTGTGTGCGTCTCTTCCCCCCCCCCCCCCCTTTGCTCATTTGTTTTGGTTTTTCAGTTCCACAGATGAGTGAAATCTGCCGGACTGACTTCGCTTTGCATGATACTCTCTAGCACCATCCGTGTCATTGCAAATGGCAAGATTTCATTCTTTTTTTATGGCTGAGGAATAGTCCACTGTGTATATATGCCACTTCTTCTTTCCCCATTTATCAATCGATGGACACTCGGGCCGCTTCGATAATTTGGCGGTTACAGATAATGCTGCTATGAATACATGTATCCTTTGAAATTAACGTTTTCGTATTCTTTGGGTAAATACCCAGTAGTGCGATTCCTGGATCGTAGGGTAGTTGATTTTTAAGTTTCTGAGGATTTTTAAGTTTCTGTTTTCCAGGGTGGCCGCACCAGTTTGCATTCCCGCCCACAGTGCAAGAGGGGTCCTTTTTCTCCAACATCCTCTCCAACCTTTGTTTGTGTCTATGATTTTGGCCATTCTGACAGGGGTGAGGTGATCCCTTGCCGTGGTTTTGATTTGCATTGCCCCGATGATCGGTGATGTTAAGCATCTTTTCATGTGGCTGTTGGCCATCTGTAGGTCTTCTTTTTTTTTTTAATTTTTTAAAATGTTTTTATTTATTTTTGAGACAGGGAGAGACAGAGCATGAGCAGGGAAGGGGCAGAGAGAGGGGAAGACACAGAATCCGAAGCAGGCTCCAGGCTCCGAGCTGTCAGCACAGAGCCCGACACGGGGCTCGAACTCACGGAGTGTGAGATCATGACCTGAGCTGAAGTCGGACGCTCAACCGACTGAGCCACCCAGGTGCCCCTGTAGGTCTTCTTTAGAGAAATGTCTGCGAACATCTTCTGCCCACTTTTAATTGGATTAGTTGGGTTTGGGGTGTTAAGATAGCTTTTCTAATAAATGAAAGCTATCAGCAGAACAAATGAAAGTTATAAAAATAACCAAATTGGGAAGAGGCACAGGGTGTGGGCGCTTGCAGGTGTGGGTATAGACTGGGCAGAGGTATGACAGGAAGCAAGGAGCCTGGGAAGCGAGATCCTGGTGGCAAGGTCATAGAGGGTCACAGACATCACTCCAGTCTCAGCTTAGAGGGGATCCTTCAGAGCCTTAAAGGGACCCTGCCCTCACCCTCATCTTGATAGGAGGCACGCTTATCTCTTTCTGTTCCAGGTGAAAAGCCTCATGCTCACCTTCTGTCCCAATCCTACTTTTCTGAGGTCCCCGGGAATCCCATCTGAACCCCAGCTTCCTGTCTGCATTTTCATGGCCTTGGGTCTCAGCGAGACTCCATCCTGACTCTCTGCCCCATTAACTTGGAATTGAACTAGACACAGAGCAGAGATCTGACCAGTGGCACAAGAATGGGGGGGGGGGGGGAGAAATTGCCCACAAAGAAGTCTCAGCACATTTCGAAGAATTAATATGGCACAAACCTTGTTCTCTGGTCACACTGCCATTGAAATGATTATCGGCAGTGAACGGCAGTCCGTGCCTTGCCAGGCTGCAGAGCCAACATCCGGAGGAAAGCCCCAGCTCCTACCTGGGTGCCAGCCTCTCCTCCTGTTCCCCCATCCTGACGGCTCCATGGTGTACTTCCTTCTTAATTGTCTCATCTCCCGGGGTACGAGGTTTGGATGGAAGCCCGAAGGATTCGTCGAAGTACCTCTCCAAACTGAGCTCTCAATTAGGATTCACACCCACCGGGCGGAGAGAGAGAAACAGCGTGTGTGTGTGTGTGTGTGTGTGTGTGTGTGTGTGGTGCTTCTGCTGGAGGTAAGGTTCTTTAAGAGACTTGTTCAAATTATGAAAAGTCACATTTGCCCGTGTTGGGAATTCAATCCGAGCGTAACAGGCCTTCCAGGCTGGAAACATGGTTACGTGCTCGGAAAGCCAGGCGGCCCGTGTGGCAGCGTTGACTCCCGTGCCTTCCTGCACTCAGGCTCTGCCTTGCGACTTCAGCGGTGGCGTCAGCCTTCTCGGATGAATGGGGGAAATGCTTTAAGCTGTTCTCCCCGCGGCCTGGGGCAAGCTGATTACTCCTGGAGGGAGAGATGTGTCAGCTGACGGCCCCATCTATTCCTGGGGCTATCCCAGGGTCTGTAGCTACTCACCTTTCTGGGGGCTGGGTGGGGGGTGGGGAGGGGGGGGAGAAGTGTGGCGAGGTCGATGGATGACCTCTGACTCCTAGGTCAGCTGAGAGTGTGTCAATTCCAGTTGGCCCAGTCGGAGACCAGTGCTCTAGAAAGGTGCCTTCCATTGCTGTGTTGTATGTGACTTGTATGTTTCTCAGCCTGGGTAAAATTAGGCCGCAGTGAGAAAAGTGGGAAGATGTGGGTCGCTCCAAAGATTGCAGCTCCCGCCACGGGCACAATTTTGAGTTAATTTATTAGGGGTCCCGGGCTCCAGCCAGACTGTTAAAAAGATACAGACTCAGAGCCTGTCTCCATTATTCTGAGAAGGTTGATGCCCCATTCCCAAGCACAGCGTGGCTCCCTACTGCAGGATAGCACACGTTTAAATGATGCCACGGAGGCCATCTGGCTTTCCGAGCGTCCTTCTAGCTTGGGAGGACTGGATCCCCCAGGCAGGCGGGTACTCTTTGCTGAGGACCCGCTTTGTGTCAGGCTGCACAACCTACTTGTTTTGTAGACATTGTCTCCCAACTTTTGAGGCTGGTACCCAGTTTGTGAATGAGGACACTGGAGTTTGAGAAGTCGAGGAGCCGGCTTGGGCTCAGGCAGCAAGTGCAGGGGCCGCGATGATTTCCAGGCGGACCCCACCCCCCACACTCCCGATAAGCAAACTCTGCTGTCGTGTTCAACAGACCCCTTCTTCCCCCTTTCTCTTGTCACGGTCCTTGTTCTCCACCCAGTAACTGGCCTGTCACTCTGGTGGATGCGTGTCTGTGTCACTGGGACCGGGGGCCAACGCATTCACGCGTTACTTCCCAGGCAGTGTGTGCGTTTAGACTGGAGTTGTCTGATGGAGACTCTCGCTGAAGGACCACAACAGAAGACATGTAATTAATTATCTTGCTTAGCAGCAAGCCCCTGTCCGCAAATGCTTGGCACAAGTTCTTTAAAAGCCACGTGCGCCAACGTGAGAGAAAGAGCCACCGATGAGTCAGGAGACAGGGTTCTGTCCGGGCTGCACCGCCAAATAGATGCGGACCAGGTCTCCTGCCCTTCCTGGGCCTCTGCTTGCCTAGTCAACACATTAAAATCATCATCATCACCACCACCAGCAATATTCACCTTCTACGTTATGACAGGAGGTACGTTGGGGTGCTTGGGTGGCTCCGTCTGCTGGGCGTCCGACTCTCGATTTGGGCTCGGGTCATGATCTCAGAGTTTGTGGGTTCGAGCCCTGCAGTGGGTTCTGCGCTGACAGTAGGGGGAGCTTGCTTGGGATTCTCCCTCTCTCCCTCTCTTTCTGCCCCTCCCCACTCATGCTCACTCTTGCTCTCTCAAAACAAATAAACATTAAAAAAAAGACAGGCGGTGCAGTAAAAAATGCAGTCCCATTTTGGAACTTGGAGCACAGAGACTCTTTCTTCATAGGATAAAGGGGTCAGTGGGTTTCAAACTCCCTCTCAAGTAGAACCCCACCCCTTTTTATTTTGTATACCAACACAAAGTCCTGGAGAAAATTCTAACTTAGGATGGAGTGCAGAAAGAAATGAAGGTTCGGGGTCAAGCCTCCCTACTTGGTCTCTCTCCCTGACCCCTTAGACGCCCCTGTGAGGTCTCCAAGAATGCAAAGGCTCTGTAGACTGTGGTGTACAAACTCCAGTATCTACCAGGACCAATAATCCACAGCTTATAAAAAGTCAACCTGGTGGCGATTTCTACCCATCTGGTTCAATGAGTCTCAGGATCACGCAGAACAAAATAGCCTGCTTCAGCCTGAAAGCCTTTCCCCTCCCCCTCCTTCCAAGCTGCAGACCACCTCAGAACGAAGCTGTTAAGTGCCTTCCGCAGTTTCTCAGACCATAAGGCGTGAGGTGGCTTCCAGAAGCCCGTCTCCACCCCGCCTCTTTATTTCAGACACACTCCATTTTTGTCGAGACCTTCAAAAATGGCGGGTAGCGTGGGGTCCAGCCTGGACACCACGCTTGGCCTGGATGGTAATTCATCAGGAAGTCGACAGGCAGAATGGCCAGCAGACCTTGACTTTAACCTCAGGAGTTCTGTGAAAGTGCAGTGACATGAGTTCACAGGCAAAAGCAACCAGTGCACAGATGAAAATTTCTATAAAAACGTAAGATTATTTTCCATAAGCATCCATACCTGTGTCTTTTTATTTCTCGCGGCTGGTTCTTTTCCAGAGTCACAGGGCTTCGAAGGCACTAATAATGACCACTGATAATCTTACCCTCTTACGAGATTGCTTCTTAAGATTCTTCACCATTTTTTTTCCCTGCGTGGTGATACAGGGTGCAACAGTCATTGATACAGCAGTGATGGGTCACGCCTGCTGCCTGCTGATTTCTCATAGAGAATATTGGCTTAGAAAACCCGATTCTTTCTGTTAAGGCAGAAGCGGGCCCTGGGATTAGCTCCTGTGATAGCCAGAGTCTGGCAGGAGCCAGAGGCTTACCCCAAATGAGGGAAATTGAGATCGCAAGAAGGAAAGAGAGTAGACCCGTGCCACACAGCGAGGCCCCTAGGCTTTGGTCGCCTTTTCTCTCAGTGTCTTATTCTTTCCACAACCCTAACCCAGCAGAGGCATGGAAAGACCCAGAGCAGCAGGAGGATCAGAATCGGATCTACTCACATTGACCACTTCAGGGTGGAGAGAGAGGGGGGCAGGGAATCCCAAGCAGGTTCTGTGCTGTCCAACCATTCACACACTTAACCCGCTGAATCATCCAGGCACTCCCCGCAAAGTGGGTTTTTTTTTAAATATTTTCAATAGTTTGTTAAAAAGTTACATCAAGGGGCACGTGGGTGGCTCTGTCGGTTAAGCATCTGGCTATGGATTTCAGCTCAGGGCATGATTTCTGTCTGTGAACTGGAGCCCTGAGTTGGGTTCTGCACTGTCATTGCAAAGCCTGCTTAGGATCCTCTGTTCCTCTCTCTCAAAATAAATCAGTAAGCATTTAAAGAAAAGCTCCATCAAAACTTTGTCTATAGATCCTCAAGAAGATTCAGGGTCACCCAGCAAAGACAGTTTTGTTCTACTGCAGGGTTGCTTTTTTTTTTTTTTTTTTTTTTGTGCCGTAGCAAATTAACACAAATTTAGTGGCTTAAACCAACATGAGATTTATTATCTTACAGTTCTGTTGTTTAGAAGCCGAACGAGGATTGGGGCGTCTGGGTGGCCCAGTTGGTTGAGCATCCAACTTCAGCTCGGGTCATAATCTCACAGTTCGTGAGTTTGAACCCCTCATCGGGCTCCCTGCTATCAGCACAGAGCCCCCCTCGGATCCTCTGCTACCCTCTGTCTGCCCCTGCCCTCCTCATGCTCGCTCTCACTCTCTCTCTCTCTCAAAAATAAATAAACATTTTTTTTAAAAGCCCAGCAAGGATCTCCCTGGCCTAATAAAGGTATCAAAGGGACTGTGTTCCTTCTGGAGACTCTAGGGGAGAATGCATTTCCTTACCTTTTCCAGGTTGTAGAAGATACCAAAACACCTTGTGACACTTATATCTCTAGAGCCGGCAATATTGCCTCTCGGCCAATCTTCCATAGCCACATCTTCCTCTGACCATATCTGGGGAAAGTTCCCTGCTTTGAAGGATGTGAGGGCCTAGGTTGGGCCCACCCAGATAATCCAGGATAATCTCCCCATCTCAGGATGCTTAACCTTAACCACATCTGCAGAGTCCCTTCTACCCTGTCAGGAAATGTAGCTCCAGGTTCTTGGGATTAAGGATTAGGACATGGGCATCTCTGGGGGTCGTTCTTCTTCTTCTCCCAGGGTCATTCACAAAGGTTGCTTTTGTTATGGTGGAGAGGTCACAGCAATCCTTTCTTTAAAAGGCTAGACAGTGGGGCTCCTGGGTGGCTCAGTCGGTTAAGCGTCTGACTTCGGCTCGGGTCATGACCTCGGGGTCCATGAGTTCGAGCCCCACGTCGGTCTCTGTGCTGACAGCTCAGAGCCTGGAGCCTGCTTTGGATTCTGTGTCTCCCTCTCTCTCTACCCCTCCCCTGCTCATGCTCTGTCTTTCTCTTTCAAAAATAAATAAACATTTTTAAAAAATGATAAAAAATAAAGGGCTAGATAGTAAATATGTTAGGCTGTGGGGGCCACATGATCTTTCTTGCAACTACTCTGCTACGGTAGAGCAAAAGCAGTGATGCGCAACATGGAAATGAGTTAGTGTGGCTGTGTTTTAATAAAACTTTATTTATAAAAAACGTTTGTAGGTTGGACTTAGCCCATGGCTGGAGCTCATTGGATTCACAAAACATTGTCTGAAAGGACTTCTGGTCTGGCCTGAGCCCTGGGGCTAAAGATATGAATAAAACACGTTCTTGGATCATGAGGGGCTCTTGCAGTCTGGTGGGGACAGATAGATATGAATAGGAGCCCCAAGACTGACGGATCCTCGAGGATAGGGACCAAGGAACCACAGGTACATCCCTTGGAGAACAACTGGGTTTTCTAAGGAAGGAATTCCCCAGATTCCATGCGAAGAACAAAGCGGGAGGCCCTGGCTTGTGAAGCCAGGATTCAGATGAGGTCTCTGGTGTCCGAGGGTGTGGTCTGGTTGTCCACACCCGCATTCGGGACAACTGGTAAAGAGCATGAGGTTAATAGCTTTTACAGACCTGGGATGGATTCAAAGCTATGTGACCTTACAAGGGTGTGCCTTTCCTCATTCACTAAATGGAGATAGGCGGGATGGTTAGATGAGATCACAGGTAGAGCATCTTTGTTGAATGAAGGGATGCTCCCTAAGGAACAGCTACCACTGTAATTAGTCTCGGAGTTTCCCAGAACGCCCTGGAAAGCTGGCCACCTGCCCTCTTGTCTGATTCACTCGCACTCACAAAGAACATAAAGCAAACGCCTTGCTTGTTGACAATAATGACGCTGTTAATAACAGCAGTACTGGTTGTACTCAAACAAGAGCAGGGATAATGGTTGTTGCCTTTTAATCAACACTATTTATTTGTCAGGAACCAGGCCGCGATGTTTACAAGGGTTATCTCTCTTAGTCTGCCCCACAACCAAACCCCATTCGTCACCGCATTTTACAAAGGAGCCCAGGAGTGTCAGAGAAGGAGGGTGACTTGCCTGAGATCACACAGGGGCAAAGGCTGGAAGTTTGTCTGACATCGAAGACCATGTTCTTCCCCTGGAAGCACAAGGGGGACAGACTCATTCTTGTGTCTCTTTCTAGTGTCCAGACAGCAGTGGACTGCACCAGCCGTGGCGGAAAAGAGATGTAAGTGAACCCTGAGTGGAATTGAGCAGTTGACATTGAAGCCAAGGGCAAGCCCTTGGCTCTCCGGGTCCAGTCCGCAGAGGGAACATGCACGCCCGCTTGGAGAATTACTGGCAATGCCACGATAGCTCTGACTCCATGGTCACAACATATAGCACTGGGGACACATTATTGAACAGCCCAACTTCTTTTAGACAGAGAAGCCCATGACTTACCATACCACTGTCCCCACCAAATACTTTCAGTGGCTCCCTATTACCTCAGAATGACACACATACCTGACCCTATTTCCCTCTGTACCTGGGACTCCTATTTTGCATATCACCCATGCCCTGCCCTTTTCCAACGTCCATACCTATGTGTATGCTGTTCCCTCCAGCTCAAAGTCCTTTCCCCAGGCCCTGCGTGGCCAACCCCCAGCCTTCAAACAAGTTGTGGCTCAGCTATCCCTACTTGATGCCTTCCCTTATGCCTCCAAGAAGCAAATCAAGGCTCCCTCCTAATTTTCCTACTTTCTATCCCTCTCTATGGCCTTAATAATTTTCTCCTTTATGTTGTGGTTATCTCTATAGATGTCTACTCTGGTAAGATGGAGTCTTGAGGACAAGTTCAGTGTTGGGTTCATGTTTATACGTCCTTCCCATGGTGCCCGGCATGGAGCATGCTATAAACAAACAAATGAATTTATAGACAGATACAAATATAGGCATATATAAATACAGATACAGATATCAAAATAGATATATAGTTATAGATATAAAGATTGATATAAATATTGACAGATAATAGTTGAGTGAGTATATCAACTAGAAAACAGAATAATCATTGAGTACCCAAATCAGTGACAGGCCCACATAGCCTCACCCTGTGCTGCTTTCAGAATTAGGGGACATAAAAGCAAAGGCTCTGTCTACAAAGACATTCTGGTTAAGGCAGGCAAGAAGTTAAGACCTTCACACTTGACATATTCCATGGGCTTATCACTTGGTATAAAATTCAATGCCAAATTTTACTTTAAAATCAGAATTGCCTCAATATCTATATTAGAGTGCTTATCTCCCCAAGGAAGAGCAGTAGTTAGTAGCAAGGGCATTAGAATCGGAGAAACCAGGGCTGGCATCTCAACTTTTTCACTAACTAGACGGATGACCTTGGCAAGACCCAAATTAGCCTCCTCAAATTCCGTTTACTCTCATCTATATAATGGGGACAGCACTGGCTCTCACGTCTCAGGGATGGTGTTGTGAGCACTGATTGACGTTATGGGAGTACAGCATGTAGCACATGCCTGGCTTATGCTTAGGGGTTAATATCTAGTTATTGCTGTTACCGTGGTTGTCATTGTGCTGACAGCATCCTGTCTTCTGGTTCTAGAGATAATGTCTCCATCCTCAGCTCCCAGCCAGAAGGCAGTCTGCAGTCCTGGCTGAGTTGTACTCTGTCCCTGGCCACAGATACCGTGAGGACCCCCTCTCGACAGTCAGTCATCAGCAGCCACACGCTCAGTCCCAGGTAAGAGTATCTCCCTGCTGTCTCTGGATGGCCAATAGCTTGAAAAATCTCATCCTTCAAAGGCTGTTGTTCATGTCTTCCACTTTCTCCAGCATAGGCATGGTCTTGGACAGTTTGAGCTATGACCCTGCCACTTCTTACCTGAAGGACTTTAGGCAGGTCGATTATCTTCTCTGAGCCTTCACTTCCTCATCTGTGCAACAGGAAATATAATTGTGTTTACTGCTCCCAACAGTTAAAATGATGAAGATCTAATGCAGCCCTCACTAAAGCACCATTTTCATGATGATTTTTTAAAAAGCATGTGGTGAACATTTTTTAAATAACTGTGGATTTATTATAGTTTCCTTCTATCTAAAGCAAGCCCTCCTTGTTTTCCATGTATGGATGGTTCTGGATTTAAATTTTTCTTTTGTAAACATATTCACTTAAGTGTTTCTGTATTTGAGTTTGTGTTTTTTTTTTTTAAATGGCAAATCAGTATCATTGACAGTTAGGCTGGATAATTTCTCCCTCAGAGATTTTAGCTTTGTTCTGAATGTCAAGGTTTTATATTTTCCCCATCACAGAGGGTGATGGATTCAGTTACAGCCTGAGACGAAACTCTCACAAATCTGTAGGATTGCCAACAATAGGTTCCTTCAATAAACGGGCCTCAGGATGCACCCTTAGTTTAGGGCTTAAATCCATCATCACCCTAGTTTTTCAGCCTCGTTTCTCTCAGCTCATTTGGTTTTCCTTTTCAAGGGCGGCCCTCTTATAATTAGGAGCTAACAGCCATAAATCAGAAATTATGGATTAAGCAGACGCGTAATTAAGATGAAATGCATACTCCTTTTGTGGTAGCAGAAGACCCAACGTGAAAAGACAGAAAGAAAAGTCAGAGACTCAAGGAGCAAATACAGACAATCCCTTCCTGACTTGAAATGTGTTTGCTCTGAAGGAGGGGGCTGTCTCTACAAAAAGAAGGGGGTGGAAGTTCACGCTAACCTTTCAGGCATATTCAGCAAATGGCAAATGTCTGGCGCATGCCTGCAGATAAATCTTAGGCTGAAAAACTTGACATCGAAAATATCAGAGAGAGGCTCCTAGAGTGTGGATGCATCAGGGGAGTTAATTAAAGCAAGATCATCTGATTGCTGCTCTTAATTAAAAATAAAGGCCTATATGGAGAAAAAGCCACCTCCTCCGTGAACCCCAAAGGTTGAGGACTTATTCTCTCCTGATAAGTAAACGCCCCTGTTTCTCCCCATCGGCCAGTGTATAAGGCAGTGAAGCAGAACTGGAGGCAGCCATAACAGCATGTGAATGCGCATTAACATAATATCCGAGCTTTGTAATTATAATCGCGCCGGCATACGATTTTGTCGTGTTCGCTCTGTTGCACTGTCGGATATTGTGTTACTTACAAACTGGAGGTTTGTCAAGCAAGCCTACGGGTGCCATTTTTCCAACAGCATTTGATCTGTCTCTCTGTGTCACATTTTGGTGATTCTTGCAACATTTCCAACTTTCCCCTCATTATTTTATTTGCCATGGCCATCTGTGATCCGTGATCTCTGATGTTGCCATTGTAATTATCCTGGAGCGCCACGAAACACATCCATGTAAGATGGTGAACTTAGTCAGTAAGTGTTGTGTATGTTCTGACGACCCTACTGATCCGCCGTGTCCCAGCCCCTCTCCCTCTCCTTGGGCCTCCCTATTTCCTACGACACAGTGATATTAAAATTAGGCCAACGAATAACCCTACAGTGGCCTCTAAGTGTGCATGTGAAAGGAAAAGTCGCACATCTCTCCCTTTAGATCAAAAGTTAGACACAATTCAGCTTAGTGAGGAAGGCACCTCGAAAGCTCAGAGAGGCCGAAAGCTGGGCCTCTTGTGCCAAACGCTTAGCCGACCGGTGGACACGAAGGAAAAGTTCTGGAGGGAAGTGACAAGTGCTACTCCAGTGAGTTCACGAATGATAAGAAAAGAAACAGCCTTCCTGCTGATCTGGAGAAAGTTTCAGTGGTCTGGATGAGGATCAAACCCGGCACCACACTCCCTTAAGCCAAAGCCCAATCCAGAGCAAGGCCTGAACTCTCTTCCATTCCGTGAGGGCTGAGAGAGGTGCGGAAGCTGCAGAAGAAACGTTCGAAGCTAGCAGAGATTGGGTCACGAGGTTTAAGGAAAGACGCCGCCCCCGGAACCCAAGAGTGCAGGGTGTGGAGCAGCAAGCACTCGTGTAGAAGCTGCAGCAAGTTATCCAGAAGATCTGGCTACGGTCATTCGTGAAGACAGCAGAGGCTCAGTGCAGACGGAAGCTCCCACTGTCGGAGGACTTTCGTAGCTAGAGAGGAGAAGCCAAGGCGGCTTTCAGATGCATTTCTTCCATCATAAGACCTGAAAGTTGAAATTACTCCTTGGTCCGTGGGCTGCAGAATGGATGTTGTGTTAGCAGGCCTGAAAACAGCATTAATCTCATCATACATCCCCACGCCATCGGAGCTCTTGGGTGACCGGGTGTGCTACCGATGGACAGGAAGCTTCCCAATTTGCCCGGATCCATCAGAGGACTCCCTGTCTATGGCGGCTTCTGGAAAGCATTCACCTTTCTGAAGAACATTAAGAATGTTCTTGATTCACGGGAGAGGTCAAGATAGCGACGTTAACAGGAGTGCGGACGAAGTGGATTCCATCCCGCATGGAAGGGTGGAGGAGTTTAGACTTGAGTGGGGGAGGTAGCTGCAGATGGGGTGGAGACGGCAGGAGAGCAGGGACTGGAGGTGGAGCCTGAAGGGGGAACCGAATTGCTAGAAACCCGTGGTAAGCGTGAACAGAGGAGGAGTTGCTTCTCACAGATGAGCAAAGAGAGTGGTTCCTGGAGATGAACTGTGCTCCTTGTGAGGATGCCGCGAAGACTGTCGACGTGACAAGAAGGCATTCAGAAGGTTCTACACACGTAGCTGAGAAAGCAGCGGTGGGGTTTGTAAGGACGGTCTCCAATTCTGAAAGAGGTTCCACTGTGGCTAAAATGCTATGAAACACCATCGCCTGCTGCAGAGGAATCATTCGTGAAAAGGAGAGTCAATTGATGGGGCGCACAATATGTGGGCTTATTTTAAGAAACTGCCACAGCCACCCCAGCCTTCAGCGACCTTCACCCTGATCAGTCAGCAGCCATCACCACTGAGGCCAGACCCTCCACCAGCAAAACGATGATGGCTCACCAAAAACTCAGATGATGGTTCACATTTTTAGCAATAAAGGTTTAATTAAGGTATGGACTTGATCAGGCTTTTTTTTAATGTTTATTTTTGAGAGAGACAGAGTATGAGCAGGGGAGGGGCAGAGAGAGAGGGAGACACAGAATCGGAAGCAGGCTCCAGGCTCCGAGCGGTCAGCACAGAGCTCGACGCGGGGCTCGAACTCATAGACCGCGAGATCATGACCTGAGCTGAAGTCGAAGCCTGACAGACTAAACCGCCCAGGTGCCCCTTAAGTATGCTTTTAAAAAACATAATGCTGTTGCACACCTAATGGACTACGATGTAATAGTGTGGTGCAAACATAACTTTAATGTGCACTGGAAAACTAAAAAATTTACTTGACTCACTTTATTGAAATCCTCACTTTATTGCGGTGGTCTGGAACGGGACCCACAATATCTCCGAAGCATGCCTGTAGTGACGTGCGTGATAAGGATCCTTAGCCCTTCGGTTACATCCTAAGTGGCCGAACACCCGTGTGAGTGGGAGGTGGGAGGCTGCCGTGGTTTGGGTGCACGGACGGAAGTCGCAGCATGTGGATTCCAACCCTCTATTTGCTCCTTTGCGGCAGCGAGATCTGGGGCAAGATCTTTCAACTTCTCTGTCCGTGTTTCTCTGTGAATAAATCTGGGTTGTTGTCAGGTTAATGAGATGATGCACACATTTGTCTTCATTCGGAGCCTGGCACCTAGAGAGAGCTCAAGAAAATTAGCTTTATTCGTGTCAGTATCTGCTGGATGCCCAGAGGAAGCCCAGGAGACAGACATTACCCCCATGTGGCAGCAGAGGAATCTGAGGCCCAGAGACAGAGAGGAGACAACCGATTCAGGCACAGATGGTCTTACCCCGGCTTCTAGAGCTCTGCCTGAGGCAGAGCCTGCCTCCACATGCTCAGGCAGCTCTCGCCAGGGCCTCACCCCCCTTTTTCTTCCCCTCTCCCCTTCCGAGTCCTCAGGCTTGTCCCAGGACAGCTCAGAGCAGTGGTGCTCAGGGACAGTGAAAGGGCAGGAGGCAAGGAGGGACCGTAAACTTCTTGTCTATTTTCCTTATATCTGTATCCCTGGGGCTGGTACACAGTTGGTGCTCAATGAATGTTTGTCGAGTGAGTAACTGACCGTAACATCCAGGCTGGAACAGAAATAGTAACCATACTTGGTCACAGCTCAGCCCTGACTGCGAGTCACAGAGAGTCGGTAATTGATCAGTATCCCATAGCAGCCAAGTGGAAGGGCGGGTATTGGAACCCAGGTTTGAATCCCTCCAAAGCCTGTATTTGTATCTGCTTCCCTGCCATGGGCTCTCTGACATTTATCCAAGGTTGGGGATGCAGATTACTCACCTGCAGCATTTACTGGCATACAGCTGTTCTTACTATTAAAATTGCATAAGGATTATTACTCAACATTCAGCAGCCATCCGAAAGATACCTACTGAGTGCCAGATCCCCCAGATCAAGCCCTGAACATTTTGAGCACTGTCCTTGGAATACGGTTCCAATTTAAAGCTGCAAGAACTTCTGAGTTGGAAAGAAGCCCTAGAATTATCTGATGTGATTTGTTCATTACACAGACGGGGGACATGGAGGTCTGGAGAGGGAAATACCTTACCCAAGCGTATAGTGACGGCCTGGCTTAGAGCTCAAGTGCCCTCCAGCTCTTCCTAATTGCACAAGTAATCTACAAATACTCCCTGCCCCCGCTCCCCGCCCTGTTCAGGAACTCAAAATAGAACAGATAAAGCTAAAACCCTCTTAACCAGGGTGACCCCCATCTCAGCTCCCTTCCCAAAGGTATCCACCATCAATGATAGGATGCTTTGTTATGTACATGATGGGGTACATAAATTCTTACAATGTCTTTCTCTCCTTCGACATCCCTCAACAATATATTTTGGCGATCATTCCTAATCAGTATGCCTAGGTCTGTTACCATTCTTTTAATTCCTGCAAAAGGTGTGCAAGCTAAGCCATGGATTCTTTAACTAAAGGCTTCTTGTTCCGCTTTTAGCTGTTTTCAAGGTATTTTCTCTGAGCTTGTAAGCCTTTAAAACACACACACATTCAGGGCGCCTGGGTGGCTTAGTAGGTGAAGCGTCCGACATGGGCTCAGGCGGTGATCTCGCGGTCATGAGATCGAGCCCCACATCGGGCTCGTGTGCTGAGTGTGGAGGCTGCTTGGAACTCTCTCTCTCTACCCCTCCCCTGCTCATGCATGCACTCTCTCTCTCTCTCTCTCTCTCCCCCCCCCCCCCGTCTCTCAAAATAAATAAATAAAACTTGAAATTAAAAAAAAAATAAAAACACACACATTCTCATCCACATGGGCAGACTCTTCTCAGGGTCCAAGGGCATTTGCATTTTAAACTTGATTAGATACTACTACCAGATATGGGTACCAGATCGTCCCAGTGTCCTTTCTGCCAGGAGACGGTAGGTAGTAGAGCCTGAGACGCCCGTGTCCCCAGCCCCGTGTTACCCGGCACGTCGTAGGGCTCAATAGAGGAGACTCTTGGACGTTTCGAATTTGACTGAGAAAGAAGGTCACTTTAAAAACAGAGGAGAGAGAGAAAGCAGTCTTCTGCCAGAAAAATAAAAGCATTCACTGCATTATTTATAAGGGACGTCAGCCCAAGAGAAATACACCTAGAGCCTTATGATTTACAGACCAGGAACCGTGCAGCTGCTGCTGATAAATGCAAGCGCTTCTGGAGATGGAGACACTAAATTACCTTCGTGGCCCCCAGAGAGGAAGTTTATGGGTTTGGTGGTGGCAGGAACACTTGGCTCAGGAATCTCTCTTAACACCTGGCTGCAGGTGGTGCCAGGGCCATCCAGGGACGGTCAGCTCGGCCCCTGCCGTGTGCCTGGCCTCTGCGGCCACTGCCCTGCTGGAAGAGTGTTAAAGCAGGGGACCTCTCCCCATCTTCCCTCTGGTCTCAGAAGACGAGATCCGGCCCTGCCGGCACCCATTTTGCACCCCACACACCCCCCTCCCCTGCAGCCCTCCGGTCCACTTAGTGTCCCCTGTCTCTCCTGTTTGCTCAACTGCCCATTCCGGTCGTCCTTCTTCACAAGTGAGAAACACCTTGAGGTCCTCCCCATCCTAATGGTGTGCTCCCCCCCGTCACCCCGGAGTCCCACCGAAGTCCACCTTTTTCTCCTCTTTGGAGCCAGGCTTCTTCAGAGTGGGGGTCCGCACGTGCCATCTGCACTCATACGCCTCACGTTTGTGCCTCGTTCGTTGCCTACAACCCGGAGCCCGGCCCCCACCGCTCCCTGAAACCTGCCTCACCACGCCAGTAGATTCCCAAGGGACACATCGGGGGATGTGCTCCAGTCTTGATCTTTTTTCTAGACGTATCCCTGCCCTTAGCAACTGCCGAACACTTCTCTGTTTACTTGGCCTCTTAGACATTTCTGCTCCTTGGAGCTCCTCAAACCCCTGGTCTTTTCCTTTCCACCCCCAGTCCCCAAATGTGTGTGGGTGGGGGGTTTCACGGGGCACCACCCTCATCTGCTGCTTTGCTTTCCACCTGATCCCAGACGATCGTCTCGTGATTTTTAACACCCTTATCGTAAGTGGGAAAACGCCCAGTCTAGACCTCCAACTCTTACATTCTCCCGGGTTTTATTTTTTTTTTATTTTTTATTTTTTTTTAATTTTTCTTTAATGTTTATTTATTTTTGAGACAGAGAGAGACAGAGCATGAACGGGGGAGGGTCAGAGAGAGAGGGAAACACAGAATCCGAAACAGGCTCCAAGCTCTGAGCAGGTCAGCACAGAGCCCGATGCGGGGCTCGAACTCACGGACCGCGAGATCATGACCTGAGCCGAAGTCGGCCGCCCAACCGACTGAGCCACCCAGGCGCCCCTCTCCCGGGTTTTAAATGTAGACATCATATCTCACTGCCTGTACCGAGAAGATCGCCAACCACATCACTAACCAGATGTCTTCACTCAGCATATCTGGGAGGAAACTCCTGCCTTCCCGCCTACTCTGTGTTATCAGTGTCGAATTTGATGGTTCTCTCATTCATAAAGCCTCCCAAGCTGGGTCGTCTCAGACTCTCATGTCTTCTCTTTCATCCTCATATTCATCGGATCCCCAAATCTTGTTTATTCTGCCCCGTCTCAACGTTCTTGGCTCTCTCTGCTTCTTCCCATCCTCACCACCAACACCGGTAAGTCGGGCTACCGTCATTTCTGTCCTAGGTGCTGGCAAAGAACTTCCAATATTGTCCTTCCTTCGTCCATTCTCTATACTTCAGCCAGGGTGATGCTTTTAAAATGAAAGTCTAGTTGGGGCGCCTGGGGGGCTCAGTCGGTTGGGCGTCCGACTTCGGCTCAGGTCATGCTCACGGTCCGTGGGTTCGAGCCCTGTGTCGGGCTCTGGGCTGACAGCTCGGAGCCAGGAGCCTGCTTCGGATTCTGTGTCTCCCTCTCTCTCTCTGTCCCTCCCCCGCTCATGCTCTGTCTCTCTGCCTCTCCAAAATAAAGAAATGTAATAAAACAAATTAAAACAAATTAAAATGAAAGTCTAGTTGCAGTGGCTTCCCGTCTCTTACTGCAAGAGTCAGCAAACTCCTGCTTGCAGGCCAAATTTGGCCCTCGACCTGATTTTATAAAGTTTTATTGGAACACAGACTTGTCCACCTTATTGTTTTTGATTTTACATATTGTTTATGACTATCTTTGCACCGTGATGGCAGAATTGAGTACTTGTAATGGAAATCAGATGGCTTTTAAGCTAAAAATAATTGCCATCTGCCCTGGACAGAAAACTTTGATCTCTGCCCTCCCGGATAGAACAGGATGGAATTCAGATGCCTTAGCAGGCCTACGGCTCCCTTCATGATCTGGCTTTTGCCTACCTTTCTGGTCTCATTACCCTCTCTGTCTTCTTCATATTTTGTGCCCCATATGGACTAAAGCTCTCCCCCATACATTATGTTCTTGGCCCCCCTCTTTGATCTTTTGTCCATGATATTCTCTCTGACTAGACACCCTTCTCTTGTTTCTGTGCTTAGCAGACTCTTACTCATTCTCCAAGACTCAGCTCGTGGGTTACCTGCTTTTGGAGGCTTCCTGATGCCCCGGCTGGGTCAGGTGCATGACCACCACAGTCCTACAGACCCCACACAGCCCTCTCCCATAGCACTTACCATATTATGTTGAGCTTATCTGTTTGGGTGTCTTTCTCCCTCATGGGGCAGTGAGCCTTTTAAGGAAACAAACTTCACCTTTTTCCTCTTGTACCTCAACACCTAGCACAGTGGCTGACACATAGTAGACACTCAATAAATATGCATGGAACAAATGAATGACAGTGGATAGAGAAGTAGGCTGGCCCCACATAAGAGTGATTTGATGGCTAATGCTGGTAATCAATACCAAGGGTGGACTTCCCAGGCTGGTTGACTGTCTCCAGTCTTGATGGAATGTAGAGGGGAATGCTCAAGGTCTGGGCCTCAGCAACCCCAGAATGCAGACCGGGGGCAGAGGTCAGTGGCGGGCACTGTGTTAAACTAGATGTGGCGGAGGTCTTGAAGATACGCTTCAAAAGAGGTAAGAGGCGATAACAGGCTTTGCAGTGTGGTAGACCTGGTTTCTAATCCAAACTTATCAGCCACTTGACCATGAGCTTGTTATAGTGTCTGAGTCACTACCTCAGAAAAAAGCCCGACTCTAACTGGCTTATACAAAATGAAAAATACTATTATCTCATGCAGCTTAGAAACCAAAGGTAGGTCTAGTTTCAGGCATTAGGGGATCCAGGGATTCAAAAGTGATCATGGGGATTTGATCCTTCAGCAACCTCTCTGATCCACTCCTCTCGGCATTGGCTTTTTTCTGAGGTAGCAAGATGGCAGCCAAGATCTTCAAGCTCGTGCCTGTACCACTCAGAGTCCAAAAGTAAAGAGAAGTAACCTTTCTTCTAAACAGTTCCACAAAAATCCTGAGCTTGGCTTTCATTGGCCCAAAGGGAATCACATGTCTGTTCCAAATCAGTCAGACAGATAAGGGGAATGAAGGAGCCTTTTACCTTAGGCTCAAGTTGGTGTTCTCACCTGGTTCTGGAATATGGGTTTTATTCCCACTCAAACCATAGAAACACTGGGGGAGGAAGGGTTTCCCCAAAGGACAATAGAATGCCTTACCTGGAACAGAAAACTAATAGGGGGTGGATAAATTTTTTTAAAAAAATAAACAAAGCAGGGGCACCTGGGTGGCTCAGTCGGTTGAGCGTCCGACTTCAGCTCAGGTCATGATCTCACAGTCCGTGAGTTCGAGCCCCGCATCAGGCTCTGTGCTGACAGCTCAGAGCCTGGAGCCTGCTTCGGATTCTGTGTCTCCCTCTCTCTCTGCCCCTCCCCTGCTCATGCTCTGTCTCTCTCTGTCTCAAAAATAAATAAAAACATTAAAAAAATTTTAAAATAAGCAAAGCAAATATTCTCCACCAAGGGGAAGGTTGCATTATGTGAGTGGACAAAATTATGCAGACAGAGCCGGGGGACGGGGGTTGGAGAAGGGACGAGAAGGGGTAGAGGAGGAGAGTGAGAACAGAGAAGACACATTCAAGTGTTTGAGGTCCAATTTGGTAGCCTTGGGAAGTCCACATAAAATTGTATGTACCCTGGTCAGAGACTTTCTTTATCCCTAAATTTCAGTGACCCATCTATCACCACATAATTAGTGATGCCGTGCTTTGAATTTATTACCAAACATGGCTCTCCACTGTTGCTATTGGACTTGTACCATATTGCAATGTGAGCATGGAGATTATTGTATAAATTATTCTCACTCACATAATCATCGTGATTTTAATTACTGTGTAATCTTCGCTAATTACTGTTGTATGTATCATTTGCTTTGGTGCCGATTTAACACAACCGCTGTTCGTTTGGCTAAACGATGGCATGACAACTTTTCCTTTTTCTGGGGAAAATTTGCTTTCTGTAAACATTTGCAGCCCTATACTCGCGGCTTGCAGCTCTCGGTTTAAAAAAGAACAAGATTGAGACACCAACTTCCTTTCGCCCTGTTGATTTTTACGTGGGATGAGGCTGGCTTGAATTAGTAAAAAGGTCTAAATTACAGGGTATTGTTTTTAAAATAAAGTCGTATGCCTTTCAGGGAAGTGCAATTACTCTACTACAGAAAGGAAGGCAAGGATGGGTCACACGAGGCCTGCTTAAATGATTAGATAAGATTCGTTTGTAATTAGTTCATTAATTATGTAAATGTGAATGGATGGTACTTAGCATTAAAAACAGCTTGTTCCCAAAGTAGGTTAAGCATCCACCGCTAATCTTATTTCAATAGTACATTTATTTTCTGGTCTCTGCATTCTCAGAACCGGAGCTCAGAATCATTTTAATCCATCCTGAATATACTTCATGAAGAGGCCTCCCATGAATATGGTTTTATGTCTTCCTGGGACAAACGGGTTCTATTCCATTTTACCACTATTAGGAAGTTTAGTGGAAACTGAAACATTTTACCACATTTACCATGGACCCAAGGTCTGAGCAAGCAGAACCAGAAGTCCGGCTCTGCCCAGGATTCATCCTTGGAGCCAACAGGATTCTTGGACAGGTTTCCATGAGAAGGCGGGTGGGGGGGGGGGGGAGGGGGGAGGGGGGCAGCTATTTTCTATCTAAAACTCCAGGTCTTGAATGGTAGATCTGTGGACATTTCGGGAATTTTGAGGCTCATCTAATTTAGCTGCAGGTTTGTGTAAAAACACTGGGATTCATCGGTGATGGTTCAGAACATTCTTTTGGAATCTGTGGCTCTCCCGTTGAGCTCTATGTCCGTGAAGTAGACCCACTGTTGATATATACATCCAGGAAAGTGCATCTGTATGAAATTTTCCAGAATTGGTCCTACCTGTGTCATGCCAACCCAAATCAAAACCAGATCGTCCCAGGTGCCCCTACAACCCTTCTTGGGTCTGTTCTAGTCATGACCTCCTCCTTCCTCACAGGTAACTACCACCCTGACTTCTAACACTATAAATTAGATAGGTTTTGAACTCAATATGAAAGGAAGCATCCAGTAGTAAGTGCTCTTTGGCCTCTGGCTTCTTTCTTTTAATATTACGTTTTTGAGTTTCCTTCATACTGTTGTTACATAACAACATGTTGTTCTGTTTTGTTTTCTTTGCTCTCTAGTCCAGAACTGTGGTTCTCAACTGGGGGCAGTTTTGCACCCCCCTCTCTGCCAAGAGATAGTTGATCATGTCTGGAGACATTTTTGGTCATCCTAGCAGAGAGGGGTGTTACTGTAGAGCCCAGGATGCCTCTGAACATCCTATGATGCACAGGACTGGCCACGAAGAACTATCTGGTCTAAAACGTCAACTATGCCACCACTGAGAAACCCTCGTCTATAATATTCCATTGTAGAAATATGTAATAATGATTTATTCATTCTGTTAATAGACATTCAGGTTGTTTCTCGTTTAACACTGTTATGAATAGCACTACTGTGAGCAATCTTGTACAGATCTTTTGTTGCATGGATTGAGATTTCTGGTGGGTGTATACCCAGGAGTAAAATTGCCGAGAGGTGTATTTTCAACTTTAGTAATTGTTGTCAAGACAGGGGTAAAAATTTACCTTCCCACCAGCAGGAAACGGGGGTTCCATTTGCTCTGCATTGTTGCTAACACTTGGTCCTGTCATTTTTTTTAATGTTAGCTATCCTGGTGGATATGAGTTAGGGCCATGTTTTTTGGTTTTAACTTGTACATTCCTGATAAATGAGCCTCTTCATGTGCTCATCTGTTCTCTGGGATATCCTCTTTGGTGAAATGTCTGGTGAAGCCTTTTGCTCATTATGGTTTTTCTTTTGGGTTGTTTCTTCATTATTGATTTGTAGGAGTCTTAACTATATTCTACATGTAAGTCCTTTCTTTTTTTCTTATGTTTTTAAAGTTTATTTATTTTTGAAAGAGAGAGAGAGCACACAGGCGAGTGAGCAGGGGAGGGGAAGAGAGAGAGGGAGACACAGAATCCAAAGCAGCCTCCAGGCTCTGAGCTGTCAGCACAGAGCCCCACGTGGGGCTCAAACTCACAAACCGTGAGATCCTGACCTGAGCCGAAGTCGGAGGCTTAACCGACTGAACCACCCAGGTGCCCCTACATGTAAGTCCTTTCTTGAGTATGAGGATCTACTCCATTTGGTAGGATGCCTTTTTCACTCTCCTGTGGTTTATTTTGACAAACAGAAGTTATTCACTTTAATATAACTGAATTCAGAATATTTTCCCTTTATGGTTGGTGCTTTATATATCCCATCGAGGAGTTATTTGCCTATTCCCAATTTATGAAAATATCTCTCTGTGTTTTCTGGTAAACGCTGTATTGATATAACTTTTATATCTAGATATGCAATTCATCAGGAATTGATATTTATGTTGTGAGGTAAGGGTTAAGATTCATGGCCATGTAAATATGCAATTAGTCTTGTGTGTGTGTTTGAAAAGAAATCATATTTTCCACATTTTAAAACTGTATCATCTTCTATTAAAGCAACTGATTTTATATGTATTCTAGACCCCGTTCTATTCCATGTTTCTACTTGTCTATCTTTGAGCTGATTTATCATTGCCGTAATTAATGTAGCTCTATATGTATGTCTTGATATCTGAATGTGTGTTCCTGAGATTAGTTCTTCTTCCTCAAGATCAGCAATTTTCTAGGGGAAAAGTGCCACAGAGCTGGGCTCACCTCAACATTCTTTCCTCTTTCCAGAACTTAATCCTTTAAGTCTTGGTGGCTTCGGTGCTCTCCGATGCCTGTAAATTTAAACTTAGCTTTTCTAGTTTTTCTAAGCGCAGATCTTCTCTGATACAAGCTCATCTATCATATCTGGAAACTGAATGCTGAGCTAGCTTTTCTACTCCCTTTGCTCAGTAAACATTTCTTCTTTAGTTTCCATGCCTAGGACGATGTGAAGGTTCACTCGTATTTCCTTCCAGTCATAACGCAGTGAATCGACTTTCCCTTTTAGACTTTAAGATTCTGTACTGTGAGGGATCATGGATTCAGTAAAGGATGTATTACTGGATGGATGTAAGGAGGGCTGGCTGGCTGGCTGGTTGAATAATTTCCACTCACTTAAAACTGTGTTTTCATGAGGAACTGGGTACTTTTATGAATACGTCTAAGATTTTTTTTTTTCTGTGGTTATTGCCTTTGCACCATGTTTCGCTGCGGCAATGTCTACGAAAAGTGAAGGAAGGCACTGAACATGTATTAAAGTGTGTTGGACCCAAGTTGAATCTCCAATCTAATTAGAGATTTTAATGCCTTTACATATCCGGTTTGCCCTTTCAAAACACTGTGGAAATTGTATCAGAAGATCAAGAAGTATAGACCCAGAACTTCCACTGTCCCGTCAGACTATGAGCTGAGATGTTCTCTTCCCTTCTCTGGTGTTCCAGGTGTAGGATGAGGTGCTCAAGCTCTTTCTATTCTGATATTCCAGAAGTTGATGAAACTCCGTAGCAGTGAAACCAGGCTTTCGGCTTGGGATTAGACCTGAAGCATACCCTCCAGCCTGTGTACCAGATATTGGCTTTGAATCTACTCTCCTTAAGCTCAGAGCAGTGGGATTGGCTGGCTGAGAAGCAGCACTGCCGGGGTCTGAATTCATCAACGAGAGGAGCCCTTTTGTTCATTCTATCTATGTTTCCACATTCCCCTTTTTCCCTCTGCTTCTCCGTTTCTTCATTCTTTCCATTCTGTGAACTTCCCTTCAGACGCTCTTGAGATACCCAGGATTCATAGAAGAAAAATTCGATCTAGTTCATAGCAGTCTTGTTGTGAGTTATAAGTAAGTCAACAAGCAATTGCAGTACGGAGTGATGGGGGCAGGGCGCACAGGGGTTATGAGAGCCCAAAGAGGCACCTCTCCCAGCCTGGGAGGTGGGGGAAGGCTAACCTTGGGCTCAACATTGAAGGATAAGTAAAAATGTTTGCTGGGTTTTTTTGTTTTGTTTTATTTTTGTTTTTTTGGTAATATAGAGCAACAGTTCTTCCAAATCACCTTCTTTCATCTTCTTAATACTTTTCTACTGCAGAAGTACCTAGGCACCATCCACTCTAGTAGCCTTAATTGGACAATGACCGGAGTTTTGTATATCAACTTCATTTCTGCCTTCACCTCCTTTGCTACCTCTGTCTGTATCTAAACACATTTTGTTTTGATGCTGAACAATGTGCAAGTAAGTTGAAAACATCAGGATGGTTCTTCTTAAAATAGTTTCCCATCTTCCTCCTCAGAGGAAGGACATTTCCCAACTATTACAGCACTCTTGTACCTAGGAAAATTAACAAATCCATAAGGTCATCCAAGATCCAAACATCCATATTACCCCCAATATCCTAACATTGTCTGTATCGCTGTTCATTGTATTTGGTGGTTTTGTTTCTTTAATCTCTCTATTTTTTTTTTAATTTTTTAAACATTTACTCAGTTTTGAGAGACAGAGAGAGACAGGGCATGAGCGGGGGAGGGACAGAGAGAGAGGGAGACAGAATCCGAAGCAGGTTCTAAGCTGTCGGCACACAGCCCAACGCAGGGTTCAAACCCACGAACTGTGAGATCATGACCTGAGCTGAAGTTGGATGTTCAACCAACTGAGCCACCCAGGCGCCCCTAATCTCTCTTTAAAACAAAAAAAATTGGTAGAATTTATTTGAGGGGGAAGTTTCAGAAGGATATAGAAAAATTAAGCAGGAGGTACAGAGAGTACCCAAATATCTCCTCTGCCCACACACAGTTTCCCCTCTTATTCACATCTTGGTTTTTAGCCTTTATCCCCTTTGAACCTGGAATGGTCCCCTCACTACTCCCCCATTGTGCTGAAATAATTTTATTTTATTTATTTTTTTTGTGTGTGTAGAGTTCCAGGGATGATTCTGATGGGCAACTGTGTTCAAAAACTGTTAATTGTAGTCCTTGTAGGTAGTAACCACTAGAATGTATGGGTGAGGCCAAGGCAAAATCTGCAGATGCCCCGAAGGTATGCAGACAGGTATCTGCTGAGGGTGGGTCGCTGGATTGGTTTTGGCAAAGCCTCAAGGACTCAGCACCCATTTAAGATCGGAAGGAACAGCAAGGAAGCCTTGAGAGTTATCTTGGCCTCCTAGCATCCATTATATTATAAGAAATATAAGATATTAACAGAGTCTTTAATCTGACTTGAGTCATGGTATCATCAGGCCAGGAAGCACGAAGCTCACTGCAGCTGAACACGCCTCTTTGGTTCTCCCCTCCCATGGCTCCCTCCTTGCTTTGAGCCTTGTAGATGGATGGCCCTTCTAAGCCTTGGTTGGTTTCCTTGCCTTAGATGGATGGCCTTTCTAAGCCTTGGTTGGTTTCCTTGCCTTGAGATTTAGATGAGGAGCCCTCACTTGTCAAGGGTTTTGCAGATTGAATAAGCTCACAAGTGGCAGTTGGGGGGTGGGGGGACAGGAATCTCCTCCTGCTGCATGGCGTCTCTTTCTTACCATCACCACCCAAACCCTACCCCGCTTCCAGAAGCCTCACTCAACCCCACCCACATCCTCCAGAAAGGCCATGCATGCAGGCTCCAGCACCTCTCTCCTTTGCCAACCTCTCGCTGCTCTTAGTCCGAGGCTCAATTTACCTGGAACTTTTGCCCTGCTGGCCCTTCTCATGGGCTTATCCAGCCTCCACTCTGCCGTGTGCTCTGCAGGAGGGGAAGACAGCACGCCATCAGCTGCCATGAGCTCCGCCTAGCATTGTATACAGTCAGACAGAGACGAGAACCTGCTATTTCCTCAGCAAGCCCATGTGCCTCTCTGAGCCTCGGTTTCCTTGTCTGTACAATAGGACGATAAAGGAGAGCAGAGCAGTTAGGAGGCATGGGTCCCGGAGTTGGCTTGCCTCCGTGTTCTCTGATTTATTACGTGACAAATTACTCATCCTTCCTTTGTGACACAGGAAGGTGACGGCAGTGGATTATAACAGAGGGCCGTCGTGAAGATGAAATCAAGTAACACCCGTGAAGCCTAAAAACACAAGATACAGCAGCCATTATTATGCAGAATTCAGCGGCACACTGTAGGGGCTTAATAAATGTCTCACGTTCCTATCCCATCGCGCACAGTTGGTGGGCACCGCGTCAGCTTTTATTACAAGTTATCCATCGTCGTGTTGGACGTGGTCACAAAACCTACAGGTCATCTAAAAAAGACATCTGGTTTCCCGTCCCAGGCCTCGCCAGTATTAGAACATCTATACATTTTTAATTTCCTTTTTAATTTCAGGGTGTGGATGAAGAATGGGGGCGACAGCATATCTTGGGGGATGATTCATGGTGTCATTAAGTCTGCCTTGAGTTTCCTGTGGCTCCTGTTGGTCCTGGCTCTGCCCAGACTCAGACCCAGGAATTATTTTTGCCGTGTGATTGCGTCTGATGCCGGTGAATCCCATGTCTCTCCTTGTCTCGGGCCTCACTTTTTTGGTTCATTTTGTGCCAGTGGAATTGGAAAAATATATACATGCAGCTATGGGCTCTACCGGTTGAGTTTTCCACTCAGCTTTCTGCCTGGAGGGCATGTGATGTCACAGAAGGAAAAAAGGGATGAGTTTCAGATCTGGCCAACCGGGGTTCACAATCAGGCCCAGCCACTTTGCCGCGCGACCTTGGGCAAATGGCTTCTCATCAGTGAGACTCAGGTTCCTTATCTGCAAGATGGGGCGATAATTCTGATCCTGACGAGATCACGCGTTCAAATTGCGGGCACATACAGGTGCATTTTTCATTCTTCGCCTGACATCCATGAAGCATCTATTCATGTGGTGAAACAGTGGAGCCACGTTCACGGACATCCTGGCAGGGGAAGAGGCGTGGTTTGCGCTGGAGACACGGGTCTCAGCAGCTGGCTCATAACAATGTGGCCCAACAGACCACTTCAGTATCCTTGTCCTTTTCTACTCAGAACAGGATCATATAGAGCAACTGCTTATTCTTCAACATCTGCCCTCAGTCTGGGGCCTTCTCTAATCCTGATGGAAAGGGCCATTAAAGGAAAATGAACAAGCATTAAGAATTTTTTTTTAATTTTAAAAAATTTTTTATTTATTTTTGAGAGAAAGAGAGAGAGAGAGACAGGGTGCAAGGAGGGGAGGGGCAGAGAGAGAGGGAGACAGAATCCCAAGTAGGCTCCGGGCTCTGAGCTGTCAGCGCAGAGCCCGACGCAGGGCTCGAACTCATGAACCATGAGATCATGACCTGAGCCGAAGTCATACACTTAACCGACTGAGCCACCCAGGCGCCCCAAGATTTCTAAACATACATTTACTAGTAGCAACGTTTTGAAATGAATAAGTAATACGTGCACGTTGAAGGGCACCGCCCTTTGCCTTCATGGAGTGCTGGGGGCAGGTGGAGGTGGCCCTGGGCAACACTTCTGGGAACTGACTATCCCTATGGCCTATGTCCTCTCTGATTCCGCACAGATCCCTGTGAGATAGGGCGCTGTGGTTCCCAGTCCTACAGTTGAGTCATCTCCGGTTCTACAAGAAACCTGGCTGGGACAGAAGACAGCCAGGATTTGAACCTGGACGTGTCTGTCTTCCTCTGAAGCCCATTTTCTTAGCCTTGGAGGTTAGAAAGTAGAAATTCCAGTACTTCTGGATCTTCTGTATTTCCTATCCTGATCTCCCTAATAGACCTTCATGAGGTTAAGCCACCAGTACTTAGAGCACTTTCATGGATATTTTCTTCTTCCTCGGTTCACTTAATAAACCTGCGACGCGCCTGTCCTTGCCGCTTCATGCATTCATCAGCACACACTCGTTGAGTACCTACTAGGTGCCGCGGCATTGACACTTCATTCATTCATTCGGCACATGTTTGTGGAGCGGCTGTTCGGTGCTCTTGTCTCCACAACGTTGCAAAGTTGACCTGGTGTCCCCCGTTTCACAGCTGGGGACACTGAGGCTCAGTTAAGGGACTGTCCCCAAAGCCATGTGGCTGGTGAGTGGCAGAAGCAGAGTAAGCTGCCGGTGACAAATGCTATGTGGACATTGCAGGGCTCAGAGGAAGTTTAAGAGACAGTGCTGCGGGCAGTGGGGTCAGCTATCCTGGGATTGCAACCCCACCTCTGTCACTGTAACCTCTGTATGCTTGTGGAGGTCACCCCACCTTGCCATGCTTGGAGGTCATGATTCCTATGTCCAGGTAAATACCTATGTTACAGGTAAAGACTGTGAATGAACGTGACCGTCAGCTCCATGAGGGCAGGTGGCCCATCCATCAGCTTGGTCTCCCTTGTGTGCATGGCACCCAGCACAGGGCCTGGCACACAGGGGGTGCCCAATCAGAGGTAGCTGTGCCAGTGATGCTTGACTACCCAGTTAGGGGACCCACCCAGCACTGTCGTGGCTAGATGTGCAGGGAGGCCCGCTGGCTCCTGACGGCAGGGATGCTTGAAATCTAGTCTTTTTTGGATAGACTAAAGGCTAGACAGCAGAAGTTCCCAAGATGCTCCTGGAGTCTCTCCTTAGAGAAGCACGGTATCCCCGCCTAGCATTTGTCCACACCTGCGTCCCAGCCACTCGCAGAGCATCCCATCCGTTATCCCTCGCCCTGGCCAAGGTTGTGGGAGGCAGGCACAGCGACGTCTTGATTATCTGCCATCCATCCATCATGTGATGCTGATGGAAGAGGGTTTCATCTGTGCCCAGCTGTCCTCTACGGGCAAAAAATGAGTCTTCCCGGGCCCCTGGATGATGACAGCAGGCTGGTTCGTAACGCCCCAAGCCGGGTCAGACATGGAGAGGATCGTTCTGCCTCAAAAGGCAGAATGGGGACCTTCCCCCTGAAGCCTGCGAGAGGGCGTCTGCATTCATGTTCAATTCTGCAGTCTCCACCGGAAAGGAGTGGATGCAAGGGACTTTGTACTTTGGTAATGCAGATGGGAACTAGAGGCCGGCGTCGCAGAGATGTGGGTGGATTTCTGAACGGTAGACCCAGCCACCACTTCTTTCTCTCTTGCTGTCCCTCCCATCTCTTCCCCATGTCACCTGCCTACATCCCCCTCTTCCTCCTCCTCCTCATCCATTCAGCGCCCCAGGAGTCTGCACAGCTTGGCTTGTGTTCCTGTTTCAAGCCTACCAGCTGAGGCTCTGAACGCACCAGGCAACTCCAAGAAGGCGGGACCCAGCCCACCCCACCCTCAGAACACCAGGCCCTTGGGGCTGAGCCCAGGGACCGCCCGGCTGGGGCCTGAGCCGCTGCGCTGGGACGTTTTGGTTTGCACCTCTTATGGAAGGCACTGCACCTGGTGGGTCTTGGGGAAGGCGGTCCGATCTGGCCAGTCTGGTGGAGCTGGGGTCCCCGGGACTTGGGCCCAGTGAGCCTGTACCCTGTGTCCCGGGCACCAGCTCTCACAGCCTGGGGCCTCCAGACCCCCAGCCCTAGGCTGCTGACGGCTTGCCATGCCCCCAGCCCATCCCACTTGGTCAAAGAAGAAAAGGGCAGATCTTCCACTGCCAGCCTGCGCCCCTCCCACGTCCCCCCTCCCCTGTCTTTGCCCTCAGACACCCTCTTCCTTCCCCTCTCCATCAGCCGGGCTTTTTCCCCCTCCTCTCCGGACCCCCATCTCTCCTCACCGCAGGTGCTAGCTCCTCGGCTTCTTCTTCTTCCTGCTTCCCTCTGCCCCTCCTCCCCGTCTCCCGTTCTTCTAGGACCTCTTCCTCGTAGACTCTGTTTCCAAGGTAGACTTGATTCAGTTCAACAACATTTACTGAGCAGCTGCTCTGTGCTGGGCTCAGTGCCAAGTCAGAGTGTGCAGGGGTGACAGCCGTGTGCGGTCCAGACAGCAGGGCTGGGGGCAGTGGGGCTTCCCCGCCTCCTCTCCGTCTGCCTTTCCCTCCTTCCTCTCCCTCCCCCTTCCTCCTGTTCCTCCTCCTCTTCTCCCTCCTCCTCCCCCTTTCTCCTGCCTCCTTCCTCCTCCTCTCCCCCTCCTCCCTTTCCTTCTCCTCCTCTTCTCCCTCCTCCTCCCCCTTTCTCCTGCCTCCTTCCTCCTCTTCTTCCCCTCCTTCTAACTTCTGTCCCCTCCCTGCCCCCATGCCCTGTCCCGGCATCCACAGACAGCACTCCGGGTGGGAGCTGGGATGAGCAGGATAGCAACATCCCGGGAGACTCAGCAGCAGGTGCTCCCGACGCTGCCATCCCCACATGGCAGACGACGGTTGAGGCTGAGCTCCCCAGACACATTCATCACGCCCACCTCCCTTCAGGGCCAAGGCAGGACGGAAATGACTTTTGTCAGGCTTTCGCGGCAGCCCACTGCCCCTGGGAGCTCCCAGAGCTGTTTATTTTAAAAAAGCAAAGATAAAGAAAACAGCAAGAATGCCGTCCTGCAGCTTGCTCAGGGAGGGGACTCCACCCTGATGATACTGACAACACACCTTCAGGTCCCCACAACAGGGGCCCTCCAGCCCGTGTCTAGCGGTGACACAGATGGAAGGTGACAGCCAAGAAATGGGAAAGGAGGCAGCCGCTCCAGGGAAATTGTGTGGCTTCTGTCTTAGCACAGTGGGATTGGAGGGGGGGCCGGGAACCAAGCTTTCTCGGGCACCATGAGCCACAAGGTCACCTGTTCATTCATTCATCCGCTCATCCCTCCTGGAGCTTGAACTGAGGCTTTCATTGAGTCTAGCGGTGGGTTAGGCTTGAGACTCAGAGATTCTGGGAGAAATCGTGATCACCATTAACTGTGACTTGTTAATGATGCACAGTCTCTAGTTCCTGGTTATTAATTGTGCATCTTGCCGCTCTTATTTGAGGAGCCAGGGCCAGCTCTGTGTTCCTTCCTGTGACTTCCCCACGTGTCATATCATGACGGGGTGCCTCCCTTTCAGACCGGATGCTGGGAAGGGCTTGGCACCAGGAGACTGGTGTGGCTGGACCACAAGAGGGGGACTCAAGGCAGGAGGCTGGGAAGGGAGTAGGGAGCCTGATCCCGCAAGAGAAGGACTGAGGATTGGGGGAGAGTTGGTGATGGAGATAGCTTACCCACACCACCTCAACCCCGTGGCCTCCCCACCACACCCCCCAACTATGACCTTGACCCTCCACCCAGCTGACCAAGGGAATAAGGAGATGAACACAGCCAGCCCTGTGCCCATCGCTCATGGAATCATTGCCATGGAGACCAACCACAGACCTGCGGTCTCGGGAGGCTCTTGCCAACCCCAAGAGAGAGAGACAGATAGGATGGTTAAAGCTTTGGCCTCAGGAGCTCAGGAAGGCAGAATATAATTCCCTAGAAAAGATCTTGATCCCCTTGCCCTGTCTGTACCCTCCTCCGCCCTCTGGGTATCTCCTCGGGGGGACCTTCGGTTTCGCTTCCCTCCCAGATCCAAGAGCCCTTTGGGACATTGTGGTCAGCTCATTTCCTTCTAAACCATCCTGTGTGATTGGGAGCGGAAATGGTGATACCACACAGCAGTGAGCAAGAAACCCTCTTCAGCGTCTTCTACCCGAATCCCAACCCTCCCCACCCCCGCCCCAGTGTGCAGGGGGCTGGATCCTATTGTCACAACCGGAGCAGCCGTCTATAGAGAAGCAGACTAATGACTAGAGACCTGCATATACGTGGCCTGTGGCCGCCCTCAGGCCCCAGCCCCCGGCCCTGTCTGCTGTGCCAAAGCTCCGACATCACTACCCCTTTCGCTTTTTCATAAATGTTGACTTTGCCATGGGTGGGAAGGGGGTCGTTTCTCTTAGGGAGAGGGCAAATAGATTTTATTTATTACAGGAATGGCTGAGGGGACTCTGGTCTCTCTCCTGTAAAGATGCCCTTTATTTTATAGTCTATAATTTCATCTCGCTGCGAGGTTCCCATTTTTCAGAGGGGGAGTGTTTTTGGCTCCGCCTGTTGTGAAAATGCCTCTGCATCAAAGCCAAGCCTGGTGTAGTCCCGGAATAGAAACCGTCTGTCCTCTCGTGTATAGACTCAGTTTCATGTCTCTTTTATGAAAGCCTTTCTCTTCTGGCAGGGGGTGGGGTGGGGGGGGTGTTTTTCTTACCTCCACCCCGTAAAACAATCGAGGGGTGTCATGGAACATCCCACTGAGACATATTTGGGTCATTGATTCTCAAAAGCCCTGCTTGGTGGGACCTTCCTCTGGGCTTGGCCCTAAGTCAATAAATAAATACCCCCCCCCAACCACCACAGGACCCCCTCGAAGTCTCCAAGAAGCAAACGACTTATGTCACAGCGGGCCCTGGGGTGGTGGGTCCTATCATGTCAGATAGGATGGCTCATAAATCTAAGCCACTGTCCTCACTGCCATTTTAATCTACTCACACGTAGTTAGCTGGGTTTAATTAGAGGCAGAAACTACATCTCAGAAAGCAGCAAGAAATCATTTGCGTGGCTTCAGTTTACGCTTGAAGTCATTCAGTTCATTTGAGAGCGCGGTTAGGGACGGCACGTCCAAAGAAAACTCATATTAGTGCCTGTGCATAGTGGCCCTCGTACCAACCACACAGACTGTATGAATCCCGTGGTTTCTACTGACCGCACTTGTCTTCTTGGCACAGGATCAACGAGGAGACCGGGGATGCAGAGAGGTCCCAGCCGGCGTCGGCCCTGAGCAGAGCCCGGACCATGCGGAGCCAGACCTTGGGGGACAAGTCTGTTTCACCCCTCTCCCTCCGGCGACAGAAGTACTACCACTTGGGGGACGGTGATGAGTGTGGCGGGCAGAAGCAGCCCACGGAGAGACTGGGAGCACGGTCTTCCTCCCCGGCTTCTCGGAGTCCAGACTCGTCCCCAGCGTCCAGGGAAAAGCTGCCCAGCCCCTCGGCGGCCCTGTCGGAGTTCGTGGAAGGTCTCCGGAGGAAGAGAGCTCAGAAGGGACAGGGCTCCACGCTGAGCCTGGAGGACTGGCCCACTCTACCCATTTACCAGACCACCGGGGCATCCACGCTGCGGAGGTCCAGGGCAGGCAGTGATGAGGGAGACCTCTCGCTGGGGTTTGGGACACAATCAGCCCTGGAAAAGGAGGGTGCCTCTGGGACGTCGGCCGGGCTCCTGCGGTCCACCAGCCTGAAATGCATCTCTTCCCCCAGCACAGAGGGAACCACGCTGCTGCCCAAGAAGCCGAAGACCAGGTTCAGCTCCTGCGATTCCCTCTTTGAATCAGGGCAGAGCTCGGGGAGAACACTGAGCTCCCCAAGCACATCCAGGGACCTGGTCTTGTCACCCACGCTGCGCCCGCGGAGGCGCTGTCTGGAGTCCTCACTGGACGAGGCGGGCTGTCCAGACCTCGGGAAGGAGCCTCTCGTCTTCCAGAACCGCCAATTCGCCCACCTCATGGGGGAACCTCTGGACAGTGATCCGTTCACCTGGAAGGTCCCAAGCCTCAACTACAAACGCAAGACCAAAGTGGATTTCGATGACTTCCTCCCAGCCATCCGGAAGCCTGAGACTCCTGTGTCCTTGGCCAGAGCGGCCAAAGAGGGTCAGGACAGTCCACGGCATCCGCGCATCCACTTTGAGACAGAGGAGGCCGACCAGACCTTCCTCTCAGGGATCCAGACCATTTTGAAAAAGAGTCCGGAGTCCAGGGAGGACCCCGCTCACCTCTCTGACTCGTCCTCCTCCTCCAGCTCCATCGTGTCCTTCAAAAGCGCCGACAGCATCAAGAGCCGACCAAGAATCCCGCGGCTGGACGGTGACGGTGGCGAGCGAACATCCCCCGAGAGCAGAGAGCCGGGGGCAGGGAGAAAAGACGAGGATGTTGAGAGCATAATGAAGAAATATCTGCAGAAGTAGGAGCCAGTGCAGGTAAAAGAGGCAGGCAGGGACTGTTCTTGGGGAATGAAAACCAAATAGCCCACGCGGGTCTGGCGGCCTGGAGACAAACCTGTTGCTGTCACTGCCTTCCACGCTGTGAGTGATTTCTCTAGAGACCACGGGTTTTAGAGGTTTTTGCGGAAATAATGAGCTGCCGTTTGCAAAGCTGTCTGCTAGGTGCCACTGATCCCTTAGCACTTTAAGATGCGGACCCATCGGAAAGCCGGGGGGTCCCGTGGGGCAACACTAAAGAAGGTTCTGGGCTTCTGGTTTCCCCACCCTTGCCTGGTAGTCTTTCCACGGCTCCATCTACCTGGAGCTGGACGAGCCGAGATGGCATTCTGTCCACCTGACGACGACAGATCTGTGGGGGAGGGTCAGGCCAGGGCAGAAGGGGCTTTGAGAATAGTGGAGTGGAACTCTTTTTTTTTTTTTTTTTTAAAGAGACAGAGAGCATGCAAGAGAGAGAGGGGACGGGCAGAGAGAGAGTGAGGGAGACAGAGAACCTCAAGCAGGCTCTGGGCCCAGTGCAGAGTCCGACGCAGGGCTCGATCTCATGACCCTGAGAGCATGACGTGAACCAAAATCAAGAATCAGACGCTTAACCGACTGAGCCACCCAGGGGCCCCTGGAGTCTGACTCTTGCATTAAGTAGCCAGAGAGAAACTGAGGCCCCAGGTTGGGGGGAGGGGCAAGTACAAAGTTGCCCAGAGAAGCAGTGGGAGAAACAAGGCTTCCCTCTGCCTCCTCTCCTCCCCCAGTGCTAATCCCATCACTTCTCCAGACTAAAGGTAAGAAGAGGGGTCCACTGCTCATAATGGCTTACGATTCACTGGCTGTGTATATCAAGCAAGTCACTTAGTATCCACAGTAACCCCCAAAAGGTGGTTAGTATGATTTATTCCCATTTAACAGGTTGGCAAACAGAATCAAAGAAGTTAAGGCCCTTGTACGAAATCACCCAGGCAGAACTGGCACTCGTAACTCCAGAGACCCCACTTGTATCTGCAATACGTCTCCTCAGGTGCCTATTCCAAGCATGCACATGAATAAGCTCAGAGCCTCCTTGAAGGAGCTGGATTTTATTAAAGAGGTCCACTGACCCCCCAAGCTGAGGCAGACATCAGGACCATCTAAACCTAAAGGGATGTTGGGACCCCCAGACCCCGACCCTCATTGGTGAACAAATGAGGGAAAACCCCAGATCGAGCCCCCCCCTGCCCAGTGAGTCTGCCTCCAACCCAGCCACCTTCACTCCCATTTCAGTGCTCTCTGCCCAAGGCAGTCTAGCCCCTGACCCTGGGCACGTCTCAAGCCTTAGGGCACCTCACGGCTCCTGGCTGAAGTGCAAAGCCAGTTAGGGGAAACTTGGCATCAGAGGAGAAGGTGTAAGAACCTCCCTCTGGATTCAGACACCAGGCAAACCCCCTCCCTAGTAATAACCCGCGGCCTCCATAAATCTCTTAGTCACTGAACTTGAAACAGCTCAAGGCTCCAGTATAACGGAGCGGTCACATGCAGGTGCTTCGCCGGTGCCTCGCCTCAGTCCCCAGCCCTCCTTCCAGAGGCCTCCTGGACCCAAATGAGCCACCTGGCCTCCACGTTCATAGATCTGCTACTTCGAGAGGCACCCTCAGCCCATCAAAAAGCCATTGCCCCTTCCTTGGAGATGGGCTTGGACTGTATCAGAGCAAATTAATTTGACTTAACATGGCCTTCTCTCTGCTCTCAATTACCGGGAAGAGATGTGATATTCATTTACATTATTATGCTCTCGGGGACACGGAAAGCAGTTTCAAAGGCCAAGTAAAGGGCACACGTCCATGAGGGGAACAGTTCTTAGCCGAAGTCATCACAGAACATCTTGTCTCTGCCATTTTTTTTTTTAAACTCAAGTCCTTCCCCCTCCCAGCAGCGCTCACTGTGGTAAAGGAGCATTTGCCAAAAAATATCCTCCACCCTGACATCCACGCTGGAGGCATGAACTGAACGATACAGCCCTGTCCCCCCTGAGCAAATGTATTGTGGGATTCAGAGCCCAAGCAAGCCCCTCAACGCTCACTTCTTCCTTGTAGCTGGCCGCGACCTTGGGCACGTGATGTGACCTTGCCAAGCACCTGTGTCCGCAGCTCGAAAATGGGGCTACTAATAGTCACCCGAAGTAACACCATGTGTCCGGTGTGAATGCCAGAGACCCCTAGCCTAGGGCCCAGCACCTGCCGGAGGCAGTAAGGGTCAGGTTGTGCTGCGCTTGGACATTTTGGCCCTTCAGCAGCTCTGTCCCAAGTTTCTTTCCACTCATTTCCCTTCTGCTGCATGCACTCCTTCATCCCTCTGGGTGGTGTCTCTGCAGGAATGTCCCCTGAAGACATGGGATCGCAGGACCTCCATCCCCAGAACAGCCTTCCTGTATCCCATCGATCAGCTCTGACCTGCGTTTGTTTCCAGCTTCCTGAGATAGACTGCCCTCGAAGACTTCCTGACTCCACAACTGTCTGGAGAGAGACAGAGAGAGAGAAGAGAGAGAGAGAGAGACCAGCCAGACCTCCCCAGGGGCCCTGAGTCCAGAGCCGGCCAGCATGGCTGCACTCAAGAGGCAAGAAGACCCCAGCAGGAGGCATATCCCTCAGGCATGGGGATCCCAGCTTGCTTGGTCTGTACAAAATAAAGTGATAGCTGCTTGGCATCTGTGCTTCCTCTCCGTTCTGTGATCCTGTCCCCGGGGACTCTGGAGGTTCGACTGGGGGCAATCCGGGTAGAAAGTTTCCAAGGAATGGAATCAACCCAAACCGTATTTTCGAGTGCACACTTCTCTCCCCCCTACATGACTCCAGGCAATGGCCTTGCTCCTCCTCACCTGCCCAAGTCAAACACAAGTGTCACCCCTTCCAGGAAGTCTTCCCTGATACATCAACCTGAAATAAATGCTCTGTCTCCATTCTCCCTCAATCCTCCCATCATAGCCCCCTTGTCTGTCTACTGTCTACATTGTGTATATATGGGGAGGCAAGTGTTCAAGATAATTTTTTAACTGTTTATTTATTTTTAAGAGAGAGAGAGAGTGCAAGCATGAGCAGGGGAGGAGCAGAGAGACGTGGAGGGGACAGAAGATCCAAAGTGGGCTCTGTGCTGACAGCAGCAGGCCTGATGAAAGGCTTGAGCTCATGAACTGCAAGATCATGACCTGAGCCGAAGTTGGAGGCTCAACTGACTGAGCCACCCAGGTGCCCCAAGCATTCAAGAAATTTTGAATGAATGAATGAATGAATGAGCCACTAAAAAAGTTAATGAACCTACACACTTCGAATGCATGTGACACACTGACATGAATATATCCCCACAAATGTGCGCCTATATCAACATTCTAGATCCCCGTGAACATGTGCTCACAGGCCCCCATACAGCTCCTCGCGTATACAGCCCTACCATCCAAACACAAATATCCACATGTACCACAGACCACACGCCCCCAGGCATGTCTATAGTTTGGGCACCCACTTCTTCAAACATCCTTGAAGTCTTAATCATACTAAAACTATAGGCTATTTATTGCTTATTATTCATATACTGTGTTGGACACTGGGCTAAGCATTTTATATGTACATCTCACTGCAACTTTATAAAAAGTCCTGAGAGATAAATACACTTCTTATTCCTTGCTTGCAAAGGCAGTTGCTAGCTTACGCCCACTTTTGGAATGCCAATGCTGCCCCTATTTAAAGTCCCACCAGCATAGACTATGTCCTGCCCCAAATGCACCTCTATTCCTAGGGTTCCTCTGGGATAGCCAATTGGAGCTCCCTCTGTGTGTTAGTTTGCAAGGGCTACTGTAAAAAAAAAAAAAGTACCACGAACTGGATGACTTACACAACACATCGACTGCCTTATAGTTCTGTGGGCTAGACGTCCAAGATCAAGGTGTCAGTGGGTCTGGTTTCTTCTGAGGTCTCTCCTTGGCTTGTAAATGGCCACCTTCTCCCTGTGTCCTCACACAGCCTTTTGTCTCAGCACATATCCTTGCTATCTGTGTGTGTCCAAAATTCCTCCTCTTATAAGGACACCAGATTGGATTGGAGCAACCCAAAGGACTCACTTTAACTTAACTCACTTTAACTCACTTTAACTTAACTCACTTTAACTCACCCCTTTAAACGCCCTATCTGCAAATATGGTCACATTCTAAGGTACTGGGCATTGGGGCTTCCTTCCCCAAACGCATTTTGTAAGGATCATAATTCATCCCGTAAACACGTGCTGTGCGAAAGTAGGTGGCAATTTCATTTGTTAAGAGCAAGCGTTATTCACGTAGTGATCAGAAAAATATGTCCCAAGCTCCCGGCTGGGTCCCCCAGTGAAAGCAATTATGGAATTGGAGAAAAGATTTGCACTGCCTTCCTGGCATTGGGGTTTTGCAGAGATTTTTAGGGCCTGGAAGCTGGGCATTTCCATGAGCCTCTCTTCCTGTGCCCGCAGGATTCCTCATTCAGCGGATATTTGTTGAGCACCTGCTAAGTGCCAGGCGCTGTCCCCTACAGGGGGGATCCATGGCAAGCGGGAACCCCTCTTCCTTTTCTAGAGGCAAAATCCTAGCTGGAAAGACAGTAAGCAAGAAAATAAATTTGTTGTCAGAGAATGCGAAGTGCAGTAAGGGAAAATAAAGATGAAATTATCTTGCTGAGTTCCCTGTTAAAAATTTACTGGGCTTTAATTTAATTTAATTTTTATTTCATTTCATTTTTAGACTCTTTTTAAGTTTATGTATTTATTTGAGAGAGAGAGAGGGCATAAACAGGGGAGGGGCAGAGAGGGAGAGAGAGAATCCCAAGCAGGCTCCACACTGTCAGCACAGAGCCAGACGCGGGGCTCGAACTCCCGAACCGTGAGATCATGACCTGAGCCGAAACCAAGAGTCCGACGCTTAACTGACTGAGCCACCCAGACACCCCTGGGCATTTATTTTATGAAGGACATTTTGGTAAGGGAGAGACCAGTCGTTATTCTTCAATGATGTGTGCGCAGTGCACCCAAAAATGTTAAGTTCAAGTCATAACCACAAAGCTTTCCTCGCTGTTCAGCAGGAAACAGAAATCCCGAAGATGCTTGTTAGAAGTCAGCCGTCCCCCTGCCCCGCAAATCCCCCAACTCGACACAGCCTGATGCAGAAGGTACTGGCCCAATGTGGCCTTCCTCCATGCAAGTCAACTGCAGAAGTTCCCAAGCGGACCCTGGTGTCACATTTCTCCTTGCTCACTCAGCCCAGGACCCAGCACAATAAACACCACCCAAGCCACCACTTCTGTATCAAAATGGCTCACGTCCTGGGCTCTGCCATCCCCTCCCTGTGTGCCCTCGGCCACTTCGCTTCTTTCCGGGCCCTCCCTTCACTCATCCATGTAAAGGGTCTGGAACTCAAAGCACTGGTGCCCGAGTTGGAGGCTCTGTGTGCACAGCCACACCCTTCTGTGGCTTCCCCGCCAACATAACCAGAGCTATTTCAAAGGTGAGGGTGTTGGGAGGCATGGATCCAAGTGGGTTAAGTGGCCAGCCCCAACTTCTCCTCTGGTTTCCATGCCCTGAGGCCATGTTCAACAGCGTGCTTGGGTCTTAAAACAACCCTCCAGTCTCGGGACGAGAAGAAGGACTTGAGATAATTCTACAGGAAAGGAAAATGAGACTCCGAGAAGGAAAAGATGCGTCCAAAGACACTCAACGGCAGATCTGAGCTTAAGACCCAGTTAACATTCTTTTCATTCAATAAATATTTATGGACCTCCCTGCCACCCCACGCCCCGGGCCCTGTTGTAGGTGAGAGGATAAAGCTGAGGCTGGGGTGGGCAGAGGGCTGCCTTCATGAGACTCTCGGTTTTCGGAAGACTGATAATGAACTTGGAGTTACACATCGGCCATGCCTCCATCACCTGATCCCCCATCAGTCATCTGCCTGCTACAGGTCACATCTCCCTGTATCTGTACCACCTCAGCCCTGCCCAGAGCCTTCCGCAGGCCACCAAGGACCCAGCTCTGTCCCAAGGCTCCTGGCCATCTGCACAGTTTAGGGCTGAGCAATTGAGGGTTTGCATTCTTCTCTTAATGCCAAGGATCGTTAAGTGGGAAAAACAAGAAAAGGTAGAAATTGCAGCCAGGGAACGCAGATGCCAAAGGATGTCGGATATAGCATGGAAGGCTCTAGATGTGATTAATGGCTTAGCCAAGCTCCCGCTGCTGTCTTTGGGAGGTGATGGGCAGCCGAGCTCTGTTCCCACCCTCCCCCTGCCACCAAGTCCCAGTTGCTTATTTACCTGTCAGGGTGGGCAGCTGCCTTCAGAGCATGGTGACAGATGCAAAGCAGCAGCCCTGGTGACAAGGTGAGGCAGTGTCACCGTTTGTTAAGAACTGCCGATAGCTCCCCACTCCTCATAGGTCTGCAGGGAGCTGGGTGCTGTGCTTGGTCAAATTTCAGCATCACTTCTAGGAGGCAGGTGTTGGGGGGTTTGTTGCCCTGTCAATCACCCCCACGCTTTCTATACATGAAAGAATATACAAGTGACTCAGATGCTGCTTTATCACTAGCTGCATGAAGGCCCGGTAGCCCCTTTCTGGGCTCTGGTAAAATCGTGCTCATACCACACGCCTTCAGCTTGCAGGGCTCGGTGGGGTGGCTTAGTAAACAGTCCCCATCTCCCATCTCCCATCTCCCATAATTGAAAGCTTGTAATCCTCCTGCTTGGGCTGGCCGCAAAGGGTAGCAGGAGATGTGGCTACGTTTGCCAAAAACTCTTGGCTCAGTTGGTTGAGCATCTGACCCTTGATCTCGGCTCCCGTCACAATGTCACGGTTTGTGAGTTCGAGCCCCACGTCGGGCTCTGCGCAAACTCTATGCTGACTGCGGAGCCTGCTTGGGATTCTGTCTCTCCCCCTCTCAAAGTAAGTAGACGACAACAAAAAAAGCCCTTGGACTCACCTTGCCCCTCATTGTCCTTGCGAGGGTCTGCGGCGGGAGGTGGAAAGACCCTGGGGGCATGCTCCCTCTGGAGGTCATGGGGCCCAGTCACTGGGAACAGGTTTGGGTTTACGCCTGCCTTTGCCATTTTTAAAGCTGTGACCTCAAGCACTTTACCAAATCTCTCTAGGCCTTGGATAATAAGCAGTGGGAGAGGAGACCCAGTTTGGGAATTAGTCTGGCCCACAGAAGCATCTGCCCAAGGACTACTGAGCCCATTTTACAGGTGAAAAAACTGATGACCATGCTAGCAACGAACGGGCTGCGATCAGAGTTCAGAGCTCCCTGGTTCAGTGCTCTCTGGCTGACCTCCGGGCCTCACGACCTGGTTGCCTGGCCAGGGTGGGGAGAGGCTGACAGGGTGTTCTGGCTCTGACACAGGCAGAGACCCCCCTACCCAGCGTGAGTGACCCCCCTACCCCCCTACCCAACCATTCACCGCTGTTGTCAGTTCTGAGCTCAAGCAGCATCCCTGAAGGAAGGGGTGTGATGGGGAGACAGCTCCATGAGTGCCCAGTGGCTCTCCTGACGTCAAAGGAACCCATTTCCATGCCTAGTGGGTAGAGTGGCTTATCCCAAACTGCCATAGCATGAGAAGCCGCTGGATGGATCTAAATCATTCTTGCTGCTGGTGGTTCATCAGGTGTCTCAGTGGGAGCCAGGTGAGTGCCACGGCTCACAGACCGTGGACCACAGACCGTGAACCACTGCCCACCAGAGCTGGCCACGGAAGTCCCCAAGGGGAGTTTGAAGAGCAGAGTGACCAGGGAGGGGTTTGCAGGGACCTTCTCTGTGGCCCATCTTCCTTCCGTTCTCAGCCTTCCCTGACTTCTCAGGTGGGCTCGTGGGGGCTCTGCCACAGTGTCCACATGGCTGCGTGTCCCTCTGCCGTCGCATTTACAGTCCGGCTTGTAGCCTTTGTGTGCTCGCTGCTCCCTCCCACCTAACCGGGAGCTCAGGACCCAACTCGGGTGATGCCAAGGCAGTTCATTCGCACAACCAGGATTCATAAAGCGCTGCTGTGTGTTGATTTATAAAGCACTGCTCTGGCCCCCGAGATACAACAGTGACTCAGGTAGAAAGACATGCATGCCCTCGTGGAATTTACATTCTAGCTGGGGGTAGGGACAAATGGTAGACAAGAGAAGAAAGTAACACATGCAATGCATCAGTTAATGAAAAGGGCGGGGGAGAAAAAAATGAAGCAGGGGAGGGGTCTAGGGGGCATTGAGAGGGGTGTGGGGGAATATTTTAGACGGAATGAGTAGAGCAAGGCTCATTGAGAGAGAAAGATTTAAGCAAAGGCTTGATAGGAGTGACAGAGCCAGCCATTAAATGGGGAAGAGCATTCTAGGCAGAAGGAACAATCAGTGCAAAGGCCCTGAGGTGGCAGCATGAATGCAAGGAAGCCAGCATGGCTGGAGAGGGGTGAGTGAGGGGGCAAGCAGTGGTGGAAACAGTCAGAGAGGTGACAGGGGCCAGGTGATATGGGACTTTGTGAACATGTTGGCTCCAACTCAGAAAGCTTTGGAAGCCATTAGGGTGGTCAACCATCCCACCAGGCCCAGGACTGAGAGGGCTCCCAGGACACAGGACTTTCAGTGCTCAAACCAAGAAAGTCCCAGGCAAACCAGGACAAGGCGGTCACTGTAGAACCACTCCAGTGTTTGGAGCTGTGACACGAGCTGACCTGGGGTTTATGGCAATCACCCTGTTGCTGAGTAGAGAGGAGACTCCAAAGGACAAGAGTGGGATCAGGGAGACCAGTGTGGGGTCCGCTAATCCCAACCCCTGCCGAGTGTAACTCGCCTGGGACACTTCTGAGCCTCCATTTTCTCATCTGTGAAACGGAGGCAGTGACCCTTGGTGGCTTCGTCAACACAAGGAGTAAAGAAGACAAGGCATGGGGAAGCGTAGTAAGCCCTCAATGCTGCCAGCTGCTCTTTCTTTCCCAGGATCCTTCTCCCACCCTCCAGAGTGAGTTAGAGGATGTTCTTAAGGACTGTTTTTGGGAGCCCAGTGGAGCCATTCTGCTCAGCCGAGTGGGGAGTATTTACATCTTCTTCTCTAAAGGCAAATGATTTCCTCGAGATGCTGAATTAGTTCCCAGGCAGCCTCCGGGCTGTCTTGTAACTACACAGAGACGAGTGTTAACGGAGCCCCCATTTGTCCAGCAAACCAGAACGGAGAGGCTTGAGGGCTATACTTCTCCCAGCTCCGCTGTCGAAAGCCAGCCATGCCTTTCGCTACTGCTCTCCCCCTCTTCCAACGCACGCCTTTGTTCATTCATGGATTTGCTCAGCAGATGTTCACTGAGCAACTATTTTGTGCCAGGTGCTGTGCCGGGCCCTGGAGAACCAAGCAGGGGTAAGCAGGACAGGGTCCTGCCCCGCCATGGCATTCGTAGTCCTCTGAGTGCAAGACAACACATCGAAGCGTCAGGCGAGGGGCTCAGTGCAGAAAAACAATAATGGCAATGATATTAACAATAGCTCACGGTTCTTACCCGATTGAGACTGACGTTTCGTACAGTGAAATGCTCGGTTCTGAAGTGCCCTGTTCAGTCTGTTTTGAAGAATTCCTATCAAAAGGAGACGTCTAGACAGCCCACAAAGTTCCCCCATGCTCCTTCCTGGTCAAATCTCCCTCCCCGTCCCCAAGCAACCACTGTCCTGATCTACATCATCACAGGTTAGTTTTCCCTATCCCAGAGTTTCGTGTAAATGAGATCACGCAAAATACACCTTTTCTGTGTGCTTGGATTTCTTTCCCTCAGCAAACCATTTCGAGGATGCGTCTATGTCATAGGATGAATCAGTAATTTATGGGTTTTTTTCCCTGAGTAATATTTAATTGTCTAAATAGACTATAATCTTTTTTTAACATATTTTCCCGTAGGTGAATATTTAGGCTGTTTCCTTTAAGGAACTCTTATTTTTTTTAATATTTTTTAAGTTTATTTTGAGAGAGAACATGCACACACGAGTGGAGTAGGGGCAGAGAGAGAGGGAGAGAGAGCTCCAAGCAGGCTCCACAGTCAGCAGAGCCCGACTCGAATGCAGGGCTCGAACTCGTGAACTGTGAGATCATGACCTGAGCCGAGATCAAGAGTCCATGCTTAACCGACTGAGCCACCCAGGCACCCCTAGGGAGCTCTTATGAAAAGAGCTGCTAAGAAGTTTGGTCCTCAAAGCTTTTCATGGACATTCTTATTTTCATTTCTTGGAGATCGACACCTCAGAAAGGGTTGGTGACTCACGGGGCGAGTGTATGTTCAACTTCTTGAGAAATCGCCAAAGTGTTTTCCAAAGTGATTGTGCCATGTCACGGCCCCACCAGCCACGATAGGGTCCCAGCTCCCCCACACTCTTACCCACATTCGGTGGTGTGGGTCCTTTGGTTTTAGCCACGCTGGTGTGTGTGTGGTAGTATCTTATCAAGATTTCACCTGGGGGGAGCCTGGGTGGCTCAGTTGAGCGCCCGGCTCTTGACTTCGGCTCAGGTCGTGATCTCACGGTTTGTGGGTTCAAGCTCCGAAGTGCAGAGCCTGCTTGAGATTCTCTCCCTTCCTCGCTCTCTGCCCCTCCCCCACTCGTATGCTCTGTGTCTGTCTCTGTCTCTCTCTCAAAATAAAGAAAAAAATTTTTAAAAATTTCAATTCGTAGTTTGCCCATGACTAATAACATTGAGCACTTTTTCATGTGCAGATTGGCCATTTGCATATATTCCTGTAGGAAGCTTCTGCTCACATTTGTGTTTTTTAATTATTGAATTTCTTTTCTCCGTATTACCAAGTTGTACAAACTCTTAATATATTCTGGGTGCAAATCCTTCGTCAGATGTATGTTTTGCAGCATTTCCTTCCAGTCTGTGGCTTGCTTATTTATATTCTTAAAGGTGAATTTTGATAACAGGAATTTTAATTTTGGTGAAGCTCCGTTCTTTTTTTTTTTTCCTCTTGTGATTCGTACTTTCTAAACCATTTCAAAGAAACCTTTGCCTGCCGAAAAGGTCATGAAGATATTCTCCTATTTTTTTTTTCCTACCAGCAGGTCTTTGTTTTAGCTCTTATATTTAGGACTGGGATTACTCATAATAATACCAGAGATGTGTCAAATGCCTCACATGGAGTGTCTTATTTAATTCTTCTTAGAAATTCCATGCAATAGGTATGAATATTAATTTTTACATAGGAGGACTCTTATGTAGATTTCTTGTTGCGTTTTTCTCATTCCTTCAGTTGTTTGTTCCACAAACACTTACCAGAGGTTCAGATGGGAGCTGAGCAGACCTGCCTTGAATTTGCATTTGACTTGCACGTTGAAGAGTCTCAATTCCTCTCCAGAGAGAATCCAGGGAACACAGGACACAGCGACTGTGACCGGGAAGGACCTCACAGAAGAAGAGGGTTTGGGATCGCCTTTGGAAGTTGGGTAAAATGCAATGTTCAAGTACACGAAGAAAAGACATCAAGAGAGAGGAAGTACGTGGCCAAAGCCTCAAGGCTGGCATCCCTCTCACTGGAATGGTTTGTCCAATGGTAACAAGTATGGTGCATTGTAAGGATGGCTCCAGGTCTTCATCTGTCCCCATCCCCTTGCTTCATCATTGACCTTGGAGTTCCTTCCCTCCACATGAAGTCCTTCCTTCCCCTTGTGACAGTTTCTTGGGTGATTAAATGAGGCAGAAGCTACAGCGTGTCGGTTCCAAGCCTAGGTCTCAAGAAGTGTCTTAATCAGCTAGTGCCACCATTATAAAATATCACAGACTGGGTGCCTTAGACAATAGAGATTTATTTCTCATGGTTCTGCAGGCTGAAGTCCAATGTCAAGGTGGCAGTCATGTAGGTTTCATTCTGAGATTTCTTCTTTTTGCCTGAAGATGGCCACCATCTCTCCTTGTGCAGAGAGAGAGAGAGAGAGAGAGAGAAGACCTCTCTGGTGTTTCTTCTTAGAAGGACACAAATCCTATCAGATCAGGACTCTATGCTCATGACCTCACTTGACCTTATTACCTCCATAAAGGTCTCATCTCCAAATACAGTCACATGGGGGATTAAGGCTTCAACATAAGAATTTTGAGGGAACACAAACATTGTGTCCATAGCAAGGGGTCTTGCGTGTATCCGCTTGCTCTCCTGTGCCTCTGTCGTTGTCATGGGGACACGCCCAGACTGAGCTTCTAGTGAAGGAGAAGTACGTGGCACAGCACCAGCTCACCCCAGCCATCCTAGACGAGGCCATCCAACACCAGCCTGCAGCCAGCTGGCCAGCATGTCACCTGAGTCGTGTGGCAAGCAGAGGTATAAATGAAGCTTGGAGTGCAAGGTGTTTCTTGAGGGTATCACCTGTGAAAAGCAATAATGGGAAGGAAGCAGGATTGGGCAGAGAGCCTCAGGTCATGATACACCTCTGATGAGGTCCCAACCAACCCCAAAGGGAGCTCTGGAGCAAAGACTTCCCTTTACAGGAGCCTAGCACTGGGCAGAAATAGCCAGGCTCTAGAACCCTACTGTGTTCAGTCATTATCTGACGGTGTCCTGGAAGGATGTGGTCTTGGCTTGAAAGCTGAGGGAGATCCCGAAGGTACCAGCAGCTGGAGGCTGTCACGTAATGGCACACCTTGCGGCTGGACAGATAATTCTTTTAGAGGACAGATGCAAGCAGTGCACCCCCATGACCGCCACACACAGACAGGCGAGAGAGTCCAGCCATGACCTGCAGAGCAGAGCCAACACCCAGGCACCAAGCAAGAAGCACTCACCTTTGTAGACCCCTGGGCTCTTGTGGAGGCTTGTTATAGTGTTGCAGTGGCAACAGGCAACTGATAAGATGAGTTAGCTCGGCTCTCAACAGGTGTAGACCTCACTTCTCACTGGGGAAAGATGGGGCCCCGCCCCCGCCAAAGAAATAAATAAATAAATCGGGCGCCTGGGGGGGCTCAGTCAGTTGAGTGTCCGACTCTTGATTTCAGTTCAGGTCGTGAGCCCAGGGTCGTGGGATCCAGCCCTATGTCAGGCTCCACACTGAGCATGGAACCCACTTGGGATTCTCTCTCTCTCTCTCTCTCTCTCTTTCTCTCTCTCTCCCTCTCTCTCTCTCCCTCCCTCCCTCTGCCCCTTCCCCTGCTCTCTTTCTCTCTAAAAACTGAAAAACTAAAATAATAAATAAATACATACATACATACATAAAGTCAGATAAAATCACACCTCTGGTCAAGATACTTCCCCGATTCCTGGTGAGAAAACAACACCATTACCTCAGTGTTTTCTTCTCTCCTGCTACGACACAAACCACACTAACGCTGAGCAGCTTAAGATAACCATATATTGTTTCTCACAATTCCGTGGGTTAACTACACACTTTTGCTTCACGTGGGATGGGCTGGGGCCCCGGGACAGCTGGAAGGTCCAAAATGAGCTCCCTCGCCTTGCGAGTAGTTAGAGGTGACTGCTGTCTGGGAGGTCAACTGCGGCCATTAGCTGGGTGCCCATGTCCTCCTGTATGTGATCTTACTCACATAGCTGCTTGGGCTTCCTCCCAGCATGGTGGCCAAGTCCAAGAGCAAGCATTGTAAGAGGTGAAGGTGGAGACTGCTGAACTCCTAAGGCCCGCATCACTTCTGCTGTTGTCTATTAGTTGGCCCATTTTTTAAAATTTATTTTTTAAAATTTACATCCCAGTTAGTTAGCATATGGTGCAGCAATGGTTTCAGGAGTGGATTCCTTGATTCCCCTTACCCATTTAGCCCATCCCCCCTCCCACAACCCCTCCAGTAACCCTCTGTCTGTTCTCCATATTTAAGAGTCTCTTATGTTTTGTCCCCTCCCTGTTTTTATATAATTTTTGTTTCCTTTCCCTTGTGTCCATCTGTTTTGTCTCTTAAAGTCCTCATATGACTGAAGTCATATGATTTTTGTCTTTCTCTGATTAATTTCACTTAGCATAATACCCTCTAGTCCATTTTACTGTGGGAGAAAACTACAGGAGGGGCAGAACTGTTGAGAAGTGTGGTCTATTGGGGGTGGGGAAGGGGATGTCACTAATGCCACTGAGTACCAAGACCCTTCACGATCTGGCCATGCTCTGTCCAATATGGTAGCCACCATAGTCCAAACTGAGATGTGTTGTAAGCATACAATACATCCCAGGTTACAATGATATAGTTCCAAAAAGTATAAAAAGTATCACTAACCATTTTGTAGGTGCATTACAAGTTGAAATGAGAAATTTTGTGGTTGTATTGGGTCAAATCACATATATTATTAAAATTAATGTCACCTGCTTCTCTCTACTCATAATTTGACCATCCAGAGATGGTAATAATTTGATTATCCAGAGATGGTAATAATGCCTTTCTACTGAGTAGTGCTTCTTCAGCCCCTACCTGCCTCTCTGACACCTGATCCAACTTTTGCATTCGCCATCTCCTACAGCACTGGCTTCCTGTCAGTTCCTTGCTTATGTCTGATCCTTTTCCCAGGCTCTTGCTTGTGCCTGGAACGCTCTTCCCTTGAAGCCTGAGCATCTGGTTCCTTCTCATCCCTTGGACCCCTGCTTAAATGCCCCCTCCTTCCAGAGTCTAAGCAGACTCTGCATGGTCGTTTTATACCTCGCTCCCTGTTTATTTTCTTTATGGCCTGAATCACAGACTGTGCTTTAGTTATTGGTCTGCTGATGTGTCGTCTGTTTCACCATTACAGTAAAATCCACAAGGACAGGAATGCTCTCCTGGTATAGAGCAGGCACTCAAAATATAATTGCTAAATGAATGCCCTACAGAGACTTACAGGGGCACGGGCTAGAAGAACCCCCAAACTCAAGACTAATGAGATAAATGTATAGTGAACCCCCAGGTTGTAAAATCAAGGCTTAGATTTACATGTATTATTATTAATTATTATCATTAGCTGGGGATAGAAGACTTGGAGGGAATTCTCAGGAACAGAGTGAAGGGCAGAGCAGGGCTCCTGTTGTCTATCTTCAGGGTCTTTCATCAGCAGAGAAGAAAGCAGTGCAGAAATGGATAGACTTTCATAACCTGGATCCACCATTCCATGGCTCCCTATTACCCTGGCTAAAAAAAGAAATCTCAGTTCTGTATCATGATCGGCAGGCCTATAGACACATCATTGATGTGCAACTGTTTGACAGAGTATTTGCTTGTTATGTCCCCCACTATAAAGAAAAGAAACCTGAAAAAAAAATGGATGGATACATGTCAGGGGACTAACAAATTTCTAAGAGGGGAATTGACAGCTCGGGGGCTGTTCTGAGCCGTCAGATGGAACCCTGTAAGTCTCCAAGGTGACGCCCAGTCCCCAGTACTGGGAGACCTACATGTTCATCAAAATCCAATGGCAAGAGAAAGCAAAAGTCACCAATCTGGAGACCCAAGGAGGATTTTATGAGCAGTCGAAAGCAGAGAGGGACATGAATGAAGGAGGGATAGTAATTTAATTTCAATGCAATTGCTTCCATATAGTAAACAAAAGCCTCCAGTCTGGGAAAGATTGAGTAGAAGAGAGTGCACTCTTAATAACAGGCTACTCCAAAGTCACGGGTCTCATTTACCATTTATTTAAGCATCAGGGAGTACAGTAAATTTATTCAAAATGAGATAATGGGTGCGAATGCATTTTGTAAACTTTAAAGTGCTTGGCAAATAAAAGGCGATGGTTCTTTTGCAAGCATAATGCGCTCCTGACAAAATGTAATAAAGCTTCCATGATGCAGAGTTGTAACTGTCTTGTTTCAAAGGCTGAATTTCCAGCGCCCAGCACGGGGAGACACCAACACGTCCTTGTTGGATAAATAAGTGACGAAACGAAGACACAGATAATCTCAAGGCTGGGAAGCCAGAGGCCTGAGTTTGTGTTCTGACCACAGGTCCTAGTGGTCTCAGGCATGCCACTTCACTTCTCGGAACCTCTGTTTCCTCACCTGTGGCCACAGTACCTGCCTCACAAAACTGCCCTGAGGATTCAATGTGAAAATGCATGTTAAATAATAGGCACAGTGGCTGGTAGACAACAAGGGCAAAATAGCGGCGGACGCTCTTCGGCATTCCAAAGCCAAGATCAAATACCGGGGCGCCTCTGTATTTAAAGTGCGGATATCTCTACAAAGCGATTCTGAATCGATGCTTGAGTGGATTTCAATTCTTACAAAACACGGCTTCAGAAAAACAGCTCCAAGTACCTCCAGTGGGAAATTAGGTTATGAAATAAATAAACAAGGGTGAACCCCACCCATCAGGCCGCCTCAGTGGGTACACGGAAATTGATGGGCCCTCGTTCAATGCATAATCCTTCCTGCAGAATCGCAGGATACACATGGGTTGGCCGTGTGGGTGGTATGAGCCATTTGTCGGTGGCTGGAAATGAGTTCACAGACGTGCCTATGGGAGCACAATTATATACCACAAGTATGCAGCACAGGTTCCAGAGTCCAATCGGAACCCTGGCATAACGGGGGAAGGGTGGCTTCCTCAGAAGTTTTGACATGTAGACGGTGGGCCAGAAGTGTTCTCAGACCTCAACACGCCTCACCCATCTGGAGAAGCTATTTAAGGTTCCCTTCTGCAGTTACTTATTCTGTGGGCGTTGGTTGGAAAGACAACAAGGAAGAGAAGAACAAATCTGTCTGAATGGGTAAGCGTTACTAAATGGTAGTGACAAGGTGGAGATCTCCAGGTCTTACCGTAGCTGAACTTTCTGGATAGGGTACAGTAGGAATTCAGAAGACAATACGATACCACCACTTTCCAGTTCTTGGCAAGTTTCTTAACCTCACGAAGTCTCACCCTGAGTTTCCCGGTCTACACAATGAGAACAATAATGATCTTTACCCTCTCTGGATGTTTGCATGAATCGAGTGTCAGAACAGTATTAGGCACATAGAACATGCCCAATAAATATTAGATATTATTGTTTTGCTCATGAGCCAAAATAAGGGGGCCAGCAGCTAACGGTTTCATTGCAGGGTCTGAGGTTGGATAAGGTTGGCTAGAAAAGCTTCTGGGAAAGGTTACAAACTATGTTGAGGAGAGAGTCCGTGAAGGTAAATCTGGATAGCTATTGAACTCAAGGGCAGGTATAGCTCTGAGGGAGGAGGAGGTGAAGACAGGAGACCTGGGAACAGAGATGGCCTGGGACTTGTATGATTAACAAGGGCTGGAGACAGACAAAAGTAGAAAGACTGTCGTGTATTGAACATTTTCTACCTTCCAGATGCATGCTGGGTATTTTGAATACATGGCATCACTATTCTCAGAACGAGGCAAGATATAGATAGATAATTGTTCCCATTTTACAGTAGGAACACGGAGGTCTGACGGGTGAACTGCTTTGCTGAAGTCACGTAGCTAAGCAGTAAAGAGATGAGATTTGAATCCAGGTCCGTCCACAAGTGAGTGCAGTTTCCTTCCTAAAAAGAAAAGGTTTCCTTATAAAGTAAGATCCGCCTGTGGAAAAAATAAGTACCAAAAGATATGCAATGAGAAAGGTTTCCTTTTCACTTCCACCCCTGGTCCTTTTGCCGGAGGTAAACTACTCCCACTGATTTCTTGTTAATCTTTCCCGAAAAAAATTTTTTTAAGCCTAAGCAAACATAAATGCAAAAGACACGAATTTTAAAGGTAAAATACAATTTAAAAAATATAAAGTAGAGCATATTAAATAAGTGTTTCTGTGCTTTATTCCTTTTGTTTTTGTACTTTACTTTTTGTAGTTAAAAATGCACTGTGGAAGTTTACTTGTATCGGCCCAAAAAGGGCCATCAGAATATGTCACCGCGTGAATCATCTAGAATTCCTTAACCATTCCTCCTCAGCAGACATTTAGGTTCTTTCCAGTCATTGCCTCTGCAATGTTGTGATGAATATCCTGGAATATACCGTGTGATACATGATTGAGGTCATTTCTAGGATAAACTTTTTAAAAAAAATTTTTTAATGTTTATTTATTTCTGAGACAGAGAGAGACAGAGCATGAGTGAGGGAGGGGCAGAGAGAGAAGGGGACACAGAATCAGAAGCAGGCTCCAGGCTCTGAGCTGTCAGCACAGAGCCCGACGGGGGGCTCGTACTCACAAACCATGAGATCATGAACTGAGCCGAAGTCAGTCTCTCAACCAACTGAGCCACCCAGGCGCCCCTAAACTTTTTTTAAAGTAGGCTCCATGCCCAGTGTGGGGCTCGAACTCATGACCCCGAGATCAAGAGTCACATGTTCTACCAACAGACCCAGCCGGGTGCCCCTATAGGATGAATTTTTAAAGTTAAACAAAAAGATTAAGTGTGTGTGTGTGTGTGTGTGTGTGTTTAGTAGGTATTGGTAAAATCTAAAGCTGGCATTGTTTTCCACTATCCTAGACACCTGCCCCCACACTTCTCCACTGTTGGCTGTGCTCGACGTTGGCTTGTTAGGGTGAAAGGCATAGTTTGGGGTGCTAAGAATTCTTCCAACTTGGCTGCAGTATGCTTTGAAATGGTTTTGATAATTTCACACATTATCTTTTTATAGACTAAAAAAGGTCATCTCGATTTCCAGAGTTGGTTACCAAGGTTGCCGTTTTAAGGTGAAACATGGGGATAATAGGTATATATGATCAGCCCCCCCCCCTCACCAAATACGGAAAATTTTGCCACTGTTTGCTTGGCCTCCCCTCACACCCTCCCTCCTCTGGCCTCCCAAACATTCATCATAGGCGGAAAGAATGAGAACTCAGCTGGGCGAGGCCAAAGGTGGGGTTGGAGGGATTTCTCACGGAGGGAAAAAGTGAGCAGACAAAGAAAGAAAGGAGAAGAGGACACGTTTTGGTTAGGAGCTGAGCACTGCAGGCAGGTTAAGGAGGGGAGCCCTTTGGGGGCAGCTATCAAATGGGAGAGTAAGAGAACTTGGGAAAAGGAGTCTTAGACATGGCGCTGTGACTTATGAATTGGGTGTCTCGTTGAGACAGGCGAGTAAATGCTGGAATTGCTTTCTAGTACCTTTTGGTTGCTGGACTGTGTTTCTTGGAACATCGCGCTACCCCAAACTGGACCACGCGGTGCCCCCCGAATGTTCGTGGGTTATGCTGTGGCAGCTGCCACCCATATCATCAACTGCCCTCACCATCTTTGCTGCTGTTTACCAAACACAGCTGTGCACAAGACACGGCATGAGATGCTTTGCACGATTTTTAAGAGCCGCGAAGGTGGGTCATATTCCTATCCCTCTCTTGCAGAGGAAGGGACCCAAGCGAAATGTGGTTCAGCACTTTGCCTGTGGCCTCGTGGCTGGTGCCAGCACTGGAATTCACACCCGTGTGTGTCCGTGTCGAAAGTCCGCGCTCTAATTCCCTGTCATCCTGGTTAACACCTTGCTTCTGTGATGATCTGCATTAACGCGGGGCTGTGCATAACATGGACCGCGCACCTTTCACCCTCTTGGGAGTGGACCTCAAAATCATGGCTACTTAATTTTTTCCTGGGGAGCTGGAGCGTGTCCCTTGGGGGAAAGCCACGTGTCAACGTGCCAACTCGTAAGAATTGCGTAGAGGGCTAGAATGCAATCCCAGGTCATAGAAATGGCATGTTTTCTACTAAGAAAAGCACTCCAGCTGTAAAGGAGATGATACGCTGGAGAGGGCCATGAGGAGGGGCTGGGGGACACTAGGGACGTTATTGCAAAAGTCCACAGGAGAGATGGTAGTGCATGAACTTGGACAGAGAGGAGGTGATACAAAAGGTTCCAGAAACTAACTGGACTTGGGGGTTGGGAAAAGGGGAGAATCCCCGGCTGTCTCTCGGGGTTTTAGTCTGGGTGACCTCTACTTCCTCAGGTCACAGATTAACATCAGCCCAGAGCAGGGAGTCCCAGGATCATACAGAAGTTCTGTCGCCCCAGGGAACAGTTCTGTGGCACGACCTCCCCTCTGGGGCTCCCACTGAACAACCTGTGTCCTGAACTACATTGCCTCACCCAGATGTTCACAGCTGCATTTTTGCCTCCTTATTCCATTATCCTTGCCTGTGGAAGGAGGCTGTCAGCACCTTGCCAGGGCTCAATAAAATTAGCTGTGTGCCCACCCCCGCTCCCCGAGTTCTGTGTGCTCGGGTTCCTTGCCAGGAAAATCTGCCCAGGCAGCAGAGCCCCATGCCAGGGACGTGCGATCCCCTGTTACTGTGATTAATTTGGATAAACATATGTTGGAAAAGCAACAGAGAGTGAGAGCTCTCCTGGATGAATTCGAATGAGCCGTGTGGCAAGCGGATCGCTCGAGCATCAAGTCTGGAGACAGCTTTCACGGGGCACAGGATGGTGGAGAGAGCAGATGGGCAGAGTTGCAGGACTACAAAGACGCAAGGATGCAGAAAGCTCCTTGAGGGGAAGCCCCACATCACACTTGCTCCTTCCAGCTTGGCCGGCCAACAAGGCTGGGGGCACCGGAGAGAAACCGAGCCTTGTTCTGTTCTTCACGGAGCCCAGAGAAAGAGCAACTGTTTGTTGAGACAGCGTCGCCGAGGTGAGAGCTTACGGCACCATATCAGCTGGACGTGGGGACAGAGCTCGGCTCTTCCGCTTCGCGCGGGACCCGCATCCGGAGACTTGGCTTCAGAGTCTCGTTTTCCTCTTGCGTAAAACATAAGGTGATGGTGTTATCCGCCTCCTCTGGTGTATCAAGGATTCGTTGATGTAATGGCACATACAAAGGGTACTTGAGCAACCCTGACTTCTGAGCATCAGTCATGTGCCAGGCTCCATGCTAAGCATCGACTGCTGAAAGAGGCAGACTGATCCCCTGTCTTCCTACACCAGATAATCTAGTAAATCAGAAGCTCTTTGCACCCATCAGGCATCCTTAGTGACCACCTGGGGTGTGCCAGACTCCACGCTAGGAGTTTGCATTTATTATTGCTGAGCCTCAATCAAAAGCCGAGAGACACACATTCTCTAAAAGCCAACATTTTGTCTCTTCGGAACACCAAGTTCATTTAGGGATGGGGCCGACCGTCCTCCGTGTGCTGGGCCCTTAGTTACGGAGAACCACGGTGTAACATAACAGCCCTCCCTTGCTACAGAGGGGAGGAACTATCTTATATCCCTACTTTTTTTGCAACCTCCTTTTATTCTGTTTACTGATGTTGGAAAGAGCCATGTCCTGATCTAGGCTGGGTTTTTTGTTTTTTTGTAATCCAGAGCACTGAAGAAGGGCTCGTCTCCTCTAATCCTGTGGCAGTGAGGTTGCTAAGGAGACCATTGTCATATTAACTCAGTAAACACTGAGATGCTTATGATTCTAGGGAGGAGAGAGGGCCTCGCTGTTTTGAGAAAGGAAAACCTCTCCCTTTAGAGATTGGGGAAGGGGGAAAGCCATCATGGAGATTGTTGCCATCATTTTGCCAAGAGGGTCAAAGCACTTTGCCACTCTTTGTTTGTTTACCATGAGTCTAGAAAGGAGGCAGGGGAGATGGAGAAACCCCACAGTAATCTTCTAGCTAATCGAGAAATCTGGGCTCCGTAAGGTTACCTCTGGAAACCTGTGCCCTCATACTTTAAAACAAGTGATTTTTTCAATGCTTATTTATTTATTTTTGAGAGAGAGAGAGAGAGAGAGAGCACAAGCAGACGGGGGTGTAGAGAGCGTGGGAGACACAGAATCCAAAGCAGGCTCCAGGCTCTGAGCTGTCAGCACAGAGCCCAACGCAGGGCTCAAACCCATGAACCTGAGATCATGACCTAAGCTGAAGTCAGATGTCCAACCGACTGAGCCACCCAGGCGCCCCTAGAACAAGTGATTTTTTTAAGGTAAGAGAAAATAAATTCAAAATCAGGAGAGGCAATTTAGGAGAGGATTCACACATGCCTCTTTGTCTCTGGGTTGGAGAAACAGGCTCCTGTTGAGGTGAGGGCTCAGATGTCAGGCTGGACGATGCAGAAAGCCATCCACACTCCTGGAGGAGCTGATCCTACCCCTGAGATGAGCTCATTCTGCAGGCTTCAGAAAAGTAAAGTGAAGGCATTAATCTATTCCCTGATTGATAGCAGACTTGGATTAATAAAAAGCACCTAGGTATGCATTTCTTGCAATAAAATATTTATCGCATTGGTAAAAAAGATTGGTCAGATGAGTAAATAGTATTCCAAGGGGTTGGCGATTTGCATCCCGTACTCTAACAGATCTGGATTTACCTAAGGTGTTTGCAAATCTGGGACCTCAGCTGCGGTCAGTTGAGGTTCTGTTTTATGTATCAAGATTGGTCTCTATGAAGCTAAAATAGGAACCCACCGAGGAACTCAGTTTCTCCACCGGCTCCGGTTCATGGCATCATAACCCCATAGATTGTAGGTGCTGGATGGAAACACAATGATCTTACCAATTTCAATTTCTGGAAGAAAAAGCTGGGAGCCAGAAAGGTTCGATTACTTGCTCAAGGTCAAACAAGCCATCACCAGAACCCAGAAATGCTAGCGCCTAGTCTCGTCCGCCTTTTACAAAAGGAGAGCTCTTGCTTTATTTGATGGTTTCGAGTGTCTTCCTTGAATTTACCCACCGTTATGGTATCACGAGATCTCCCTTCCGTTTGAGCCATAAGAATGCAGGTTCAATAAATCAATTGCTGCCTCCCTGTTCTTGCCATCCTGTCCTTTTACAGTACTTAGCATGTCCACCACCAATAACTGTACCCTCCTACTCCGCAATCCATACCCTGCTGCTCCTGTCCTGGCGGCTCCCTGTGGAGGGGGACAGGGTGACAGACGGGCATGGGGAGGGAAGGTGGACAGCTACCAGGGAGAATCTGTGCTCTGGAGACCCTTTGGTGACATGCACACAAAGAGACTAGGCAAAAATGGCTTTTTCAAACAGCATCAATAGAAATCCACGGGACCCGCAGGCTCACCGCTACATAATGAACATGCTTACCTTTTCCTAACAACACTTTAAGTCAGTAATTGGCCCAACAGGGGACACGAATTGTACACGAAGTCGGAACAGCACAGAAAAATCTCAGAATGGCTTCGCCCCCCTGCCAAGAGGGCTGCCTATGTACCGAGCCCTGTAGAGACACATGCCTAGCATCTGGAGGACAGCAGACGTTTGGAATAAGAAAGGGCTTTGGAGGGCAACCATCCCTGGGGTCCCCAGCCTCTTCCACATCAGAGGGTTCTTTGATATGTTCCCCCTTCCCATGGGTCTCATGGCCTAAATGATGTAGCCAGCAAAACAAACTGCCCTAATTATCTGAAAAAGGATGTGTTTTCCCAGAGAATAACAGTGGATCTATAGAATTAGTGATGACTCAGTTCATAGGATGCCTCTAAGAGATACGTGGCCCATTCCATCTCACATAATAATAATATCAATAGTAGGATTTATTGGATCCTGTCTGGGTCCCAGCTAAGGGATTCATTTTTTTTTTTTTTTTTTTTTGACAAATCTTATCTTGCTTAACCCTTACTAGACCATCATGAGCTTGTCCTCATGTCACCGTCTAGGGAACTGAAGCACAGAGGAGTTCTGAAACTTGCCCAACCGGCTCCAAATTTGGCTTACTCTGGCCACAACGTCACTCTTAACCATTACATGCTACTGTCTTTTCATTCGTCTTTTTCAAACATAAGGACTGTCCAGCAATTTCTTCATCAGCTTCCACAAGACTGGAGGCTCCAGGTTAAATGTTTTGTTATGGTCCCAACTTTTCCCTTAATATTAAGGCAATAGAGGTCTAGAGAGGTTTAGAATCTTTTTTTAATATTTTAAAGTTTATTTATATTAGGAGCACCTGGGTGGCTCAGCTGGTTAAGCTTCCGACTCTTAATTTCAGCTCAGGTCATGATCTCACAGTTCATGGGTTCAAGCCCCACACCAGGCTCCGTGCTGACAGTGCAGAACCTGCTTGAGATTCTCTCTCTCCCTCTCTCTCTCTTTCTCTGTCCCTCCTCCACTCACTCTCTCAAAAAAAAAAAACCTTAAAAATAAATATAGTTTATTTTTGAGAAAGCGAGAGGGAGTACAAGCAGAGAAGAGGCAGAAAGAGGGAGAGACAGAATCCCAATCAGGCCTTGTTCTGTTAATTCAGAGACCAATGCGCAGGGCTCGAACTCACGAACTACAAGATCCATGATTTGAGCCAAGATCAAGGGTCACCTGGACTGAGCCACCCAGGTGCCCTAGCAATGGTAATTTTAAATCCTGGCATTTCTAACACTGGGTCCTGAGCTCTTTATACTCCCTCTAGGCTTCAGAAATAATAGTTGAACACCTACCATAGGGACAGTAGACAAGCAGCACGTATGTCCCCACTGTCCCAGCCTATGCCTACTGCAGACATTATTAATCAGTCATGGAACTCTTTGCCGCAGAGCCTGGATGTGGCTACAGGCAAACACTCCCAATCAACTGTATCTGCTATGGAAGACTTCATTGCTTTCAGAAAATTATTTCAGCCCCAAATAACTTCTTCCAAAGTACGAGGAAAGATCCATTTCTCAGACAGGGTACACAAGTCGGGGAGAGGAGCAGAGGGAGAGAGAGAATCTTAAGCACGCTCAGTGCAGAGCCCACACAGGGCTCAATCCCAAGACGTTGGGATCATGACCTGAGCCGAAATCAAGAGTCAGACGCTCAACTGACTGAGCCACCCATGTGCCCTGGAAAGATCCATTTCAATGCTGGTGATTGTTGGAGACAGATACGCAAGGGTATAAGTCGATACCCACACCCTGCTTCAAGGTCAAGAAAAACCAGATTGGGAATAGGGATGGGGACCACCTTTAGGGGACTGCAGGTGAGGGGAAGTGAGTAGCTGGAACCAGTCAATATGAGAACACAATATGAGAGCAATCTGTGAGTGCATGAAACCAAGGAGCAGGGAAATGTGACCTGACCAAGAGGAAAGCTGAGACTGAGAGGGAAAGTGGGCTCGAGCCCTGCACATTGGGCTCTGAACTAACAGCACAAAGCCTGATTGGGGTTCTGTCTCTCCCTCTTTCTTCCCCTTCCCTGCTTGCTCTCTCTCTCAAAAATAAATAAACTATATTTATTTTTTAAGGTTTTTTTTGAGAGAGTGAGTGGAGGAGGGACAGAGAGAGAGAGAGAGAGAGAGGGAGAGAGAGAATCCCAAGCAGGCTTGAAACCCAGGGACAGTGCTAGAATTTGATGGTTGATGGAACAGGTAAGAAATATGAATGGCTGTCCATATTCAAGACTTCTAGACAAGATAGCTCTTCTCTTTGCTCCTCCCCTCTTTGATACGGCTGACCATGGTCAAAGGGAGTGTAATAGAATTAAGAGGAAAGAGTAATACATTAGTGGCCCTGGGGCTCCTGGGTGGCCCAGTCAGTTAAGCGTCTGACTCCTGCTCTTAGCTCAGGTCATGATCTTACAGTGATGGGCTCGAGCCCCGTATCAGGCTCTGTGCTGACAACTGTGTTTCCCTCTCTGAAGTTGGCTCGGACAAGGATACTGATGTCCGGGGGTGGTTGATGTCACATGGCCAGCAAATTCCATCAAGACTCCTCCAACCAAGCAAGTCTGTGTCTTGCTTGTTGTTACACGCCCCCCTAAGCACCATGGCTACTGGGACGATGAATCTTGGGGGCTTTAACCAAGGACATCAAAAGAACAGAGGGATAAAGGCCATGATATGTGAGGTCAAGGCTGATGATGTGGCACCCAGTCTAAAACAGCCCAGGCTGGGAAGAGAGGGAATCCACAAATGCCAAAATGAGTAGCTCTATTTACATGGGGAATGCCAAGAAACAAAGGCTTTCTAGAGAAGCTTGTCTTCAAGGGAGGAATTTTATTTCGTTGATGCATCAGAGTGTCATACTGAGCCTCTTCCCCAGGCAGGGGAACGTCAGGCCAGGCATTGGCTGTGCTCTGAGCTTAGGAAAGGGAACAGTCTCCCTGAGTCTGCACCACTTTGGACCAGTTCCAACTTGAATACATTGCCACTGCCTGCCTAAATCCATCTACAAACCCCAAGAGGGGGCATTTTAGAAAATTATTCTCACAATTCCAGAGACAGAATTAGCCTCTTCAAGCCAATGAGAGAGCAGCTCTTGACTGGCGGTTCATTATGTTCAATTGGAAATCAACCTCCTGCTGCCCCAGCATCCTTTGTGCCCGGGGCTCTCAGAGGGGAAATTACATGTTGTCCTAGAGAAGGCTGAAGATGGTGTGGAGATCCAGGTTGCAACAGATTGGCGCCTGGTAAAGACACACATGGTAACAATGTAGTAGATTGTTGTGACAGCCTAGGAAAGATTTTGCAAATCAAAATCCTGGGAGAAACAGTGTTAAGCATAAGAATATATATTTTTAAATTTATAGAGTTATTTTAAGAGAGAGAGACGGTGAGCTAGCACAAGCTGGGGAGGGGCAGAGAGAGAGAAAGAGAGAGACAGAATCCCAAGCAGGCTCTGTGCTGTCAGCCCAGAGCCCAACGCAGGGGTTGATCTCACGAACCGTGAGATCATGACCTGAGCGGAGATCAAGAGTTGGACTGAGACACCCAGGTGCCCCAAGCATAAGGATATTCTTAATTTTTTTTTATTACCCACGTGATCTGGACTGCCCAAGATTCTGTTCCTACTGGGAGGAGCAAAGCCTTCAACTTGTGGGTGTCAAGTTCAAAAATGATCACTGTCTCTCATATATTCCCGGGTTTATACATCCCGGCAAAGGCCAGATCCAGCCTAAGGCTGTTTATGTCAATAAAGCTTTATTAGAACACAGCAATTTGTTTACATGTGGTCTGTGGCTGCCTTGTACTGTAAGGGCCAAGTTGAGTTGTTGCAACAGAGACTGAATGGGCTGCGGAACCTAAAAGATTTACTACCTGCACCTTTGGTAGGAAAACTTTGCTGATTCCTTGCTCTAGGTGAACATCTGGGAAGCATCTTGGATTTTGGAGCCCGGGTTCTGTGCTGGTCCACGCCCTCTCTCCCCTCTTTTTCTGGTCTGCTCAGCAAAGCAGGAAATTGCAAAGGGGCTTACTCTCGGTGCCTTTGAGGCTTCTGGGTCAGCTGTCTTCTGTCTGGGTCCACCAATGGCTGGCACTGACAGGAGGTTAGAGAAAGGAAAGAAGGGGCGTTTTTACACACTCTAGTCAGCATCTCCAGTAGCAACCATGTCCCTTTCCGTGGCTCCACGTTCTGTCAAACTAGCCCACTGTGATACCAGGTTCTGCGGGGCTCTCCCCAGTTTGAACACACAGCCAAGAAAGGCAGGGGCTTCCTGTTGTGTTTCTCTCAGGGTCTCTCCAGCCTCTCGGCTGTTCCATTGCCCGTGTAACCAGTTCCCTGTGCCCAATTCCGTCTCTCACATCCCTTTCACAGGATTAGCCAATCCTGCTAGAATTGGCTTTGATGGGGGCGCCTGGGTGGCCCAGTCGGTAAAGCGTCTGACTTAGTCTCAGGTCATGATCTCACGGCTCGTGAACTCGAGCCCTGTGTCAGATTCTGTGCCTGGAGCCTGCTGTGTCTCCCTCTCTCTCTGCCTCTCCTCTGCTCATGCTCTCTCTCTCTCTCTCTCTCTCTCTCTGTCTCAAGAATAAACATTAAGAAAAAAAAGAATTGGCTTTGATTAAGCTGTTAGAATTTTGCTTTGAATTCTCAGTGACGGTTCTGCCATGTGTTGGGGGCAGACAGCTCCATCAGCTAAGGAGTCCTTGCTAGAACCATGGCTTTCTTACCCTTCGCCAGACAACCACGCACCTCCATTCTCCTGCCCACAATGAAGTGGGTCCCCAAATAGGGGACACTGTTTTCTTGCTAGCTTCTAGCTTTTCGGGCCACTCTAGCACACCCATGCCCTATGTCCTTACCATCCAAGGAAGGTCATCCGTCTGATGTCCTTGGCTCATCTCTGAACTGCTGACACCCTCAGTGTGCCTCTTCCCAGCTCCAACTTCTTGGTCCTGTAATGCCACACTCACTCCTGCCTTAGACGGTTTGGCCTTAGCCCTTTTAGCATTTGAATCTTGGCCCTCCCTAGCCCATCCAGTTGGTGTTTTTAAAATTGACTCTGGGGGTGCCTGGGTGGCTCAGTCAGTTAAGCCTCTGACTTTGGCTCAGGTCATGATCTTGTGGTTTGGGAATTTGAGCTCTGCGTTGGGCTCTGTGCTAACAGCTCAGAGCCTGGAGCCTGCTTCGGATTCTGTGTCTCTTTCTCTCTCTGCCCATCCCCTGCTCATTCTCTGTCTCTCTCTCAAAAAAAATGAATAAACATTTAAAAATGTTTTCATTGATTCTGAAAAAACAGGAAGAATCTGTGGTCAAACCATCTTAGGAGATGCTGGGTTAAACACATGTAAAGAAGTCTCTTCTCTGACTTCTCGAGACAACTGAGACAGCAGCAGTGTTTTCAAAGCTATCTGAGCATGGGCCCTTTTCTTTTCTTCTCTCTCTGTGTGGATCATCTCATGGGACCTGGGATCCATGAAGCATTATTTGATATAACGAGTGTTTGCTATTTTTGTCCACCTTCCATCCTTCCCCCACACCCCTTCTTCTGGTGATGGGATACCTCTCTGTGGTCAGAGACCTTTCCCTTTCTGTGTAGGTGACACCCTGGACCACCATCTCTAGCCACAGGATCAGTGTGACCCAGTCCTGGCCACAGGGCTTGGCTGAGGTTGAGAATGTGGTCTAAACTGGACAAACCACCATTCTTCTTGGGATTTTTCTGGCAAGGGTTTCAAGAAAGAGTTGTTCTGGTTTCGACGGGGAATGTTGAGTTGTTAGGTGATTAGGAGGCCAGGAGGTCAAATGGCCATCAGATATAGAGAACTCTTTGCAGTGGAAATGCAAGCCAAGAAAGCATTGACAGATGCAGAGAGAGAGAGAGAGAGAGAGAGAGAGAGAGAGAGAGAGAGCAGAACCCTGACAATATCTCCCAAGTGCTGTCCCGGTCAAGCCTGAAGCTGGTTCCATTCCTTTGACTCCCTAACAATGTAAGCTAATAGATCCCAACACCACATTTTGTTTTTTTTAATATGAAATTTATTGTCAAATTGGTTTCCATACAGCACCCAGCGCTCATCCCAGCAGGTGCCCCACCACCCCATTTTGAATTGTACTTTTGCTTAAGCTATCTTGAGCTCCCTTTTTATCTCTCAGAAATGAAACATAGCTGATGGAGAAAACACAGCCTCCTCTGGTTCAATGTATGTGCCATGCCACACTGGGTCAGAATCCACCTGCTGTCCCTGAATCCTTGGGATGTAGTCCCCAAGGTTAAGCTCCGTGGCTGGCATTCTGCTCTACCTATTCCAGGTTCCCCAAAGAGAGAGGGCTGTATAGAAGCAAGGGGTTGAATATGGAGTAGACAGATGGCAAAAACACAGCATAGCCTCCATCTGAAATTTATCTTTCTAATGACAGGTCACAGTTGTCAACTTTGTAGGCATTGGTCATATGCACACCCACTGGGCAGGCTTCTAGGACATCGTCACCCAGCCCTGTGCCTCCCCTTGGATTAGGCCATGATTCTGTTTCCTCCAAATTTCTGCATTCTCTGCTGTGACACTCTTTTAACACTAAAGATCATTGATTCTAGCCCTGGAATAATTTACTTGGTGCAACTAGAAAACAACATATGTTGACTTGAAAGATATTCAGATTAATAAACAAGAGACGCCAAGGCCTTCCAGCTGAGTGGCAGTTTTAATTCAGCAATTACTCATGTGGACTGGCAGGAGCACCAAGAACACAGGTGCAAACAAGTGGTAAAATGAGAAGAATCCAGTGCGTGAACAGAACAATGAAAACATCACCTGCCATGTTCACCGCCACTCATCGTTGGAAAAGAGCTTCCACAGACAATATTGTTGACATTCAAACTGCCCTCTGAACAGGCAAAGATGATGAGCCCCATTTTGCAGAGGAAATCATGGAGGTGGCCAAAAACATGAAGTTACATGCCCAAGGTCACATTGGTAAGAGGGGGTAAGTCAGGACTTGAATGCGGGATACCTGGTACAGATAGAGTTTTCTGCACAGTATCCCACAAGGCTGTGTTGGCAATTCCCATCTGTGGTCAACGTGGGACTCTGTTTCCCATTTTTCAAGCCAGCAGATACATAACGTCTGTCCTTAGCCTCCACCCTGAGATCTAAAGTTTATCCTCAACCATAAACACCATTTTGCTTGAATATCTGTGTTTTCCTTCCAGCCTTTCTGGTCGCCATCTGTGAAAACAGGGACTATGAGAGCTCAACTCAGCCATAAAGGGTCAGAGTCTGAGTATAATGTGATGGCAACTTAGACTTTTCTTTTTCTCAATCATTCATTTCTTGATTTGAGGGTTTAAGGCCTATTATAGCATTTTAGCAAATCAAAGAAAAAAATTTGGGAAGAAGGTAAAGTATTCCAAAGATAATCCTTGAAAGCACGGTGGATATAAGTAAATTTTATGACTCTTAACAGACACAGCCAACTTCATTAAGATGAATTAACAGTACCTAATAAGGACAGCAGCCATCAGTTAGATTGTTAGCTGCCATTTCATTAATATCTTTCTTCCCAAATCAATAAATGCTGGAAGAAATTGTGCCTGTCTTGTAGATCACCCTATATCCTTAGCAACAGTACAGCACTGAGGACATGCTAAACGCCTAAATGAGGAACTAATATATTAATTGGATGAATAAGTAAACCATTAAGATGAGATAATCAAATCAGCACAAATATAACTTACTCATTGACTGACCCTAGATAAAACATTAGCCTCTGAACTGTATGAGCTCTCTGCTCATTTAGTGTAATTCAGCAAGTTAGTTATTATTTCCTTCTGTGTTCCAGGGATGCCTTAGATCGAGAACCACTTCATAATCTTGTTGGACTGAATCAATATACAAACACACAGACATGCAGATATGCAAAAAATGTACACACACAAACATACTACACATACACACAGAGACATAAACACACATCACATACATATAGGTATATATATTCACATAAGACATATTTTTCAAGTATTAATTTTGTTCCTATTTTAATACTGCCCTAAGTGATCTACAGTTTTAATGCCTTTCAAAATCCCAATGTTTTTTTAGCAGAAGTAGAAAAAAAATGCCTAAAATTCACATAAAATCTTAAAAAACCCCAAGTAGCCAAGACAATCCTAAAAAAGAAGAAAAAACTCAAGAACTTACACTTCCTTTTTTCCAAAACATACTACAAAGCTGAAGTAATCAAAACAGTGTGGTATTGGCATAGTGCCAGACATATCCAGGAAAGGAATGGAATAGAAAGTCCAGAAATAAATCCTTGCATTTATGGTCCAATTATTTTCAATAAGTGTGCTAAGACCATTCAATGGGGAAAGTATAGTCTTTTTAAAAAATGGTGCTGGGAAATCTGGAAAGCTACATGCAAAAGCTGGACCCTCACCTAATATCGCATACAAAAATTAATTCAAAATGAATCAAAGACCTAAAAGTAAGACCTTAAAACTATACAACTCTTAGAAGAAAACACAAAGCAAATCTTTCAGGACATTAGATTTGATCATGATTTCTTGGACATAACACCAAAGGCACAGGCAACAAAAGAAAACCAGACATTTGGACTTTGTGAAAATTTAAAATGGCGTGCATCGATTTTTACTCTCTGATGGAGTAAGATGGTGACCCAGAGAGTGGGGAAAATAGTTGCAAGTCATATATATGATAAGAGATTAATACCTAGACTATGTAGAGAACTCCCAAAACTCAACGCCAAAAAAAAAAACAAAAACAAAAACAAAAACAAAAAAAACAACTAAAACCCAACTCAGAAATGGGCAAAGGACTTGAACAGACATTTCTTCCAAGAAGATCTACAAATGGCTGATGAGCACATGAAAAAATACTCAACATCACTAATCACTAGGGAAAAGCAAATAAAACCCACGATGAGATGTCACCTCACATGCATTAGTATGGCTACTATAAACGCACACACACACAGAAGTAAGTGTTGGTGAGGATATGGAGAAATTGCAACCCTATGCACTGCTGGAGGGCATTTACGATGATGCAGCCAATACAAAAAACAGTATGGTCGTTCCTCAAAAAAGTTAAAAATAGAATTACCACCTACTCCAGAAATTCCATTGCTGGGTATATATTCAAAAGGATTGAAAGCCGGATCTCAAAGAGATATTTGTACACCTGTATTCATAGCAACATTATTTGCAATAGCTAAAATCTAGAAGTGACCCAAATGTCCATTGATGGATAAATGGATAAGCAAACCGTGGTGCCCTCTGCCCAGGGTCCTGCTCCTTCTCAAAAACTTTGGCCTGAATCTCTATCTCTGAGATGCCTTAGTCTTGTTTCAATCTGTCCAATCCCTGTAGGGTCCTGAACCCCAGCACAGAGGTTGATCCCTGCAATGGATTTTCCTGATGCTCATTTCTCTGGTCTTCCCAGTGCCTTGCCAGTGGGTCACTTTGGAGTCTCAAAGATCATGTTTGCTAGAACTTGAGTTGACCCCATGAATGACAACCTTTTCCTACCAGCTTGAACATGATTGGGCACCAACATATGGGATGCCCCCTCCAGGAGGAGGAGGAATTAGCTCTGCCCCCATGTGTGCTCTACCCTATTGTAAGGAAATGGACAAAGACCCAGGGGAGTCATGGCTTCTTCCTGTCGATTTGCTTTGAAAAACATGCCTGCACTTTCTTTAGTGGTTAACTCTTAGGACAGATTTTCTCCACTGCAGCACTATTGACATTTTGAATGGATGACTCTTTGAGGTGGGGGCTGTTCTGTGCACTGTTTGATGTCTAATAGTATCCCTGGCCTGTACCGGTGAGATACCCATAGAATCCCCATCCCAGTCTGAACAATCAAAACTGTTCCCACCGTTGCCAAAAGTTGCCCACAGTTGAGATCCTCTGCCTGAGAAAATTCGCATGGTGTCCCCCGAAAAGAGACATACTGCTGGTCCCAGGTCTCACTTCAAAGTGAGGATGGATGGACAGGGACATGGATCCCTGGGGACAGTACCAATTTTACAAGGCTGCTGTAAGGATTAACAGTGATAGAATGGGTATCGGCGGCTTCTGTCTGTCCAGTCTTCGTTCCCCATAAAGCACGCTGATGTTCCTTTGGGGGGCCCCACCCCCCACCCTCAGGTCATGGATGTGGATGGGGTTGGTGCACCTCCTTTTCATCTCCTGCCCCCCCACACGCACACGCGCGCGTGCTACGTGCCGTCACGTGACCCAGAGGTAGCCAATCAGAGCATTTCATCCTCATGGCCACAAGGATTGGTTTAAAGATGAAGCAATACTCAGGTGGGTCGAGTGACAGTCAGCCCTGGGACTTTTGCTCAACTCTTGGGACAGGGAGCTCTTTTGCCTCATAGGGGTTTTACCCGGAAAGGCGCAAATCTGGAGCTGTCTGTGGCCAATTTCATCATCTTGCCCCAATGTGGCAATGGAATCAACACGCTACCTTCAGGAAAATGGAAGTGAGACAAAGAGAACACGGAGGAGAGAAACACACTGACAGCTGCGGTAAACATCTCCATACAGCCACATCTAAAGATCCTGCACCTTTATATGTGGAGGCTCGTGTATCTTTGTTTCTTTGTTTAAACTATTTTGAGTTGGGTTTCTGTTCTTTGCACCCAAAAGAGTACTGTGGAATATATCTAAGACATGTGACATCTAGCATACTGCTAAAACACAATAGGCGATCCGTGTTAAGTACATATTGTTACCAATTATCTCGTTGACAGCTATTTGGGTATCTACTATGTGCCAAGCAGGTTAAGTTACAAGTGCTGGAAATCTACATGGAAATCTACACCACCACTACTGGATAAGGTATGGCTACAGTTTGGGCTTCAGTTTCCCTCATCTATAAGGAGAGCAGGCATTGCAAACTGGTGACCGTGGGCGAAATCCAGCCTTTCTGTTGATACTTCATTTGGCCTGCATGGTGTTTTACAATTCACAGATCTCCATCTGAAAGGTCAAGTACCCAGCTCCTTTAGAACAATGGGGCGGCAGCCCGCCTTGGGTCCCCACTGTCAGGTAGCAATGACAGACGAGCTTTAGGAGGGGCATGTGTGCTCTGGGTCACCCCTAGACCCCATCACCTTATCCATGCCTGCTTCACTCAGCTCCTGACCTGCTGGTCCTAAGGGATGTTTGAGCATGTGTCCTCCAGACCAACCATTCCCTTACAGCCTTACCGGTTTCTGGGAAGGCAAGACAGACCCTTTAGGGTCCAGGGAAACAGATTGGACCCAAGCAGGAAAACACTCATGGTACTTGGGAAGAAGCAATCTGTTATTCTAACCTCTCTGGGGTCGCGAAGGGGGGGCCGCAGGCCCAGAGAAATGGCAGCAGTCAGGGGGCAGAGACAAACAAGCTGAGATTGTCTTTCTTTGCTTTTCAAACAGACAAAGAAAATCCCTCTCCATGGAAAGCCTCCTCAGCAGGCTTTGATGTCCTTCTTCCAAGCGGCACTGCTTTAGACAAGAGAGGCAGGCAGGGGCAGGGAGCTGAGAACAAAGAAGGATTTCCTGGGCTGCTAATTATTCTCCTTCTGTGTAAATAATTATCTGGAAGGGAAAAAAACACACGCACACACTTCTCGGCTACAGAGCTGGAGAAGCAAAAGCAAGATGAAAGGGGGTTGGAGATTTGATGTGTCCCCGGGAGCAATTCTCGAAGGTAGACAGAGGCACAGCAAAGCCCTTCTTACTTCCTGTGCTTTCAACACCTAGGCTGGGACTCTCAAAGCCCTTGGCATCGATGCTGTAATTAAATCGCGGTTCTGGAAGCTGGCATGTGGATAATCCAACTGTTTTTTGGCTCCGGGTCCTGCAGGACTCAGCCAGAGGAGAGACAGGGAGTTTTAGAGAGAGTAAGGCTCTGGGGTCACTTGGGCCTGAGCTTGAACCTGGTTCCACGGCTTATTATAAACAGATTAGGGGCAATTTACTTCTTCCCACCTTAGGGGAGGTGCAGAGGCTCAGCCAAGGCTGAGTCTGGGTGGAAGGCAGAAGAGGCCAGAGTCAGGGAGGCCCACGAGGGACACTTGAAACCATCTGGGACTGGGGGCTGGGGGGAAGAGTAGATTCATGGAGCCAGAGATGCAGACAGGAGAAGAGGAGGCAAAGAGATGCCCAGTAGAAAAACAAGTTTGGGAAGTCTTGATCGCTTGCAGAGGGGCATTTGGGTTTCTCGCTGGAGGCAGGGGAAGGACGGATGTGTGGGTAGCAAAGGAAGTGAACTGAGCAGGGGAAATCTGCCTGCTGTCTGCTCATCTCCACCTGACAGTGGGACCATTCATTGGCAGTGCATTCAGAGGCATCCAGGGACGACATTTAGAAGAAAGAATGAGAAATAGGACACCCCAACCACCCAGCTGTCCCCAAAACACTTTTTGCAACCGGGGGCTTTGTATATGTGTTGGGCAGAGAAAGAAAACCTTGCATTCGGCAGTTTGGACACTCCCAAGCAATTGCATCCAAGTAAGATGGCATATTATCGTCTTATCTGTGACCTGGGGAAGCTGGGTTGCAAAGAGCCTGTTCCGGAATCTCGAATCGGCGCCAGAGAACTGGAGCCCCCGGGCTTTGTGAGGCACAGGAGTGTTTCCTTCCTTCTCATAGGATCAAAAGACAGATGATGCTTGGTGCCCTGGCATTGTGTTGCAGGGGCTGGGAGCGGCGACTGCATGGCAGGGCTGTCCTGGATGCCTCTGATGAGCCTCTGGGATCCCCATCCATCAACGGCAATAAGAGAAGGTGACAGGATGGGTCTCAAGTGGAATGGTGGGCTGAGCACTAAGGGTTTCTTGCTGAAGGCGCAGAATTAGCACGAGCCCGGGATGAGCCGGGAGGTAGAGACGAATGGAGCCAGTCCGGTCCGTTTCTTCCGTGGGGTGAGCCAAATGGACCGGCAGGGCACAGAGTTCCGAACCTGAACCCTAACCCTAACCCCAGCAAAATTTGAGTTTCAGATTAGAACATAACAATAATGGGGGCACCTGGGTGGCTCAGTCGGTTGAGCATTCGACTTCGGGTCAGGTCATGATCTGGCTGTTCATGAGTTCGAGCCCCACATGGGGCTCGCTACTGCCAGCCTGTCAGCGCAGAGCCCGCTTTGGATCCTCTGTTCTCCTCTCTCTGCCCCTCGCCCGCTGCACTCTCCCACAAATGAATATTACCAAACAATAACAATAATGACTTTTAGCATAAGTCTGTCCCATGCAATACTTGGGATATACTTACACGAAACATTATTTATTGTTTCTCTGAAATTCAAATTGACCAAGCGTCTTATATTTTATTCGTGAATCCTGGCAACTCTGGTTTGGGAGGGGCGGGGCTGGTAGATATTTAATATGGGGCCGAAGACTTGTGGCCTGTAGGCTAGAATGTTTTGGCTTGGCCAGCAAATGCTTCAAAAATAAGAAAATTTCACATGCAATCCAGACTTCCACCTTCTCTTGAGAAGTCGGAGATCTGGTCACTCACCCCCTTTGCCACCAGTTCACCATAACCATCACCCCTACTTGCCCACCTGGGCCTAACTTGCTCTTCTGTTGTCGTTTGCCTGGCCCTTCCATTGGTTGAGTTTGAGACCCGCTGGCTTGCCTGAGGGGACACAGGGACAGACTCCGGTTCACTCCCCGCCGTGCCAAACCCTCCAGATCAAGAACCTGGAGTCACTGGTTACAGGGGCAGCTTGACCGCGGGGCATGCCATTCTCCCCCTCCCTGGGCCCTTCTTTTCCCATCTGTAAAATGGAGGTAGGTCCCGCCCTACCTCACTCTGGAATGTGATAAAGATGGGCAGAAAGCGTGAGCATGAAAACGCCCTGAAGTGGCCCTGGTCATGGCCTTCGCCGGACCGTGAGCCCTCCGCCCTCAGGGAGAATGATCTTTCTGAAACATACATCCTGCCGGGGACGCCTGCAAGATGAAATCCACATTCCATCCTGCGGCATGCCAGGCTCGTTGGTTTGGCTGACCCATCTTCCCTCCTACCTTCTACTCGGTGCCCCAGACACTGACCTTCCCAGTTCTTCAAACACAGCCTGCCCCCTCGCACCCCTGAGCCTTTGAACCCAATATATCCCGGGCCCAGAACATGCTGCCTGCCCCTCCCCATGGTCCCCGCCTGAATGCCGCCTCTCTTTACCCCACACTCTGTCAGGGGTAGCTCTCTGCTACGTGTCCCACATCGCTCTTCTTTCCCAGTCCAGACACACTTTTGCATATTCCCGCGAGGGCCTAAGTGTCAGAAACCCACCCTGGCTCGTTGGAACCAGGACAAGGCATTACTGGAAGACACCCCCAGGCTTCCAGAGGGCTATGCACCAGGCAGTCTTCAGAGATTATAAAAGCAGGAGTTGGAGGTCTCTCTAAGATGTTGCCATGAGGGACACAGTCCCACTTTCTGCCTCTGAGCATCTCTGGTCAAAATTTAAATTCATGGCGGACCGAATGTGATCGGCTCAATGTGGGCAAGTCCTCGTGGGCATCTGTGATTGGCAACCTTACCAGAGAAGTGCCGGGGGGGTTTGGGGGGGAGTTGGGGAGGAAGCTCGCCACAAAGAGGGAGACAGTGAAGGGGCTCAGGTCTCCAAACCAACAGGTGTCCTGGGCAGGCTTCTCTTGTCATCGTTGGGTATTTTCCCCTCGTCTCTCTCTCACTACCTAGACTGCCAATTCCTCGAGATCGGGATCTCTCGTTGCCCCAACACAAACACAGCCTCTCATCTCAGAAACTTAATGAGAGCTCCATAAAGACTCAGAGAATGCGTGTCAGTGTTCTGAAAGGGGGCCTTTGCGGAAAAGACTTAACATTGCCAGTCTGGGGATGTGATCTTTAGGAAGACCTGCTTGCGAGATTGGTCCTTAGCTGGTACCTGGGGACTTGGCTTTTGCAATGCTTCCTCTGTTCCCTGGCTGATAAGGTAGATTCTCTGGGCCTGGACCATGTGTACAATGTAATGTATGGTGAACACATGCTTTTTTTTCTGGAAGTCTGGAATTTTGTAGCTGCTGCATAGAGACATCTATGCAACCAGCCCCCAGGAAACTACCCAAACTCTGAGTCTCAAACAGGCTACCCTGGGCATTACAAATATTATGTCTGCATTGCTGCCTTTTTGCTCCTGGAGGAAGGGAGCATAGCATCCTATGTGTGGATTCCTCCAGACCAAGCTGCTTCCCTTCCTGAGCTGCCTATGCATCCTGACTGTGTCTCTGTGATCCACTTTAGCCGTGACCATGACGACGTGCTGAGCCCCATAAATGCTCCTAGTGAATCGTGGAAGGTGTGGAGGGTCTTGGGAAACCCTCAAAACCAGATGGAAACTTTCAGGGAGGGTCTACAATTTGTGAGGCACTTTACGATATCATTGCACTAATTCTGTGCAGGAAACAATGTTTTCGTTTCAGAGATGAGGACGGGAAGTCTCAGAGAGGTGGCTTAACCAAGGATGCCAGGCTCAGAGATAGAAGGATGGTTATATTTGTCTGATAGTATCTGTCACATGAGAGCAGCCTCTCTTACAGGGAAGGGAAGCTGTCCCCATCAAGATAAGCCTCTAGCATCTGGGACTGCTTCATTCTGTGAGCTGAGAAAGGGGGATTATTCGAGTCTGTGGGTCACTCGAGTCAGTGGGTAACTCTGTTCCTTTTGTAAACAGTGGAGCTAATATTTGCACCTGTGCCTTTTCAACTCTGGGGCCCCCAAGTTCAGAACCATCATGATATTTTAGCCATGTGGCCTCTGACATCTCAACCCATGGCTGCAATTATGTATCACTTCATTTGTAAAAGGGAATTAACAATCAACTACCTAACTATGAAAAGAACACAAACATCCCCTCCAAAGCACCTAGTAGGGAGCCACCAAATTCTGGTCCTTTCTCTTCCCCAGCCCCCCTCTTACTCTGTACACGCCCCTGTGTGGCTCCTACCACCCTCTGGGTCTGGTTCGCCATCCGCAAAATGAGGGGGCCCACTTTGAAGGTCTGAGTACTTCCGGGGATGGCATCATTTATCAAAGAAGGCGCTTTTCTCTGGAGCCGTCTCGTAAAATCCCGCCAGCTCTGATCATAAGAAGCAGGCCAAACCCACCCTCTACCCACTTACAAATAAGGCTGTGTGCGTGTTGCACAAAGACGACGAGACAAAAACGTGCTCCAATATCTCCCAGACACTGAACCTGGAGAAAGGCGGGTCAGAGTGTTGAAAGTCCTTGTAGAACTATGGCGTGGGCAGAGGGAGAAGGGAGGTTGGAGGATTTATTTATAGGTGGTGTTGGACTTTCTGTAGACCGGGTCGTCAGACTAAATTCTGGGGCTGATACTCACAGAGCTGGATGGACAGAAGTAAAACATTCCTGCCCCGGCTGCCAGACTGTCTCCTTTTTGGTTTTTTTTGTTTTTTAATTAAAAAAAAACCACCCAGAATTTTGAAGTTAAAGCATCTCAATCTTTAAGTGTTGGGCTCGAGTTCTCCTAAAGACCCTTGTGGGTATGATGGATCGTCAAGTGGCTGATCTGATGCACAGACTGTTTGCAAAATCTCTGAGCGGAAATCCTGAAGCATTTCTGACCACAGCTGGCCTCCGCAGCTTCTAAGATGTCAGTTTCAGAGGCGCGGGAGGGTGATCTTAAAGAAGAGAGTATCATTTAAGTTTTAGCCGGTCCCCCAGATACTGTGGCTCTTCCTACCCTTTTGCTTTTGTTTGGGCAAGTCCCTCCTCACGAGAACAGCTACCTGGACAGCTCCTATGCAGCCTTCAAAACCCAGCTCAAATGCTCCCGCCTCCATAGAGTCTCTGCTGACCTTCGCTCTCCTCTCCCGAGGGTGAATTCCCTGCCCCAGCCATGTCCCCCTCGCTCCATTGTCTGGGCTCACGTCGTGTATGAGTCAGGGTCTCAGCTGAGAACAAGTGCCCCCTCAAACTGAACAATATCAGGAGACTTTAATAATGAGGGGTTATTTACAATAAGGGGATAAATTATAATGTATAGGGCTTAAGGGAGGGGTTTCAGGAAACCGACTGGGTATCATGCAGCATCTGGGGCTAGTGACCCTGGGGCTAGTTACCCCGAAGCCTAAAGCAGCAAAGGGAGGAGCAGTGAAACAGTAAAACTCAAGAAGGATAGAACTGTAGGGCCGCCTGGTGGCTCAGCTGGCTAAGCATCAGACTTCGGCTCAGGTCATGATCTCTTGGTTTGTGAGTTTGAGCCCCACATCGGTCTCCGTGCTGACAGCCTGGAGCCTGCTTTGGATCCTCTGTCTCCCTCTCTCTCTGTCTCTCTCTTAAAAATAAATAAACATTTAAAAAAAGGATAGGACCAGAGAGAGGGTTCCCTGACAGCCTCACCTCACAGGAACCTGTCAGGGAAGGAGCCAGGAAAATAAACCCCAAACTCACTTACTTTTTACTCTCAGGATCTTGTTGGTGCTTTTCAGTGGCAGGCACGCTGGGAGTAAAAATCCAAGGGCGTCTGCTGATGCAGTCCATATCTGGAGGCCAGAGCAGGTGGAGAAGGGTAGAAAGGCAGGCGAAAGGTGCCCATTCTCCCCCTTCCTCTGTGTAGACCCCTATTAGAGCGCCCACTGTTTAGCTCCCGGTCCCTCAGAGACTGGGAACAGTCATAGCTGCAGCCCCCAAATCTGACACACAGTAGCGGATCAATCAGTGGTTTTAAGAATTAGCAGGTACATCACAGGATACCTGGTAAAATATAGATAAAAGTTAGGGACTACCCTTAGGTTCTGCATAGGGGTGAAAAAAATATGAACTTCTTCCTCTCATCCAATACTTTATCGGCCAGCATCGATTATGGGAGGCATCACCTCTGATCTCTAGGAGCTCTTAATTTTGAACTAGAGACCCCAGGAACAAGAAATATCCTTGTTGTAAGCGCCACAGGAACACCAGTTCAATACGATACTCAGAGGTGTTATAGGAGAGGAGAAAAGTCCATTGCCGATGTAAGGCCTATGAATTAAGAAATGCCTTTGCTTGTTCAATCATTATATTGTACACCTGAAAGTAGTCTAACACTGCATGTTCACTATACTGGAATTAAAATTTAAAAAATAAATAGTTGTAGAATGTCAAAAAAAAAAAAAGGAGGAAAGACAGAAAATGCCTTTCCTACAGGACTTGTCAGAGCTTTAGTGTGCTGATGTGTGATGTGCGTCTGCTAAATAAGGTGATAGCAGGTGGCCTCTCCCAAAAGTATTTGGTCACGAGATCCTTTTCCCAGGGAGCATCTTCTAAATCCCTTTTCTTTCTTTCTTTTCTTTTTTTTTTTTGGAATATACTTTGGAAAACAGTGATCGGTTCATTTTACAGATGGGAAAACTGAGGCTCCAGAGCCACCGACACCAAGCAATCTAGCAGGGAAACAACGGTGGAACTTGCATCCATCGAGTGCCTGTTTGCTGCCTTCTGCTCTTTGCATTGTCACCAATTCTTTTGCGGTGGGCACCTCCCACAAATCACGACTGGGACTGGACAGGAAGTAGCAGGGGATCCTTCCCACTGCACACCCACAGCCTCTGGCTGTGGCTGCCACGGAGCACTGGCCTTCTGACAGGTCTGATGAGGTGTTGATGAAGCAGAAGCCCACTGGGTCAGGCATGCAGAGAAGATGACAGCGAGTGAGGGGACGGAGAAGGTGGGTGAGCACCACTGTCCTCCGTGGCCTCAAGTCGCTGTCTCTCGGGCAAAGTCTCCTGGCCATCGGCCCCAGGCGGCACCGGGAGCTCCGTTCTCAGCAGGATAGCCAAAATGGGTTTCAATAAAACAGCAAATTTGACAACAGCTGGAATGCTGGAAGCCCTTCAGTGGCTCCTCTGTGCCTCAGGACAAAGTCTCCACTTCTTGCCATATTTTACCTTTCTCATTGGCCGCATCGGGTGCCACCAATTGCCTCCTAACCCTCCCCACTGCCACATTACATTCCAGCCACTGTAGGCAGCATTCCTCAACCCACCGCTCTGCCGCTCACCTGCAGACCTTTTCATGCACTGTCTTGCCCCACCAAGAGCTCCGGGGCCTTGGCCAACTGACATTACGAGGGGTGGGGTGGTGGCTACTTCATGCATGGGCTCAGAAGCCTGTGGGCCTGGGCTCAAACCCAACCTTGTCACTTCTCAGCTGCGCAGCTTTGGGTAAATGACTTAACCTCTGAACCTCAGTTTCCTTGTCCCTAAGATGAGGACTATGATAATACTACCGGCCTCAAATGAATATTTTAAGGGTTAAATGAGATAACCCTTTACCTTTACCTGTCACATAGGAAGTGCTCAAAAAGGCTGATGATGATTCTTCTTAAAGTTTCAGTGTTGATGCTCATCTTCTGGGATTGCTTCTCTGACTCTCCCCAACACACACACACACACACACACACACACACACACACACACCTTCCCAGACCTACCCCAGCACCTGTACATTCTCCAACTGTGCTCCCAGCATTATCTCATGGTAAAGCAACTATCTACTACTTCTCTGTGCCTCTGCTTTCGTCATTCATCAGCTCTGGGCAAAAAGGAACTATATCTTGCTGCATATCCAGCACCCAGGGCAGCGCTGGACTCGGGGTAGGTATGTTTGACCCATCCCGGACCACTTCTATTATTTTTGTGTTCAGACAGAGAGAGCCAGTGTCAAAGCAGGCACGGAGTACCAGGCTCAGGGAGGGGAAAGCCATGGCCCAAAGTCACATCACTCATCAACGATAAAGGCACAATTGACCCAAGTCTCTTGAGTCCTGTCTGGGGTATTCTCCTTTCATACTGAGGTCTCACAAAGGCAGCCCAGTTCCCTCTACAGCTGAAACCCCAAGTTTGGCCTACCTTCTCTAATTTTCAAAGGGGATAAGCCACTTTTTTTCCTCAATTCCCTAAGCAAGGATTCCATTTCCTGAATGAAAATATGTTCCATGTGCTTTTCAGTATAGCAGCAATGGTCTCCTTGTGAAATCCAGTCACTGATGACTTCTTTGAAAGCGAGTGATCAGCTTGGGAAATGTGTTACCTGAGTGAAATGAATCCTTGGGGGAATGGGAGCGGGATCTAAGAGAGCCCTCTGGCTCAGATTTCCCCACATGAGATGTGGGGCACTCCTCTCTGGTTTCTGTTTTGAATTGTGTCTTTCTGGCGGCTCATCGGCACCAATGCACATAAGATCATCTTGGCTCTGTCCAAAGCAAGTGTCCCTTGTTCTACTAGATTCCACTCCCCAGAAACAGCTGCCGGGGTCTCTGAAAGGATGACCTCCTTTCAGCACAGAGATGATCTGTGGTGCTTAGAACAGCAGAGTGGGCTTAGAAGTCAATCCTGGCCTCCTCTTTACCCGTTGGGAAACCAAGCCCAGAAATGAGAAGCAATTGGCATGGGGCCACAAAGCAGGTGAGTGGCTGAGCCAATGGAGATCTGTCTACCTTTCTGCCATGTCTGGAGACTCTCACTTGCTATTTCTGGATATCCACTGGCTGATGAAACAGTCATACTGCAATAGATTTGGAATAGCCACACAAAACCAGCAGAGTTCCCTCTTAGCAATTGTAGGCTTCCTCATAAAACCCGTTGGAGGTCCACAGCAAAAGAATTGGAACACAGAAGATAAATATGTTAGCTGAGGTTTGTTAAGCTCTGAGAAGATACCAGAAATTTTCCCAAATGTTTCATATTCATGGCCTTATCCACCATTCCCAATGAGGAGCCATCATCTTTTTACAGATGGGCAAACTGGAAATGACAGACTAAGAGACTTGCCCAAGCTTCCACCGCTAGTATGTGGCAGAGCCAGGACATGACCCTGTGTGTCTGACCGTGGAGCTCATGCACTTACCTATTAGTCTATCCTGCCTCTTGTTCCACAAACATTAAGTTGAGGACCACTCTATACAACGCACCATGTTGGGTGCTAAAGAGTCCAGAATGAATGAGATACAGCTCCTGTCCTCAAGGATCTCACCTTCATTTAGGAAAGAAAGACACACCCATATCATTGCTAAATTATTAGTGATCAGAGCCAAGCATGGGGGCTGGGGCCCCTTGTGTTGATTCACCCTTGCAAAGTGCTTGTATCGTTCCATCTGTGATTGTACTTGGACCCACACAGTCCACCAAAGAAGCCAACACAGGTGTTATCTGCCTTCCGTAGATGTGGGTGCCAAAGCCCAGAAAGGAGGAAGAACTAGTCAGACAACAGGCCACATTGATGTCATGCCCACGTCTCCAGCCTCCAGATCAGGTTCTTTTTCTACAAGACACCCAGGACCATCCAAACAAGAACATGGTGGCCATAATCAGGCCAAATCCTGAAGATTAGTAAAAGCTTAAGCAGAGAGAAATCACTCCATTGATACTATTCAGTTATGAACCCTTCCTTAGTCCCACAGAGAAAGGCATCTAAGGAAAAGTGTCCAGATTCAGTAGAGGCAGTGTGAAGTCGCTGGCAGACCTTACTTGGTCCTCTGATCTCCTCACCAATTAAGCTTTTCCTTGGTCCTCATTTCTTGGCCCAGAAATCCCAACAAAGAATTTTTGCAGTTATAATCCTGATGGTCTAACCTGTGGGCTTGCCAACATGTTTTATCATTTCCATTGCCCTCCCTCTTATCTTCCCATGGTTCCCCTCCCACACATACTCGTTTTGTGAATAATGGAGGATATACAGTACACTCTGAAGCCTCAGTCTCACTGCTATTTTTGTAGAAATGAGTTTTGACCTTAATTAACTGTTCAGGAACTGGGCATGGGCTCCCCACTGTGATCAGAGCAAAGAATTAGCCCGGAAGATAAGTGAGAGTGTAGGGGGTGGGAGTGACTTATGGAATTATAAAGTGAGTAAGGAAGCATCCAGGCTCCCTCGAAGGTGCTATTTAATTCATTGCAAGACTGATGGTGGTCATGCTGGAATGAACACGGGGGCCGGGTTGAGGGGAGGGCGACGGAGGAGGGGGATGCTCCTCTGTGGCTGAAGGGCTCAATTCTTTAAGAATTTATGTCACTGTCCAAGGTGCTGAGTGAGTTGTTGAGTACAAATAGTTGGCCATTTCCAAGGATTTCCACGTTTTAGGTAGGGCATGGGGCAATGTCCTAGTCTGAGAGTGGGTGTGAGAGGTCATAGCTGGAAATCCATAAAAAGGCACAGCCTGCAATTGTAAGACCATTATTGATTCTGGTGGTAGGGGTCAACTCTCTCAACCTGTTAGATCTCTAATACGTGGAGGAAAATACACTACCTACTCCACAGAGCTATTTAGAAGATTCGGTATCATTAAATGTACTTCAAAGTCTAGTTTTGTCCCCTGAAAATGTGAGCAGGAGGAGGAGGACAAGGAGGAGGAAAGGGATAATCACATTAAACTTTCAATAAAACTGAAGACTGTGTACCTGGCATTGTTCTAACTGTTTTACATGTATGAATTCCTTTAATTGTCCTAAACCCCCCCTTATGTTATTAGGAGGTTTATTATGCTCATTTTATATGTGAGGTAGCCCACAACACAGAGAGTTGATATCACTTTTCCCAACTCGTACAGATAATGGAGTAGGAACTAAACACATGGAAGGTAAGTATTCCTGGGAAGGAGAGAAAAGGTATGAATCTGAATTATGAATTCCCTTCTAGGCCCTTCGCACTTGTCAGAATGGGGGCCGTGACTTGAATTCTCTCAAAAGGAAAGCCTTGTGACTATCTCCCAAGAGCGACTTCCACACTGGGCCCAAGGAGACGGTTCTGAAACAGTCCTATTGTGCTATGCTTGTGCTTTGAAATCTCAGTGACAACCACCCCCATTGCTTTTAGGACTATGTCTAAACACCTCAGCTTGGCATCCAAGACCACTCACCATGTAGCTTTCATGTCCCCTTCTCTCCCAGAGCTGACCCTCAGGCCACCCCAAACTTCTCTCTGCTCTCTGAATATTCCATGACTTTCCTACCTTGTCAAAGTCTTGACTGGTGCTGCTCCCCCATTAGAAGTGCCCTGCTTCACCTAACAGAAAACTCCTATTCAGTCTTCAAGGCCCCATCTGAAATGTTTCTTCCTCAGGAAGTCCTCCCTGATTTCACTTTCACCTTTGTGCTTCCAGATCCCTTTGTATTTCCCTCTCCTATAAGGCCTGGCGTACATGTTAACTACTGTTAGGAATGTCTGTCTTCTCTCCCTGAAATCAGAGCAATCCCGAAGCTAACTGTGTGCCTTATTCATCTTTCTATCCACAAAACTCACCTCAGGACTTCCATTACACACATTTACACACACTGTGCATAAACGACGAATATGGCTGCTCCCAGAAGGAAGACAATGGAGACTTCAGATCTAATTCAACTGGGGCCAGGGGGTGGTTAAAATAACACCACAGATTCAAATTTAACAATCTGTGCTCAGCAATGGAAGTCTAAGCTCAGGACAGGAAGGGCTAGAAGCTGGAAGGCAGGAGGTTCCAAGTTTGAAGCCTTTCTCTGTACTTGCCAGCTCTACCCAGGGAAAGCCTCTTTTCTTCTTTAAGCCTCAGTTACCTCATCTACAAAACCAAGTGGATCATATTCTACATGGTTGGATTTCTATAGAGATCAAATGAGAAACTGGAAACCACACAAGTTTCCATCAACAGAATGGATATAACTCAATACTACACAGCTGTAAAAATGATTACATGTAGGGGCACCTGGGAGGCTCAGTTGGTTAAATGTCTGACTCTTGATTTTGGCTCAGGTCATGATCTCACGGTTGGTGGGATGGAGCCCCGTGTCAGGCTCTACACTGACAGCATGGAGCCTGCTTGGGATTCTCTCTCTCTCTCTCTCTCTCTCTCTCTCTCTCTCCCCAAATAAATAAATATTAAATAAACATAAATAAACATTAAACATTAAAAAAGTGAACACATCGAGTTACATGAATTCATGTCAACGAATTTCAGAAAGTTAATATTACGCCAAAAAAAATAAATCCCTTACAAATCCATAGACTATGAGACTATGTATATAAAGTTCAAAAACAAGCAAAACTAAATGTTCTGTTGAGAGACCAAATGGCATAGTCGTGGCCTCTGGGGCCAACAGTAGGTTCAGCAGTGGGCACCTCTTTCTCCTCGCTGTGTGACCTCTGTGAGTTACCTAATCTCTCTGTGCCTAAGTTTCTTCATCTGCAGAATGTTGAAGATGGCGACAGCTCCTCACTCAAAGAGTTCTTATAAAGATTACAGAAATGAATATGAATATATCTAAACACTTAAAAGAGTTTCTGGCACGGAGCAAACACTCTGTAAATGTTAGCTCTTACTGTTATTTTTGCCTTTGTTGTTGTTATAACCACCGCCATTATTGTCATTATTTAGGAACGTGCACGTGATGCCAAAACTATAAAGCAAAGCAAAGAAATGATTAAAACAAAATTTAGAGCAGGGGTTTCTTTAAGGAGCTTCTAAATTATTGATAATGTTCTATTCCACGAGCCAAGTCGCAAGTGCACCAATATTCATGCTAGTACTATTCTTTAACTGTCTGTATAGATTTTCACTGCTTTGTATGTACGATATGTTGAACAATAAAATTTTTAAAAGATTAAATGGAATTAATTATTGAAAAGACTCAGCCTCTCTCTCCTCCCCCTCCAGGATGAAATCTAGCCTTTTCTGCAAGCCTGTCAGTGATGTATGGGCCTTCACAAAGGGGGCCTCAACCTTCTGGAGAGGAGCTGATGTGTTCAGCAGCCTGCCCCATCCATCATGCCCCAAGCAGTGTGTTTTACATTCATCTGCAGATGAAGATAAAAGGGCGGTGCGTTGCCCCCTTTAAGACCGCTGGCAGGGTAAGCATGAAGAAGAAGGGTTTCATATTTTACCCTAGGCTCTCTGGCAGGTGCCTTCCTCACAACTGAAGAAGTTTGGCTTGCTTCTGAAGTGCTATTCAAGAAGCAAAATGTCCAAAGAAAAATAGAAGATTCTAAGCCCCAGAAATGCAACATCTCCAGGTGAAGATTTTATCACCGATACCATTGTATTTCATTTGAGCACTCTGACGTTCCAGGAATTGGCCCTGTATTCTTGGTGACTGCTATTCCATCATGATTTTTGAGCCCAAAAGCTTTATAAAAAATAATAATGGTAATACGTGATTAAGTGCTTGCTATGCACCAGGTTCTTAGCCTAGCATTTTATATACGTGATTTCCTGTACTCCTCAACAACAGCCTTATGAGGTACTCATGCTTATCCCCAACTTATAACTAAACGGAGGGTCAGAAATGTAAAGACACTTGCCCAAAGTCACACAGTGAATGAGGGGTGGGGAGGGCAGAGCCAGGATTTGAATAAAAACCTGTCTCCTTTATGCTCATAATCTCACTTGATTCCGCCACAATTCTGGGAGAGGAAGAGTGTCCCCATCCCCATTTGACAGGTGAGTAAACCGAGTCCCAGAGAGATAAAGTTGCCAGCCCAAGGTGATGCAGCTAGGAAGTGTCAGGACTCACTCTGAGCCCCATCTGACTCCTGAATGGAAGGGCTCGGCCATTCTTCACCCTGCCTTCCTTTTCCCGTTACCAACAAAGATGGAAAGACAAATTTCCTGTGAGCAGGCATGACAGTATATTCTCCATTCAGAAGAGTCCGTGGGGAAAAATTACTACCTGGAATTTAGGGTTTGGGCAGAAATGCCTTGAAGCCCCCAGACCAGAAGAGGGATGGCATCAGAGCCACAATGGGGAGGAAAAAGGGGTGGAAGGTGTGGAACTGAGTCAGGAAGGGTGGTGAGCCTGCAGAATTTGCATCTCGGGAAGTGAGAAAAGACACAGGCGTCCCTGCAAAAAATGTGTACAGTAGGGACTTGGCTAAAAGGTAGAGGTAATGGAATGGAAGAGGAAACCACGTATACAAGAAATCTTGTAACAGATACAGCACCTCGACATCCATAGGGGATAGGAAACCACTGGAGAATGTTGAGCCAAGAGATGGCATGATTCGAACCTTATTTTAAAAGGATCCTTCTGGTTGCTGGATGCACAGATGTGGGGACAGGGACAGAGGCAAGGAGGACCATAGGGAGGTTACTACAGTAATCCAGGTTAAGGGAGAAAGTACTTGAAAACCACATATCTGATAAGGGGTTAATATCCAAAATATGTAAGGAACTCATACAACTCAACAGAAAACAAAAGAATGAAAGCCCAAATAATCTAACTAAAAAATAGGCAAAGAACCTGAATAGACAAAAAATATTCAAATGGCCAACAGACACACGAAAAGATGCCCAACATCACTCATCATCAGGGAAACGGAACTCAAAGCCCTAATGAGATGTCACCTCACACCTGTTGGAAAGGCCACAGACAAGAGATAACAAATGTTGGTGAGGATGTACAGAATACATTGTGGGTGGGAATACAGGCTGGTGCAGCCATTATGGAGAACAGCGTGGAGGTTGTTCAAAAAAATGAAAAAATAGAACTGCTGTATGATCCAATGATTCCATTTGTGGGTATTTATCCAAAGGAAATGAAATCTCTATCCCTAAGTGATAGTTGAATGGATAAAGAAACTGTGATTTTATACATATATATATATAATATTGCATATATAATGAAATTATATATATATATACACACACACACACACACACACCTATATGTGTGTATGTATATGTGTGTGTGTGTATACATATATATATATATATATATATATATATATATATGAATACTATTGGGCCATAAAAAGAATGAAACCCTGCCATTGGCAACAACATGGATGGACCTTGAGGGCATTCTTCTAAGTGAGATAAGTCAGATATACAAAGACAAATACTGTCTGATCTCATTTATATGTGGAATCTATAAAAACCAAACACACAGAAACAAAGATCAGATTTGTTGTTGCCAGGGGCACGGTAGGGGGATCAGGTGAAAGTTGTCACTAGGCAAAAAAATAGTAATAATTAGTTCTTTTAGTTATAAGATAAATAAATTCTGGGGATATAATGTACAACGTTACGACTATAGTTAGCACTAACTGTGGGGTGCCTGGTTGGCTTAACAGAGCGTGTAACTCTTGATCGCAGGATCATGAGTTCCAGACCATGTTGGGTGTGGAGCCTAATCAATCAATCAGAGATGTTAGCATTAACTGTATTGCATATTTAAATGCTGCGAAGAGAGTAGATCTTAAATGTGTATATGTATCTACTTTTATATTTATAATCATTATGCTGTCCGCCTTCAACCTGTACAATGTTCTATGTCATTTATGTATATAATTATAGCATATAAAAATACATATATATTTGCAAGTTGCTGAAAGAATTGATTTTAATATAGATGTAAAATAATTATGCTGTATACCTTAAACTTATACAATGTTATATGTCAATAAAACTGGGAAAAATTATCTAGAATAATCGCAGTGGACGTTTTAAGAAGTCATCATTTTCTGGATTCTTTGGAAGGTCAGGATTTCCTGACAGGCTTGTGAACAGTGAGAAAAAGGAAACAATGAGATTGACTCAGAGCAGCTAGAAGGATGGGGTTGCCATTGACAAGATGTGGGAGGTGCAGCTGCGGGAAAGGTCGACACCTTAGGCTGGGCGCCTACTGGGCATCCAAGCAAAGATGCTGAGCAGGACTCTACAGGTTTGGAGAGACTGGGGCTGGAGACCTGCACATGGGGGAATTGTCAGAGCGGAGCTTGTAGGTGAAGACTCTGCAGAAGAGAGCACAGGAGGGAAGAGCTCCGAGTCCTGAGATGCAGGCAATGAGGAGGAACCAGGGGGAGAGATGTGGATGGCACAGCCAGGTAGGGAGGCGGAAAACCAGCTGTGGGTTTGTCCCGGAAGCCAAGCAGAAGAGGGCTTGTTAAAACGATCGCAACTTCTTACGACAAAAACTGATTGCAACGACTGATTGCAGCAAAGACCTCAGACAGTTCAACCAGGAGGAACCCGGGAGCTAGCCACTGGATGTAGCAAAATGGAGATCATCGTGCCCTTGCCAGAAGGAGTTTCCGGGGGCTGCTTGACCGGGGTGGGCTCAAGGCAGAATGGGAGAGAGAGGATTAGAGGAATCTGGGCAACTCTTTTGAGTAGCTTTTTTTTCCCCCTTAAAGAAACAGATGGTGGCTGAAGTGGGATGTGGGCTCAAGGGAAGTTTTTCTGTGGTTGTTATTTTTTGTTTGTTTTGTTCTGTTTTACGAAGGGAGCCATTGTAGCAAGTTTGCTTGCTGATGCGAATGACCCAGTGGAAGGAGAAAAACTGAAGATTCAAGAGACACAGGGATGGACGGCTGGGGTGATGTGCTTCACTAGGTGCGAGGGTGCGAGGGGGGGAACCAGGGTCCAGGAGGGGGCGTCCACGGGGAGCGGAGGGGTAGGCACGCAGGTTCACCTGGGGAAGGTTGGCAGGTGCAGTGACGGCAGGCGAACTGTGCGGGGAAAATCCCTTCCTGTTTTCTCAGGGGAAAGGAAGCAAGGCTGTTAACCAGGACAGAGGAGTAAGTGTTGGAAGGGATGAAGAGGTGCTGGGAATGTCCTCGAGCATCTGGGATCATGGAAAGGCAATAGGATTGCGAGGTTAGTGAGCATGAATGAAGGGGAAAGATGGCTGGACTTGCTCTCCAGCCATGCAGACCTAGGTAGCCACAGATGCGGAAAAGGCCGGCGCTTGGATCTAACCTGGGCTGAGGTTTTGCCTGGGGAGCATGACACAGACAGAAGGTGGAGAATGGTCAGGTTGAATGCAAAGGGGCGATCATAACAGTGGGCACTCCCTCTCCCTCTCTGTCTTTCTCTGACATGCACGCGCCCACACACACACATTTACACACCTAGGCACCTTGCGGGGGCTGGGGGGAAGCTGCCGGTAACTCCCAGAAACATGATAGAACCGTCAGCTGCGTGACAGCTCCGTAAAACTGGAAAGTGAGCTGCGAGCATTTTGATCCTAAAGTGGCAGTCGCTTTTGTTTGCTCTGCATCATATTTTCTCCCATCAAACCAGACAATAAACATGAAGAAAGACTGTCGGCATCGGGGAGGGAGGAAGCGGGAACAACAACCACCGACCCAGAAGTGTGTGTCTGAGATGCTTCTCTTCATTCCCCTAACCCCATACTGTCTTTGGCACAAAACTCCTGGTCCTCGAGGGGTCACGCATGATTCGCTTTCTCCTCCTGCCCCGAAGAAGCATCCATCTCGAGGGGACCCATTTGGGACACACAGACTCCCATCAGCGTCTAATTCAAGTACAGGAAATTGCTGGGGACAGGCGGTGGGCAGGGAGCTGAATTCAGCTGGGAAGCGGGGAGAGTGTGGACAATGGCCACCGATCCAGGTGGGGGTGTTACGTCTTATTGGGAAGGGCTCCTAATTATGTGATCCAACACCGAGATAAAGGATTTTTTAAGCACAAATAGCTCTTCCTGTAATAGCTGTTCCTTTTCTCAGGTGTCCCTGGGCAGAGAGCCAGAGGACAAAGAAGGATGTTCCAGTGACCCAACCATCCCAGGGCCCTGTGTGTTCTGCGGGGCATGGCGGCCAGGTTCCAGGCTCACGACTGCCCAGGGCAGGGGCCCGGGGGTGGCCAAAGAGTTGCTGTTTCTGAGCCCAACCCCGATGTGTTGGAAATGGCTGCCTGTTTACAACAGCCCTGTGCCAGGAAGGATTTCGAGGCTCAGCGGGAAAGATTGTAGGGGTGGATTAGTAATGTCTGCCATGAGCACGGAAGTGGGGTACAGATGGCGTGTACCAGCCACATCTGTGGTCCAGGATGCTTTTGTGGGAAGCATATCCTTCCAGCTAGATGAGGGTGTGGCTCTAAGGCAATGGGGCAGAGTGTCAGGTCACTAGACCCTTTGCCAGAAGATTAATCTAAATCCAGCTCCACCATTCGCCCGTACCAGGCGACCTTGAGCAAATAACTACATGCTTAGAGGTTCTTCCTTTTTTGGGGGGAGGAGGGCGGTGTGTGTCCAATGAGAAGAATAACCACTCCCTCGTTGGTGGTTTTAAGGATGAAGGGACTAGGAAGGTCCTTTGTGAGCTGTGGATTTCTATATAGGGTCAAGCCATCGTTAATGGCTCCACACTGACAGCAGGGAGCCCAATGTGGGGATCGATGTCACAAACCGTGAGTAAGACTGTGACCTGAGCCAAAATCGAGTCTGACGCTTAACTTACGGAGCCACCCAGGAGCCCCTGTTATCTTATTTATTTCTGGCAATGGCTCTGCAGATCGGGCACTCATCATCGTCTCCACTTTACGGAGGGGAAAGGCAGTTTCACAGAGGGGACGTGACACATCCATTATCGCCAAGACAGACGGGATGGATCCAGGCCAGGAACCGGGCTGGAGAGACCTCAAAACCCTTGCTTTTCATCCCCACTCTGTTGATCTTTTCATACTACTGGCTTCCTGGGTCCACATCCCAGTTCCTTCGAAGACCCACTTGTGTGCTAAGGAAGTCACACACCCCCCCCGAAACTCAATTCTTCATGTCTTGGAAAGCGGTAGTTAGAACACCCCTGTGGCTGGTAGACTGTGTTCCCTGGAGCCCCAGAGACCTGCAGAATTTCCCCCCAAAGGATGAAGGAAGCCAGCCCTGGGAGCTGGGGAGACGTGGCTTCCTCCACCCTCCCAAACCTGAGCATCTCTCATTGGCCCTATTTTCCATATCAGGGTTCCAGGTAGGATTTCCTGTGAAAAGGAGTCCAGCTACTTCAAGGAAGTTTGAAACCCATCTTTTTAGATGATGGTGGCTGTCATTTATTCAGGATCAATCACACACCCAGACTTTCACACGTGGCATTTCCACCCCTCAGCTACAACACGACAAGGTAAGCATTGATAGCCACGTTCTTCAAAAAAGGAAACGGCGGTTCAGGGAGGACCGGTCTCTGGCTCAAGATCACCTCAGTAGTTGTGCCAAATCCGAGATTCCAGTGCAGCTCTGAATTTGAAGCCGTGGTGAAAACTTCAGGCCGCTGCACCCCATTTCTCATGGGAGGCACTTTGTAGATAGTATTATTTTGTCTCTATTCTGAGGAAAGGCGCTCCCAGGCAGCGACGTCCGAGGGTGAGGGGTGAGCCGAGGGGTGTTTTGATTCTTCCCCAGGGGAACCTCTAGGGCCACACGGTGGTAAGCTGGTTTAACTAGCAACCTTCTTGCGCGCCGAGAACTATCCAAACACAGGGAGCCTTGGTCGCAGTGCCGAACTCGAGAACAAGATTTTGCCAGCCGAGAACGCATGCCCAGAAAAATTTTTTAGTCTTTCGGGATCATCACTGGCAAACATAGTTTGCAAATCTTTCCCCTTAACAAGCTGGCTCTTGCCAAAGAATAGGATTCTCATGCATATTTCGTCCTATTTCTTTTTAATTAAAAACGATTATATATTTATTTTTCAGCTGCTGTAGAGGGAGCGGATGTAAGCATTCATTCAATAAACATTTGATGCCCCTTCTGCGTGCCAGCCCCGTGATGGGCACTGAAACATGAAAGATGATTAAGCCATAATCCCTCCCCTCAAGGAGAGCACAACCCAGTTGGGTGGGGGAGGAAATAGATACAGAAATAAGCATCATAAGGGGTGTCAAAAGCTATGAAGGAAGCATATTCGTTGGGGGGAGGGATTTCTAGCAGGTGGATTCTGAGTCACATCCAGCCCATTACAATATTTTGAGGCCCTCCCTAGAAATGAATTGGTGGCCAGTTATCAGAAGGTTTTACATAAAAATCTAGATTTGGAGCTCCCTGTGAAACATCGAAAGACCTGGCATTACCAGGCTTGGATTTCCATACAAAAACCATCAGCTGGAGCTGAGTCAGGACCACCCCCGCCTGGAAGGACTCGGCTTTCCGCTTTGCCCTCGTTCCCACCCCTCCCTACTGCCCTGTGCCTGGTGAACACCTGTCAGGCTCATGTATACTGCCTCCCCTGGCCTTTGGAGGATTTCGACTTGTGACCCTTCATAGGAAGGTAAGATGAACGTACAAAGAAGTCAGTAGCTACTTGTACATGGAAGAGAGTCAGGAGTGGCTTCAGGATGTAGGGGTGCCTGGGAACATGGCTGCTCTGGGGCCACTGGCCTTGACTTGCTGCTTCTCAGATTTTCCCCTGGGCTACATGGCCAGGGCTCTAATTCCAGCTCTTGCTTTGGTGATCACTTCTCGTGTTATAAAACACAATTTCCTTGTGTTTTATAACTGTCGAGTTCTGGTACAGGTAGGCATTGGGGAAAAAATTTTTTGAGGGAAAGAGGTGAGAAGAGAGGAAGGAAAGAAGGAAGGGAGGGAGAAAAGGTGAGAGGGAGGAGCTGCTGTATCACCTTGCCAGACTTTGTTGTGAGAGTCAAGCAGGGCATTATGAAGAAAATGCTTGTAAAATTTAAGGTAACATGCGCACATAAGATGTTTTTAATGGCATGCTTGTGTTTCTGCATTTTGCAAAAACAATACTGTTGAATCATAGAGTACTGGTATTCTACTTTAAAAACATGTCTTATCAAAGAAATTTTGGAAATAGAGTTAAATTCAATTTTTTTTTATTGCAGGACTTCTCAGAGCCTTTATCACGCCATAAACTGCAGTTTTCATTCTCAACGGATGAAGATCCCATGCAAGTATCTCATACCTGGCTGACCAGGGATCCATTCTTTCACAGAATGTCACACACACACACACACACACACACACACACACACACACAAAACAAGGGCTCTGTGGTACATACTGTGAAGGATGTTGAGTTGATTTTATGCATGAGGACGCTCAAGTCACTAGGAAGAGTGACATGTTCATTAGCACATAGTGACAGAAAGTATAGATGTAGATCCTGAATTTTAGTCCCATGTTCTCCAATGGTCCTTCCCTGACCACTGCCTTTTCTCCTGACCCTTCAGGCTGATTTAGGTCCTCCTTTCTGCTCCCACACCTTCTCTTCCTCCATGTATCCTCCAACTGAGCATATATCAGCCGGGTTGTAATCCCCTACATGATGGGCTCTGTGAGGATCTGTGGGGTCTTTTTTTTTTTTAAGATTTTAATGTTTATTTTTTTCAAGAGAAGCAGAGCATGAGCGGGGGAGGGGCAGCGAGAGAGGGAGACACAGAATCGGAAACAGGCTCCAGGCTCTGAGCTGTCAGCACAGGGCCCCATGCGGGGCTCAAACCCTCGGACCGTGAGATCGTGACCTGAGCCGAAGTCGGACGCTCAACCGACCGAGCCACCCAGGCGCCCCCCTCATCATGTCTGTCTTACACCTCACTACATCCCCAGAGCCTGCCACAGGGTCGGATACATAGATTCCCTCTTGCACTGTCTCTCATTCTCTCTCCCTGATGTATGTTAGATTCCCTTTTGTTATATTGTATGTACATATTAGATGCTATAGGTAGATAAAGGATGAAAAAAAAAGATAGGAATATATATATTCAGATAGATAGTGACGAAGAGAAGAAGGAAGGAAGGAAGGAAGGAAGGAAGGAAGGAAAGAAGGAGGGAAGGAAGGAAGAATTGAATATATATCTAACATGCATTCAGATAGACAGCTAGATAGCAAGATAGACTGATAGGTAGATGGGTAGGTGGATGGATAGATCGATAAATAGAAAGAATCTAATATATATTCAGATACATAGCTAGATAGCAAGATGGATGGATGGATAGAAAGATAGATGATAGAAAATAGATGATGGATGGAAAGGAGGGAAGGAAGGAAGGAAAGAAGAAAGGAAGGAAGGAAAGAAGGAGAAAGAGAGAGAGAGAGAACCTTTCTTTACAATTGCATTTCCACATAAAATCTTAGGGTGGAGGATTTTTCTTGATGCACCCAAATAATTCAGGAGGTGAGGGAAATGCAACATCTTTATGCCAATTATCCGACAAACAGATTGGGTATTTGTCTGACTTCCCTTCTGGGTCTGCGTTTTCGGCATAGAGACATGAAGAGACGCAGCCGCGCTCTGTTCCAAGTCAATTACCTTCCGTGGAGTCGATAGCACTCTTGCAAGCATGATGGAATTTTCTTTTGCTTCACAAAGTGTTTCCTCAAAGTTCGCCTTTGATTTTGCCTTCCCAAGGCTTCACAGCCTCCCAGCTTCTCCAGAGTTGCTCCTTTGATAAAAGGGTTCAGTCTCTCTGGTTTCCGTTTTGCTGGGCACGTTGGAAGCCTGTGGGGAGGCAGGTCCTGCTGAAAAGCAAGCCGCGCGTTTCAGCCCATGTGACCTAAATTTCACGGGAGCTCCAGGCTTCTGGCTTCACAGCGGGCACCTGAGGGTCTGCGCAGAAACCCAGGACCCCAGAAGGAAAGGGACGGCGGAGGACGTCTCCTCCCCATGGTCCAAAAGGGGGAACTGAGGAGCAGAGAAGGCAGGAGACCTTCCCAGCGTTCTCCAACTATGTGCCCCGAGACCAGAGGGACTGTATTTCTTTTTCAGCATCTCCCTTTAGATGTGTTTGTGGGAGATGGTTTCTTTTTATTTGGTGGTTCTTTGTTGTTTTGTTTGTAGCCACAATTTCCTCAGCCATGCCTTGAAAGAGGCAGTATTTAGGGCAGTGGTTAAAAACACAGCCTCTGTGGGCTGATGACTTGAGTCCAAATCCTGGCGCCACCAACTTCCCCGCTGTGTGGCCCAGGACAAGTTACTCAACCTCTCTGTGACGTAGTCTCTGCATCTGTAAAATGAGCAATCATAGATTGTTGTGCAGATTAAATAGGTCGATTTGTGTAAATGCTGAGAATCTAGTAAGCGATATGAATGTGCTGGCTACCTGGCCCACAAAGACCATCATTCCTCCTCGTACATCCGCCTTTAAGACTCACTTTGCTCTGGGGTGCCTGGATGGCCCAGTTGGTTAAGCGTCTGACTCTTGATTTCAGCTCGGGTCATGATCTCATAGTCGTGAGATGGAGTCCCACTTAAGATTCTCTCTCTCTCTCTCTACCCCTCTCCCCCTGCACACATGCCGTCTCTCTTTTGAAACAAATTTTTTTTTATTTAGGAAAAAAAAGAATTATATTGCCCAACATGTTGGCTTGGAAAGCCTCCTTGAGTTTTTTAGAGCTTATATGGAGTCCTTTACCAACATTGGTTACAATCATTCGTTTAATCCAACACATATTCATAGCCCTACTAAGTGCAAGCAGTACTACATTCTACTAGTACCAAGCACTTGTATAAGCACTACTGCTGCCACTAAGCATGACTGCTACCAAGCACTACTCCTACTAAGCACTACTATTAAATAGTACTGTTGCTACTACTAAGCACTACTGCTGCCACTAAGCACGGCCGGTACTAAGCACTACCACTAAGCAGCACTACTGCTGCCACTAAGCGCGGCCGGTACTAAGCACTACCGCTAAGCAGCACTACTGCTGCCACTAAGCATGGCCGGTACTAAGCACTACTAAGCACTACCACTAAGCAGCACTACTGCTGCCACTAAGCGCGGCCGGTACTAAGCACTACCACTAAGCAGCACTCTGCTGCCACTAAGCCCGGCCGGTACTAAGCACTACCACTAAGCAGCACTCTGCTGCCACTAAGCACGGCTGGTACTAAGCACTACCACGAAGCAGCACTACTGCTGCCACTAAGCCCAGCCGGTACTAAGCACTACAATTAAGCAGCACTACTGCTGCCACTAAGCATGACTGGTACTAAGCACTACCATGAAGCAGCACCACTGCTGCCACTAAGCGTGGCCGGTACTAAGCACTACTAAGCACTATCACTAAGCAGCACTACTGCTGCCACTAAGTGCGGCCGGTACTAAGCACTACCACAAAGCAGCACTACTGCTGCCACTAAGTGCGACTGGTACTAAGCACTACCACGAAGCAGCACTCTGCTGCCACTAAGCACGACTGCTACTAAGCACTACAATTAAGCAGCACTACTGCTGCCACTAAGCATGACTGGTACTAAGCACTACCATGAAGCAGCACCACTGCTGCCACTAAGCGTGGCCGGTACTAAGCACTACTAAGCACTACCACTAAGCAGCACTACTGCTGCCACTAAGCGCGGCCAGTACTAAGCACTACCACAAAGCAGCACTACTGCTGCCACTAAGTGCGACTGGTACTAAGCACTACCACGAAGCAGCACTCTGCTGCCACTAAGCCTGGCCGGTACTAAGCACTACCACTAAGCAGCACTACGACCAAGTGCAAACACTGACCCAAGCAGAGTGAACAAACAGACAGAGCCCCTACTCCCTTGGTCTTTATGTTCTAGTTCTCACACAGAAGCAAACTATTCATACCCACATTGGAAAACTGATCTAATTCACTGAAAAATCTCTTGGCGGGGGGGAGTGCTTGTTGTATTTCAGGCAGTGCTCTGAGAATTTTCCAGAGAGTAATCCACCGAATGCTCATGCCTGTTTTACAGAGAAGGGACCTGGGTCACGGAGAAGGCACGGAACTTGCCTGAGGTCACGCAGTAAGTAAGTGGCAAACATTCCCCACGGAACCTTTTCCCCAGCTCAGCCCATCCAGGCCACAGGCCTCAGCCTTCAGTGTAAGGACATCAGGGCCGATGAGCTGGCTGAGCCGTCACTCCTCCCTGGTGCCAGTGTTTTGGCTAAGCGTGTAGCACAGTGCTGATCTTAAGCCGGGAGGTATGTTTACCTCCCATCGTGTCGCAGGGAATCCTGGGAAACCGCCTCTGGGCCATTGCTCTGGTTCCTCAGGGCCCTGGTTGGAGAGCAAGAGAGGAGGGGCCAGAACTCGGTGGTTTTCTGAAGGATGAAATCCAGGGATGAAGCGTGTGACTGATTCTCAAGTCCCCCTGCTAAGGGGGCCTCAGCAAATCGGAGGCTGACCTTCACTGGGGTTCATCGGTGAGGACACCTGACCCCAGGAGAGGATGGGCCCCGGCGAGCTTCCGTGAAGGTCAGTGGCAGGACCAACACGTGGAGGCAGGTCCCCTGACCTTTCCTTCCACGGAGGGAGGAGGGAGGTGTGGAGGGGGACGGTAGACAGGGTAGGGTAGCAACCAGGCCACCGTCCTCATTTCATGAGCTCTTGTCGGCTCACCACCGCGCTCTCCGGGGAGCAGCCCGTAGTCCGGGCTGGTGGTAGTTGCTGCCATCTCTCTATCTCCCCTCAGACAGGTGCCTTTGCCCTTCAAGACCTCAGTCTCCACATCTGTCAATGGGTGGCTGGGGCCCTCTGGAATCTGCAAGCTCCCGTCCCGCTCGGACATTCTCTAGTGAATTTCCCATTCTGGCTTCAGAACAGCATTCACCCTATTTCCCACCCACACGGCAGATGCCTTTCAGAGTGTCGCCTCTGGGGTCAGAGCGGCCCAGGTTCACGTGCTAGCTTGCCACTGTCTGGCTTCACCTCTCCAAACCTCAGGGCTACCTTTATTGGTAGACCGTGCCTCCCACGCAGAAGGGCGGTGCTCATGCAGGTCAAGGTTTAGCAGAGGACCAGGCTCATAGTCCCCACCCTGCAAATGGCGGATCTTGTACTGTTATCGGGACAACTGGTCTCAGCCTGGCCTCTGCTCCAGAACCCTGGAGAGAGACCAAGAGACCAAGAGACTCAAGAGAGCCTCCCTGAGGCCACAAGGCTATGGACGGTGAGGAGCGAGGGAAACACCAGTTAAGGCCCTGAACTGTCTACTGCACTCCTCACGACGTCCTTATAAGAAGGTTCAGTCACCACCCCCATCTTAGAGATGGGAAAACTGAGGCCCAGAGAAGCAAAGCAGCCTGTTCCCTAACGATGAGCCCAGCTCTGTGTGATTCCACTAGGTCGAGGTCATTAAGCTCTTTCTGCAAAGGGCCAGATAATAAATTTTTTCAGTGACTCGTTAACTCTATCACCGTTGCACAGAAGCAGCCTCTTCTAGAAGCTAAATGAACAGGCATGGCTGTATTCCAATGACACTTCATGTTCACAGCATTACCCTTCATTATAGGGAGCTTGTTATGTGGTGGGTCAGTGCTGGGCACTTGGGCTGCGTTTCCTGGTTTCATCTTTGCGTCGGTTCTTGGGAATCATCTTATTCTCCCCTTGTTTGAGACGGAAAGGCAGATGTTCCTAAACACCTGCGGACTGCACAAATGGGCACCCTGTCTGAAGACACCGTATGGCCTCCTTGCACACACCCCACTGAGACAGAACCCAGGGAAGCTTCTGGGCGTCTCTCAATTTTCCTCCGGCATCACACGGGTCTTCACATTTTCCTCTGCAACAGGACCAAATAAGCAGGCATGGGTTTGCAAAGGTCGCGGAATTGGAATAAAATGCACGGGGCTTCCTTCTCTCCCGCAGAAAGCATCGTTTTGCGTCCATTACTGAGCCACGTCCCGTGCTGGGGGAAAGCCCATGACCTGGAGAAGGGTGGGTGGCAGGGAACTGCTGAGCTGTTACCCCGGGACTGAGTCATAGGTTTCAAGAATCCTCTCTTGCCTGAATACAAACAAGAAGTGATGGGTGCTGCTACTTCCTGTAAGCAGCAAGAACGCTCCTTCCTCCCTGGAGATAATTGCATCCACGCTGTGGACATGACACTTGACATGGCGTGGGCCTCGTAACTCCTCTTCTCTCAAGTGTCCCTCAACATAGTGTCCCAGTGTATAGACTTCTACCATCACTGTTACCATTCTAAGAGTAACAGAAAGTCTCAGTCAGTCATTAACACAATAGTATGAATTAGTCCTCGAGCAGAAAAAAAAAAAGTAATGGAAGGGGAATAGAGAAATGGAAAGCTTTGAAACCACTGTGGTTTCGGCCACTTTCCCAGCTCTGTAGCCGTAGGCAAATTATATCTTTCTCTGCCCGATGTAGAAGCTGAACCAGAGCAGTTGTAAGTGAACCCCCTTGGAGCCCCAAGACATATTTTATCGCCGTTAAATATCTTCTTTCACTTTTAATGGGGATAGTTTACTTTTAACAATTTTAAAATAAAAATAAATCCAACCATTTATTTACATAAATGTTTAATACTACTGAAATGCCATCGCTTATTTAAATAATCAGTTTGAATTTTAAAACAATTCTTGATTTGGGGGTAACGGAATTTTTGACTTTTAATTGGGATAGTTAATTTACATAGCTAGGATTTGCCCCAGGCCCCAGTGTTCTATGATGTCTTGTATCTACCTGCCTCTCACTTTCGTTACACCTGCCCGGCCTCTGTAGTTATTTGATGTTAATACTGAATTATAAAGAGTGCCCTGGATTTTGATGTAATGAGAGCAGACCGGAAGAGGGCGGGGCTCCGGTCAGGTCAGTGTTGACAAAGGAGAAGACAGGGCATCTGTTTCCATGAAGTGTTTTCTGGGGGACGTGGGGAGTAGTAACAAACAGAAGGTATCGAGGGGACAGGCACAGTGTCACTTCTCGAATGAAATGTTAGTGCCCTTGCTTTGACGCCAGATGTGCACGTAACTGAGAAAACCCTGGGTTCTTGTTGAAACACCAGGCTTCAAACCAAATTCCAACCCTGTCAACTGGACAAGTTACTAAGCCTCTCACGGGCCCCTCATAAAAGGGTCAATGTTCGTCATCCTTTGTGGTTTTTGTTTTTTGTTTTTTTACTTCCTTATACAAGGCAAGACCTTTCTGCACAGGCTTTCTCTCTACAAAACCAGGGAGAAATTGCTTTCACCATTTTGTAGATGGGAAAACTGAGGCTCAGTAGACCCATGGATTATACAAAGTCACACAGGGAGCCCAGGGCAGGGTTCCAGCCTCATCGCTCTACGTCCAGAGCCCACACACCTTCCGTGTCGCCGTGATGCTTCCAGGCTGCACCTGTCAAGCTGGGGTGTTGAGGCACACCTGCCATGGCAGATGTGAGGATCACTTGAGAGGGACTGCCTGGTCGAGAAACCACTGCTCAGTGCCCCCGCAGGGTCACAGGGTGTCCTGGATCCCGGCTGATCACATCTTAGCTGTTTAATCTAGAAGGTTCCTGCTCCTGAAGCAATTCCATTTCCTGCTTCTGGGGAATCCCAGGTAGTGAGGAGGAGGTGGCCAGAGGAATCTTCTTCCTGCCAACCCCCTTGATTTTGTAATCTTTTACTGAGCTGCTGCCCACGGGCTGCCCACACGCCTGACAGGGAGGGGTGACTGGTTCCTGGCTGCAGTGACCGTTGGTGGTGATGTTTCCTTCCAAGCAGTCAGTTCCCTGGGCTCGTTTCTGAACAGCCCGGGGACTGAAGCAAGATAAGGGGGGTCCTGATGAGCTGCAGAATCCATCGCAAGACAAAGAGGAAGGAGGGCCCCGGGCGTGATAGAAATGGAAGGTTGCATCTATGAACCACACCAAAAGGAACTACCTTGCAGCCGTGGGCCCATTCAGAAGAAGATGTTGGGGATGAAACCAGGGAGTTTGTGGGGGAGAAAATCAACCACACAGCCCTTCCCTCGCCGGTACCTTCTCCTAGTCGATCTGAATGGCTTTGTGTGCCTTTTTTGTGATCATTATTGCTGTATGACGATTCCATTCTTCTCCCTGTTGAGTCTCATGTGTGTTATAAGGGGTTTTCCTCCGGAACGGACCAAGACACAGATTCTCTGAACATTTTCTTCCCGCAGCCTGGCAAACCCAACGATCCCCTTTCTGGCCAGATTGACTCCTCACAGTGAAGAGATTTGGACAATCGTCCAGGAAGTCATAACAAAGTGGGCCTTCACGCCCGAAATTAAATTCAAGGGATTCTCACTTTTGGATCCTTTTCCTCTTAAACTTTGCACAGCCTGCTCAGAACCGTGATCTCACTGAAATCCCACACCAGCCCTGGGGTGGGGGAAGGACAGGAATGACCCTTCCCATTTTACAGACGGGAAGACCGAGGCCCAGAGTGGTTGAGTAAATTTGCCCAAGATCGCACAGCAATGCCAGCAGAGCCCGGTCTGGACTTGGACCAGCTGATCCCTCATTCGGGTGGCAGGTGGGAGTCTGCTTATTTCTTAGGTGGGAGTCTAGCCCATAGATACAGACCGGACCCCCAGATGGAGTGTCCCGACCAGCAAATGAGGATTATGGGCCTCCACACTGATGTTGGTCACTAGGCTCTGTTACCTGGAGGGCCCGGCTGGGCAGGGAAAGAAGGACAGACAGGCAGAGCTTAGAGACCCGCTGACACCTGTGCAGACTGGACCCAGTTCACTCACGAGCTCACTCACTCTTGCTCTTTCTCTGTGTTGCTCTGTCTCTGTCCATGGTCCTCTCCCTGTTTCTGCATTTCTGTCTTTGTATGTTGCTCTCTCGCTCGCTCGCACACGCACCCACGCACGCACACAAACACATACACCTTACCTGACAGTTTTTCTCCTCTTCCCCGAGTGATATCGGGGAGATAAAGGCAGCTCTTTCTCTCCAAACAGGTGGAAGCCCTTGATCTGGAAGGTGTTAAATTTTCCACCACCTTGTTCATTGTCAAGGTATAAGTTTCATGTCTGTCTTCCCTCCGTTTGATACCATAATTGGGGCATTTTCCTGATTCCTTAATTCAGCAGCTCGACTTTAGAAATGTTCATTGCGTTGTCCCTCCCAGGCCTCATTTCCCTCACTTCTCCCCCTTCATTCATGCTGCACCTGGTTCCTGTAATATCATCCCTTCCTTCAGTGCAAATCAAAATAGGGATTTTTTTTTAAAACCCCTATCCTGACAATTGATATCCTTCAGGAAAAAAATTTTAATGGTTTGAAATAACTTTAGTCTTCCTAAAGCTGTTTGCAACAGGACTGCTGCTCTACTCAAAAAAGACTGTCTGCAAACCCCCTCCTCGCCGTTTGGGGGGACAGAGAAATAAGAAATGGAGATGGAATTATTACACAAATCCTGCATTTCACGGCTTTGTTCCTCAGGTTTCCCATCAAATATTAGCAACTCGCCTCAAGGTGAAAAAGAAGGAAAATGAGATCTTAGCTGGAAACAGCAGGAGGTCGCCAAGCAGATTGTTATATTAGCTCCCGGATTCAGTGCACCCCATCCTGGCCAGAGCCACCAATGGGGCTCTCCTTAGGACTCAAACAGTCTGGGTTCAAATCCCAGTACTGCCACTTAGTAGCTGGGTGAGCTGGGACCCTAACTGCCTCTCTCTAAGCCTTGGGTTCCTCTTCCTATACCCTTGGGGTTGTTGGGAAGGGTTATGAAGCCAGTGATCATTGTCCATTACCAGTAACAGTGCCAGGCACTGGGGCTTCCTGTGCCCCAGCCAGTGCATGCTAGGCACCGTCAGAGGGGATTCTCTTTCCACCGTCACTACGGTCCTATAACAGCAGTGGTGACAATTATTCTGTTGTACAGCTTCAGACACTGAGGACCAGAGAGATGCAGTGACTTGCCCAAGGTCACCGCATTCACATGCAGCATCCAGAACCGATTCTGATGCCTGTGTTCTTAACCATGCATGAAAACGTCACGATGGAGCCCTGGCCCTAGGACGTGCTCAGAAAGTTTTTGTTCCCACTCTTGTCCCAGAAAGGACGCCATGAGGAGGAGGGATCAGCCCCCGTCTGTGGCATAACTCTGTGTGCCCTCTCCAGAGGCGTCTAGAATAAAGGCTACTTTAATTAGTAGAATGGTGCTCTGTGGGGCCAAAGTAAAGAAACAATAAAGCAACTCCCAGAGCAGACAAGCACATAGACTCAAGCCAGGCACCTTGTCCTGACACCGGGGAGACGGATGGCCCATAAAGTGGTGCAGCAACTGTTAGGCTTCGCCTGTAGCTTCTGGAGGGCAGTCAACCCACGGTTTTGGAGTCACTGATGGGGGGGCGGGGTCAGGCCTGTCCCCCAATATCCAGCCCACTCAGCTGTGATCGTGGGAGCCTCGTCTGGCCAGGATTGGAAGTCCGGGTCTGGAAACCTCACGGCAGTCTGACCCCAGGTACCCAAGAGGAATCCCAAAGGTTTCCACGCCTGTTGGGCTTTAACTGCTTTTTGCTTCTCAAACTGGTCTCAGGACTGTTTACGCTCTTAACAATTATTGAAAGCCCCGCCCCGCCCCAAATCTTTGTCTATCTGGGTTATAGCAATAAAAATTATATTAGGAGTTAAAAAGAAATGTTTTTAAACGGTTATTAATTTACAAATAACAGTAATAAACCCATTACAAGTGAATACATGTAACATATTCTACTGAAAAATAACTGATTTTTGCACAACAAAAAGAAATTCTGAGAGGATTGCCATTGATGATGATGATGATGGTGGTGACAGACACTTTCACAATCCAGACCTGTCTTACCATCACATCGAAGTTTCACAATAGCTCTGTGAGGTCATTCTACTGTTCTCTTCATGTTGCCACTGGGGATGCCGAGAAGTTGAGCTCACCCGAGGGCAGAGCCTGGGTTTAACCCCACGCAGTTGAGCTCTAGATACTGTGTTCTTGGCCATGACGACATCTGTACGGTCCCTGGTACAGACAGTCTGAGGCAGGGAATCACGTCAGCCAAGGTGGTAAACCTCTGGAGTTGCGCTTAGCAACTAAAAATACTGAGTGCGTGCTAATTAGGCAAGGCTGGGTTTATTCAGTGTTGTGCTTGTTAAATATTTGATTTGGGGGAATTAAATGGCATCTTCTCTCTAGAGAACTGAAGCTGATGAGCCCAGAAATAAAGTTGATGAAAATAGCCCTAATTGTAATCACACTCAAATAGGTACAGTTTACAAAGCCCATCCGTATATGTTAGCTTATTTAATCCTCTATTAAAATGGTGCTCACCAATCCTCCCTCTGTCCTCCACGTCTTGTCCCCACAGCTGCATCCCTGAACCAGGCTTCGTCACCGCTGGTCTACACTTTTGCCGCAGTCCCTCAAACCCCTTTCCCCTGTCTACCCACCTGTCCACGCCACCTGAACACGGCCTCCAGAGATCACCTTCACGAATAATAATGGCAGTTAATGTTAACTGAGCAGTTACCGTGTGCCAAACACCCCATTAATGCCAGGCCTGGATTACATCCTTCGCTCTTCTCCGTAACTCTGGGTTGTATATTTTTATTACCATCTTCCCCATTTTACAGATGAAGACAGTGAAGCTTAGAGGAGTTGCATAATATACCCAAGAAACCACATCTCAGAGACACAGATACGGGGTTTGAATGCAGCAGGCTGATTCCCTAGCTTCTTAGCCGTTGAGCAACCTGCATCCCATCAGAAAGCCAGCCTGATCAGCTGCTGCCCTCCCTGGACTCCTACGGGTCCTTGCTGCCTACAAGTGTCACAAACATTTCAACGTGGCTTCCAAATCCTTCAAAATCGGTTCCCGACTCATCACCTGGACTCTCCCTCCCCATGCACCCCACACGCCAGCCACACCAAACTCCCCGGTACACCTCATCGCAGCGATGTTCCTCCCCTGACTGCCACGCCTTCCTCTCCAGTCGCATTGCTAAAACAGCCTTGAAGACCCCGTCCCCCAGTTCTGTCCATCCTGAAGCCACGGGTGGGGTTTCTTTGCTCCCTCCCCTGGGCACTGTCCAGGTACGCTATCCCTACTTGGATTTAACCTTGTCACATTGTGTTGTTGAGCGCACTGGAGAGGAGCATGGAGAGAGGACTCAGAACCTCTGAGTCAACATCCAGCCTCCACGACTACTGGCAGTGAGCGACCACACGCAGGGGATTCGCCCTTTTGAGCTTTGGCCTCCCCATTTGCGGAGTGGCTCTCATGACAGGGCTCCCTGCTCTCACAGGGCTATCCCAGGGGTGCATGGAGATGGGCTTTCTGGGTTACTAGAGAGGAGAGGAGAGAGGGTGCCTCGACCCACACGGCTCCCCTTCTCCCCCCAGGTGCGACCACAGATCTAAGGCCACTGCTGCATTTGCTTGAGAGCTAGAAGGAGCCCCGGTGTCTGTAAGAATTTTCTGGCAAAGGCACAGAGGGTACAGGTTTTATCTGAAAGGAGACACAAGCCCCAAGGAAACAGGGTCGAAGGGCCACAGACACAAGCTCCTCGGGGACCTGGGAGGTCTAATCTCACAGATTAGACACAGATTAGGGGCTGGGCTGGGATCTTCTGCAGCCAATACATGCCCCACCGGGGAGTCTGCCCAGGGGTCGCAAGACACCTGTGAGCCTCACTGACACAGCACCTGGGACAGAATAAGTGCTTTACAAATGGTACCTGTTTTTAATCACGGGAACAGACATCCCTGTTCTTTGTCTCCTGCTTGAGGCATCTCCCCATGGTCTTGTTGGGTTGAGACCTGGGGGGCATCTCCCTAACTACAAAAAGGACAGCTTGCTGAGGCGAAGGGTCCCCCAGGGCGTTTGAAATGACCGAGGAGACCCATGCGCGCGCATGCGCGCCTGAACGCCATCTGGCGAACACCTGTTTGCTGCGTGCACACACTCAGCGTGCACGCGTGCGCACACGCGCGCACACTGCCTGGGTGCATTCGGTTCTTCACCTTCACAGCTGCGCCTCTCCTCTATCCTCTGCTTCGCAGCTCTGTTCCAACTCATGCCAGTTGCCTCGAGAATATCTCGCATCCTTTCCACACCCACCGCCACCTTTCCCGCTGACGGTTGCCTTCCCATCCATTTCTGAGCCACCCACCGTCCCCAGCCCAGTGCCAGGGACTTTTGGAGGCCCCAGTCTTCTGTAATTGAGGGGAGATGTTGCCGCCTCCAGCCAGGCGGAGAGAACTGTCACCCGTAGCCCCACCATCTCCCACTGGCATGATGTTGTCAGCGGGGGTGACGGCAGAAGCTTCACTCTGTCCCCTCTGAGGGCTGAAGGCTCCCCTCCCCTGGGGTTCTGCACCTTGCGCGTGTGGGGGCCTTCGCTTCGAGCTGTCATCCCTCCATCTCCTTTTTGCTTTTCTAACTCCTCCTCCAACTTCAAGACCCTTCCTCGACATCACCACCTCCAGGAAGCCTTCTCTGATCCCCAGACTGAATTAGGTATCTCCTCTGGACTCTGTTTCTTCCGTTAGAGCACTCAATCCAAATCATAACTGCCTGATGGTGACTTCATGAAGCTGTGCTTGTTCACCCCCTTATTTCCATGACCTTGCACATAGGAGCCCCCTCTCAAAGTGTGTTGTTGCTGTTTAAAGGAATGGCAAAAAGAATGCTCTCTTCCCTCAGTGATACATGACTGTGTGATCCTGGGTGATTTTCCAGAAAGCCTTCCCAATCCATCACCTGTCCCGGAGGCAGCCACACTAGGCTGCTGTCCAGCTCAGAGTTTCCTGGCTCATGGTGTGCAGATCCCCACTACAGTGATGGAGGATGTGTCTTGAGAATCCAGTTACATGCTGAGCCCCTGCTCAGTTGCTAATCCTAGCCCCTGCAGGCTTAGCCACAGCTCACATGGCCCAGAGCTGCTTGCTGACTCCATGGGTGGATCCTCGATGGGCTTGGGTAGGGACGGGGTGCGGGTCCAAAGGGGACCCATGAGCTATTACCCTTCCCTTTCCAGGTGTAGAAGTGTTTTCCTCTAAACATGAAAGGGGTTTCTGGGTCCTTTCCTCCCCTGGGCTGGGTGTACCCAGGGAAACGGGACCCACAGTATTCTCTCTACTAGGGCCACTGGAAGGCCATCCTACTATGGTTTGTCTCTTATAAACTCCTTTGGGGCACCTGCAGTCATAGACCATGGGGGTTTGGGTCCTAAGAGGATAATGTTCTGTTGTACAAACATACATCGTTTCTGCCCATTGTTATCCAAACATTGCCTTTTGTAGGGACCTTTGATGATAGATTTTTTTTTTTAACCCAAGAGCCATGAAAGAGATGGGCAACTTGTGTTTTTCCAAAGATGTGTATATATATATATATATATATATATATATATATATATTCCCATGCACTCTTCTTATAGTGTGACTGACATGGCACTCCTTGCACATCATGGGGAGGGGTCAATTTCCCCTCCCTTGAACCTCAGCAGGGGCAGGTGGCTTCCTCAACCAGCAGAGGATAGTGGAAGCAATGCTACAGGACCCCCAAGGTGAAATCATGAAAAGGATATCGTTTCTTCTGGGAGCGCCCTGCTCCTCTCCTCCCCTCTTTTCTTTTTCTTCTTTCTCTCTTCCTCTCTTCTCTCTCTCCCTCCCTCTCTCTCCATCATGGAATCCAGCCATCATGCTCTGAGGAAGCCCAGACCAGCCAATGCGGAGAGAGACCACATAGAGAGAAGCATTGCGGGCAAGAACAGAGGCTGCAACCAATAGTCTGCACCAACCAATTGCCGAGTAACAGGTAGATGAGACTGGGGATGGTTCCAGCCCCCAGGGAGCCCCCAGGCACCGTGAAGCAGAAACAAGCCAGCCCTGCTGTGCCCTGGTCCAGATCCCCAGCCCAGCTCCCCCTCCAGAATCCGTGCACACACGTGTGGTCGTTTTACGTCGCGGAGCTCTGGGAGAATGTGCCCTGCAGCGACAACAACGGGAACAAGACTGAAGCACAAAAAAACACAGAGGCTCAAAGAGATTGCAGGACTTGGTCATGGACCACCGACCTCCCATTTCTTTATAAGCAAGGGCTTCAAAGTCAGAACTCCTCAGCTACGTGGGAATATCAAAAGTGACCACCTCTGAGGATTACGATGGTTAATCAGTCACCCCATCTTCTAGATGAGGACACTGAGTCCCAGAGACACTGCCCATGAAATGATCAAGCAGAGACCCACATCTAAGTAGGTAAAACATCTAGCATATGATACATGTAATGTAAGGATTTATCAGGTATCTATCATGGTTTGGGGGCTTCATCTACATGGTGAAAGCCTCCTTTATTATTGTTCCCATTTCACAGATAATAAAATTAAGGCTCAAGGAAAAGATAAGTGATTTGTCTGTCATCAGATAGGCAGGAGGTGATGGCCCTGAGTCCAGAACCCGTTTTCTCCCGTCTCAAGAGCACAGGTAATGTTGTCGGTGTAAGTGTCCATGGCTAATACCCTCTACTACGCTGATAGATGGTGTGTCTATTGCCCTCCAAGTTATATGCCCATGGTTCAAATCTTTTCATCCACTACTTAACAACCTGTGCAATTGGGGTAAGATGTCACCTCACCTCTTTGAGCCTCAACTTTCTTGTCAGTAAAATGGGATCAAAATGCCCTCTTGCTGTAAATAGCAAATGAAGCAAGGTGTATTAGGGGCCCAGAAAGGCTGTCACATTAAACAGTAGGTACCCCATCCAGGGTGGGCCTCTTCTCCTAATTCCTCTTCAAAGCACCTCATTCCAAAAGAGTTTTCAAGCCCTGAGAGTTTAGAGTGATTGAAAGCTTGTCATGCCACAGGCACAGTTTAAAGTATGTCACATAAATGGCACAACACCACCACGAGGTCTGGATACCATCATTATCTTCACAGATGAGAAAACAGAGGCACAGAGAGGAAAATTGTTGTGATAATGCCCTAGGGCTGTCGTAACCAAGTACGACAATAGTGCAGGTCAGCAGAAATATTGTCTGACAGTTCTGGGGGCTGAAACTCTGAGACCAAGATGCCAATAAGCCTAGTTCCTTCGGATGTGTTCGCACTTCTTTCCTAGTTTTTTGGGGGGGGGGTGGGGAGGGGGTTGCTGGCGATCTCTGGCAACCCTTTGCTTGTAGAAGCATCACTCTGATTACCCTTCACCTTCATAGGGGGCTCTGCCTGCGTGCGTGTGTGTGTCCAAATTCCCTCTTTCAATATAGACACGAGTCACATTGAATTAGGAGCCCATCCCACTCCAGCATGACCTCATCTTAATTCATTACAAATGCAATGACCCTATTTCCAGATCAAGTCACATTCCGAGATACTGAGGGTCAGGACTACCACCTATGAACTTGGCAGGGGACACAGTTCAACCCTTAACAGCTGTCTTATCCAAGATCACACGGCTAATAGCGGAGCCAGGCTTCAAGTCCAGTTAGACCTACTCTGACATCTGTGCTCTTGAGCATGCCGCTGATAAGAATATCCCATCCACAGGTCCCATAGATGGGTGCGGCAAAAAATTCCCTGGGAAGAAAGCCATCACCTGAAAGTTCTTTTGTGCTGCCTTGAAAGCTCTCTGGCTCCCCAAGACCAGCCCGGTCCTGGTGGTGACTCAGAGGCAGCCTGGGAACACCGGGGGAGGCGTCTCCAGCAACTTCCACCCAAGCAGGAGAACAGTTCGTTTGCTAACGTAATTAAAAACATAATCTGGGCTATTACATTCCTTCTCTATTTTTCTGCCACCACGTGTTTCCCCGCGTGGCAAGTTGGATGCCTTCCCTAATCATTGCTGACATGTCAGCCCTCCCCCCACCTTCCTCCTGCATGCCATCCTTAGAAATGACGGGGGTTCAAGACAGTCTGTTTTAATGTCAGGATCGACCTCTCTGATAATTATATACACACGCCCCGTTTGCTGGGAACCCATTGCTTGAGTAAGTGGGGCTGACACCTCTGACAATCCCAGCCCTAGGGTCAGCTGCAGACAGGGGTGCACCCCAAGGGCACGGTACCACTCTCGTTGCTCTGGGAGTTCACTCTGAGCTGGCTTTCGGTGGTATCAGATGGCAGTCCCACAGAGCTGGAACCGGCAGGAGTCAGTCCTCAACAGCCCGGACCATGCACACCACCTCTCCCACAACACCAACTGGAGAATAAAAAAACAAGATGTTCATGTAAGAGGATTCTCTGGTTCTCTGTTGCTTGGAAGCATTTATAAATGAGACTATCATGGGGACACGAACAGGCAATATCACTTATTCAGCACCTACTCTGTGTCAGGCACTTCTAGACCATTCACATTGTCTGAATTTTTGTGGTAGCCCTAAGGTAGTATTGTATTGTCATTTCTGGAGATTTAAACCAAAGCACACAAAAGAAGGGCTCTAAGTGAGGTCGGTCAGCTGAACTGGGATTTCGAAGCTATGAGTTGACCTCTTTGTGCTACTTTATACCCTTGATAACACCTTTCCATGAAACTTCTTTTCCATCAGCCTCTAAAGCCATTCTGTTTTCCCTTGTACCTCTTTGGTTCTTTCTTCATACGTATCTTCCTACCGAAGTGTCTTTTCTGCTATTTTACCATCAAATATCAATGCTTTACAGGGATTCTCTGTGTCTGGCCCTTTCATCACTACCCAAAACTCTTTAAAAGATCCCACCCAAGCCAGTGGCTTCAACCTTCAGTCACATGCTGAAGGTTTCCAAAATCTACTGATTGAATGTTAATCTCTTCTAAAAAAATATATACCTTCATGGTGACATTTAGACTGGTGTTTGACCAATATCTGGGTACTGTGGCTTAGTCAAGTTGACACATAAAATTAACCATCACATAGAATAAAAACAAATAAATCCTTTATGAATGAATGATTGAGTGAATACATTTAAAAATTCATAGACAAACAAGTGAGTAAATGGATGGATGGGTGGATGGATGGGTGGGCGGAAGGGTGGATAGATATTTAGATGTAGGGATGGGTAGTTGAATGGATGGATGACTAGGAGGATAGACAGGGGAATGAAAAGATAGATGGATAACTGGATGGATGGAGATATGGACAGATAGATGGATGGGTTGGAGCCATCGGTAATGTTCTGGGCCTGACAAAGGAGAGAGAAGCTCTACTTCCTATCAGCTGTGTGATCCTAGGCCTGTAGCTTCACCTCTCTGAGACTCAGTTTCCTCATCTATAAAATGGGAAAGAAAATACCTACCTCACGGATGGTAGTGAGGCTTGTATGAGTTCATGTATCAGTTCTCAAATTTGAGTGCATCACAACCTTCTGGAGGGATGGTTACAACACAGGTGGCTGGGCACCCCCCAGTGCCCCTCCCCTCAAGTTTCTGAATCTGTGGTGCTGGTGTGGAGCCCAAGAATGTGCATCTCTAATTAGTTCCCAGGTGATGGTGCTGCTGGTCCAGGGACTGCATTCTAGAACCACTAAGTTCATTCCTAGGAAGCAGTTGGTGTAGCCCCCTGCACATAGCAAGTGCCAGAGAAGTGCCTGTTACTGTCAGCTTTATCATAGCACCACCATCATCACCATCACCATTGCATGATCCTGTCACCTGAGAACTTTCTGGCAAGGGCCTGGAACTTTCTGGCAGCCAAGGTGGTGAGAACCCAGAAGGCCATTGTGGGAGTGTATGACTTTCTGTCTCTTGCTACACTGTTGTTGTGGTCCCTGCTTAGGGCAGGAAGGAAGAGGGTGCCAGAAAACCTGTCCCGAGTGACACCTCCTGAGCCAATGAGGCTGAGCAGATAGGGCTGGGACCTCCAAGGCTGTTAATCAGAGGATCCAGCTGTAGAAAAGCAAGGTCACGGTCGTTTATAGCATCAGAGCTCCCAGCAAGGGCTCTGGCATCTGGTGGAGCTGAGTTTGAATCCTGGCCCTGCTTCTTCCTGGCTGTGGGACCCTGGGTAAGCCGCTGCCTCTCTGTTCCTTAGTTTCCTCTACAAAATAAGAATGATACCAACCGTATCTACCTCCCCGGGTAATTTTGCGGATTCTTACAGAAAGTACTTAGCATAGTACCCAGCACATAGTCAGCACTCAAGAGCTGAACTCTGTTATTAGCTCCCCACCCTACTGGTACATGGAGAATAGCAAACGTGAAGCCCCTAGACTGTCTGGCCTCAGAATCCTAGACTCAGTAGGGACACCAGAGCTTTGTGTCTGCGGATCTATTTTAATTTTGGTTCTGCCTGTACATCCTCCTCAGGGCACCTGCTTCTTTGGATGAAGATTGGAATTGTTACCTCCCAGGGCCAATAATACATCTCACCTCTCTGCAGACAAAGGTAAATATAATTAAAAAGTGATTATAATCTGGGACTACATTCATAAGCTTTGCTAGACCTAATTACACAGCAAGTACAAGTCTCTGGGCATCGAATCCTTTCTAGATGGACTTTACTGACATGGTTAGTTGCGTGCTGGTGAGCAGGTGAGCTCTGTGCTGTGGGTGGCAGGGTCGGTGCTGCAGGAGGGGCACTGACCCAGGATGGGCCATGTCCAGGCTTCAGTGATGCCCCTGGTCCTGAATTTGTTCATCCAAGGAGCATTTATTCACGTCATCCATGGATCAAGCCCTGCTCTTGGGTCTTATTAGGGGAAAGGGGCTTGTCAGTAGACGGAGCGATAAATTTGTAAAAGCACGTTGGTTCATCAAAGAGGATAGACAGATGGCAAATCAGCACATGAAAAGATCTTCTACATCATTCGCCTTCAGGGAAATGCAAGTTAAGACCACAGTGAGATATCACTATACACCCATCAGAATGGCTGAAATAAAAAATGGCGACACCCCCAAACGCTGGCAAAGATGCGGAGAAATTAGATCCCTCATACATTGCTGGTGGGAATGAAAAATGGGACAGCTGCTCTGGATAAGAGTTTTGCAGTTCCTTCTAAAACTAAATATGCAAACGCCATAAGACCCCGCAATTGCACCCTTGGGGCTTTGTCCCAGAGAAATAAAAACGTATGCCCACCTGAAAACCTGTAGGTGTTCATAGCAGTTTTATTTGTAAGAACCCCAAACTGGAAACAATCCAGATGTCCCTCAGTGGGTGAAGGGTTGAACGAACTGCGGCCCATCCACCTGTGGAATAGTTCTCAGTAATAAAAAGGAAGAACTTATCAGTGGTCCCGACCACCTGGATGAGTCTACAGGAAATTACGCTCAGCGGGGGTGGGGAGGAGAGCTAATACCAAGAGGTAACCATCTGATCCCATGTACGTAACATCCTTGAAATGACAAAATTATAGAAACAGAGCACAGGTGAGTGGGTTGCCATGGATTAAGGAGGGAGTGAGGGCAGGAGGGAAGTAGATGTAGCCTAAAAAGGGCAATAAGAGGGGTCTTTGTGAAGCTGGAAATGTTCTGTATCTTGATTGTGCCAATGTCATTATCTGGGTTGTTATATTGCACAACAATTTTGCAACATGTTACTATTGGGGGAAATCGGATGAAGGGTCCAAGGGATCTCTCTGTTTTATTTCTTATGCCTGCATGTGAACATACAGTTCTGCAAAGTAATAATAATAACAGTAATAATAATAATAATAACAATTTTTTTTAGAAAAGAACACTGGTCCCTTATTTAACACCATCTAAAGCTTCCCATTGACTTTGTAACAAAATCCAAACTCACATCTTTTTTTTAAGTTTATTTATTTACTTGGAAAGAGAGCATGCGTGCATGAGTTGGGGAGGAACAGAGAGAGAGAGAGAGAGAGAGAGAGAGAGAGAGAGAGAGAATCCCAAGCAGTTTCTTCGCTAACAGCACAGTGAATTCAAACTCACAAACCGTGAGATCATGACCTGAGCTGAAATCAGAGTCAGATGCTTAACCAACTGAGCCACCCAGGTGCCCCCCAGACTCTCATCTTGACCTACAGGCCCTGCTGACCTCCCAAGTTATCCCATGACGCCCCACTATCCAGACTCTAGCCACCCGGGCAGCTTTCATTTTATTTCTCGCCTGATTTCAAGCCTTCCTCTATGGTGTTTCCCTCCACGGAATTCCCCCCCCCCCATTTTTCTCTCAGCCAGCTCCTTTTCATCCTTTGGGTTTTAACTTAAACGCCACCTCCTCATGGAAGGCTTCCTTGATTTCCCCCAAAGCAGCCCTCCCCACAGTTCTTGCTCACCATCCCCTTTGCTTTTCTCATAGCACCTAAAGACATTTATAATGATTAATGTGTTTCCTGGTTTACTTATTTATTTCTTTAGTCTGCTCTGCTATACCATAACTCTCTTAAGGGCAGGGACCACATTAGCCCTGCTTACTAGCACTCCCCCAGAGTCAACTGAGTAGCTGGTACATAGTAGAGACTCCCTGAATATTTGCAAGCACAGGGAAAGGAAGAAGGGAGAGAAGACGGAAAGGAGAGAGGAAGGAAAACAGGGGATTGGTGGAAAGGAGAGATGGGTTTGTGGGATGCCAAGGAGGTGACAGCAACAGGACTTTGGCTGTGGGTGGTGGGAAGAGGAGGGGTCTATGATGACAGCGGATTTGGGGTTAGGCATCCTGGCAGATGCAGGTGCCGGCTGTCCCTCCGGAGGAAGGAAGGTGTTTGTGACCCGGGAAAGAGGACAAGTAAAAGTTCGTTTCCAACGTATTGATTTCCTTCACCTCCCTGCCTCCCTGTGTCTTTCTGTCACCGGTTATCTTAGGGATACAGAGGAGTCCACACAGGACTAGTGACTAGCCCGCCAAGCAAAAGGAAGATGTTTTAAAACTGAAAATGAAAATGATCGATCCCTTAACACTTTTTTTTTTTTAAGTCAAGGATGAGTGCACAGATTGTTAGCTAGGATGCAAGGGGAAGTTAGTCAAATAAGAGGGCTGGAAACTCTCAGCAGAAGGGAGGAGGGGGAAGGGACAAAAGCAGGAGAGAAATGTGTTTTGTTCTAAAGAACCAACAGTTCCGGCCACAGAGACACCCAGTTGGGTCGTTCCCCTGATAGCCCCTCATGTGCCCCAGTTTCACCGGGTTTGGAGCTCAGGACCCGTGCAGAAGCCTCCCTGAGTTGTCTGGAAGTTACCTTTGGCTCATTATAGCACGAGATCCCCTCCTACAGATGGGGTTTTCTGCCGTGTTTTTGAACACGCGACGTGTGCACTAGCATGTTGACAAGCGAGGCACGAGCAATTGAACCATCACCGTGCTTAAGTAATGGAATGTGTGTAAGTTCCTTAATGTACGTGCAAGCTCCCCACCCCCGCCCCGAGCGCACTGGATGAAAGCTTCCTGCACTAACCCCGCGGGGAGTCATGCTTTGGGAGCCAGCTCCCTGTCTCCTTACTTGTAACAGCTAATAAGAACGTCTTTGCTTTCAGCACTTCCTCGGGTTGTGTTCAATTTCACGCACGCCCAACAGCGAACCCGTTGAGTTCAGCTACAGATTCACCACGCTCACGATGGAAGGGGAGGCTTTTTCCCTCGGTGTGTTTTTGCTCCTGGAGTTTCACATGGTTTTTATTTATTTTTTTTGCAAAGCCGCTGCTGGTGTGAGGTGCACTGACTCTGAACCTCCACAGTTCACCTCCCACACCAAACTTAATCGCAGGTTCCGGGGGAGGGTGCCTTTTTTTTTCTTTCAGGAACTTTTCTTTCAGTGAGTCTTTGGATAGCATTCAGTTTCCTGTTCATAGAAACATTCCCCCTTTCTTTTCACACTACATTTCATGTAATCAGTTTGCTTAATTAAATTGTATGATTGTAAAACAAGCACAACGGGCATGAGCAGGTTGGGGAACAGACACGATTAGACTTGGAGTAAATGTGAAGCCCCCCTGGGGGTGCTAAGTGCTCAAGCGAGTGGCAGTAGGGGGAGTTCTACTAGCCATCAGGGGGTGACCGGCATTTGCCATCATCTTCTACAGAACGAATGGGAGTTTATAAACAAGGCACGTTGGTTAAGAGGAAGTTGGCAGACATTCCATTAAGTATTTACTTAGACATTTAGTTCAATATTCATTGAATGAATGAATGAGTGAGTGAGTGAGTGAATGAATGAAAGTCAGGACCTAGTCTAAGTCACTGGCCTCCATGTTCTTGCCTGTAAAATGGGCCTGAGGCTAGTTAAGTGACGACCACGTGCTACTCAAGAAATGAGGACAAAGTGTAGAAACCTGGCACCTGTCTCCTGCCCAACACCAGAGCTGCAGCAGATCTTTCCAGAACCTGCAGGCTGCGTGTCTGTGTGTTGACAACTTTGTACAAAAGCAACCAGGATCTCTCTCTGGTGCTCCAAAGACATAACAGAGAAATCTGATTTTTGTAAAAGTGTTTATTTATTTTGAAAGACAGAGAGCATGCCATAGGGAGCGAGCAGGGGAGAAGCAGAGAGAGAGAGAGAGAGGGAGTGAGAGAATCCCAAGTAGGCTCCGCACTGTCAGCACAGAGCCCCATGCAGAGCTCAAACTCACCAACTATGAGATCATGACCCAAGCCAAAATCAAGAGTCCAACAGTTGGCCAACAGAGCCACCCAGGTGCCCCTGACAGAGAAATTTAATTGATGGTGTCCCCCAAACTCAAAGGCCAATCCAGTTCCTCCTCCTGGAGAAGCCCTTGACAATCCATCCAATGGAGAGGACTCAGGCATTCCGGTCAGGCAGACTGGGTTTGAATCCTGATTCAACTTCATGCTGGCTGTCTTCCTGGGCAAGTGACTTGACTTCCAGTTTCCTCATCTGTAAAATAAGACTTAAAATGTATGTACCTGAAGTGTAGCATGTAGTAGGGACGTAATATGTAGCAGTTGCTATCATCATTATTATTGTTACTGTTATTGTATTATTGAAAGCTGGGAGACACCAGCAACCCACCAGATAGCCTCTGGTTGTGCAGCAGTGAACGTTGCCTTTATGTCCTACAGAGGAAAAAGCAATTTGCCATTTCCTCTCCCACTCGGGTTGATTGCAGTTTCCTTCTGATTAATATTTATGAGGCTGGCTTTGTGCCGTTGCAGGGAAAGGGCCTGTTTGTTGAGCAGAGGTCCATAAATCTATACGGTAATTATCCTCCTCTCTGTTCCGGTGCCCCTAGAAGCAAAGGTAACTGAAACAAGGCGCCCATGAGTTTAATGGGCGGGATACGTTGGCCATGGAGAAACCAGGTGGGCAAAACCTTTGCAGGAAACATGCAGGGGGAAACCAGAGTCTCCCAAACTCCCACAGTGTCAGAGAGGGTCCTCAGAGGCTGATTTGCTCGCCCAGCATCAATTCCACCTGCTCTGGTTACACCCCGTGGTCCCCACCTCCAACTGTCCCTGGGGAGCCATCCCTCCCCACCTGCTGGGGAGTCCCAGCTCCAGATCTGGTCAATCAGCATAGTCCAGCCCCCTTCCCCAGTGATTGGCCTCTAATGGGCACATGACTCAAGCTGACCCAATCAGAAAGAACCTTGATACTCGATCACAAAAGAGGCGCTGGTAAGCTGGGAAGATGTCAGTTTGGCAGGGCTCTCGGAGGGGACTACCCGGGGAGAATCCGCCCAGGAAGCAAACCAAGGCGGAACTTCTGGACAACACAGGAAACCCACTCTGGATGATAGCATTTGAGTAAGCAGCTGTGCCTGAAGTCCTGCTTCCCACACTTTACAGTTACATGAACCAATGAGTGATTGTTATTGCCTTAAGCCAGTGGAGTTTGGCCTCTCTTCCACTTGCAGCCAAGAGAATCCTACCAAAGTTTACCTCCTCACTTGATAGATAAGGGTTTGAAGCCAGAAGAAGGTCATGGTTTGCCCACGGTCGCTCAGCAAGCTTGGGCTGGAATTCAGCATGGATGGATTTTTCCGTTTTAACAGCACATATTGCACAAAACTTTTTAAAATGCCAGTAGCTGATGTTGGCAAGGTGTGGGGAAATAGTATGCTCATACACTAACCAGAAAGTATACAAATTAGTAAACCTTTCTGGGAGAGGGCCATTTGGGCAGCAGAATAGAGATTTTGCTGATATTTATTTATTTATTTATTTATTTATTTTCGTGATCTCTACACCCAGTGTGGGGTTAGAACTCATGACCCCAAGATTAAACGTTCCCCACTCTTCCAACTGAGCCAGCCAGGTGCCCGTCTTGTTGATATTTTCTGTGCAATTTGATAGTATTATGCAGGAACCCTAGATGCATAAATTCTGCCCAAACATATGTGTGTCTTCCCACCTTGGAATTCCCTTGAAGAATTTATACTAAGGAAATAATGTAAAGGGGCTAAGATTTAGACCCAAAGATGTTCGTCACCGGATTGTTTACAACAGTGACATTTGGAGGGAGGAAAAACCTTAATAGGGAAAATGGTTATAAGTAGGAGACCTCCATAAAATAGAATATGTGAAATGACTCAAACTTATGTTTTTGAAGCATATTTTATTGCACAGGAACATGTCCATAATCTGTTCAGTGAAAACAGCAGGTCACAACCTGATTTGTGATCTCATGTGACCCAGCCAAAGGCAGGAGACACCAATATTTACGTACATATGCATAGGCTGAATGTGGCAGAGAATACAGACAGCAAGAAAATTAGCCAAAGTATTAGCAGTGCTTATCTCTGGGTTATATTTGTTTGCCTCTTTGCGCTTTTCTGTGGTTTCCAAATATACTACAATGAACATGTGTTACTTATGTAATCAGAAAAAAAATTGAAGTATAATATAAGAAAAAGATTGAAATGATGCAGGTTGGTAAGAAATAAGTGGGCCAGCCAGCAATGGGGACACAGCATAGCCTCTGTCAGCCACTTTGTGGACTCCGCGGAGGCTGCAAAATGATTACCTCGGTGATAGAACCGCATCCATAACCTAAATTATTACAGTAGCGAATGTGTATTAAACTTGCAGCTCAGAGCCAGCCAGGGCACTAAATGTGCTACGTACAGCGTCTTAATTCTCTCCACGACATCTAAGAAAAGGCGTTATTACTCCCATTTTACAGATGAAATAGCTCATGCTCAGAGAGGGCAAGGGTCTTGCTGAAAGCCACAAGTGGCAAAGTTGAAATTCAGACCCCGTGTGTCTAATTCCGAATTAGCTCACGGCGGCTACCGTTCTTCTCTGGCTTGGAGAGGCCCCATTTCACAGGGGAGACAGCTGAGGCTTTGCGGGGTATAGTCCTTTGCCCGAGTTCACCCAAGTAGGAGGTGGCCCATGGTGTGTCCCCGAAGCCCGGTGCCCTCTGTAGCCCTGGAAGCCGCTGCACCAGCCGGGCCCAGGCTGCGGTGGGAGGCGCACCCTCTCATCGGTCTGTGCTTTGGAAAACTGCCGTGTTCATTGCCAGAATCAATTTGTGCGGATCCCCCACACCCAGGAGCCTGCTGAGACCCGTTTCTGTGGCCTGCAAGCCTCAAACTGACCACAGGTAATGGGGTCGTTTTTAAAGAGGCCTTTAGTGTTGCCAACCTTTGGCTGTGTTCCCGAGCCAGCATCAACTCCTCAAATAAGTGTTGAAAGGGGCTTTGAGAAGGCAAGCGGAGGCGAGAACCCACCAGTTCCCTCTGATCACTCTGGAAATGGTGCTCCTGACCCACCTTTGCAAGGCACCTGCTGAGAGAAAGAGAGAGAGAGAGAAGGTGGAGGAGGAGGAGGAGGGAGGGGAGAAAAAGGGGGGAGAAGGCCGGGAGGGAGGGGTGAGGGTGGGGAGAATTTCTTTACACTTAAGGTCTGGGTGCACCTGGTTAAGCATCCTGCTTCAGCTCAGGTCATGATCTCAAGGTTTATGAGTTCAAGCCCCACATGGGGCCCTGGGCTGACAGTGCAGAGCCCGCTTCGGATTCTCTCTCTCTCCCTCTCTCTGCCCCTCCCCCCCAAAGCACTTTCTCTCTCTCTCAAATAAACTTTAAAAATTAATTAATTAATTAATTAGTTAATTTAAGGTCTGACAATGGAGACAGGTCTATGCTGACTCAGCCACACTGTCTCATCCAAATCTGGGCTCATGTGTCCATCATTCCTCCGACACTTATGGAGCACCTGCTGTATACCTGGCAGGGCACTAGATGCCTAGGTTATGAAGATGAAAAAGACACAGTCGCTCCCACAGCTAGAGCGGAAGGTAGAGAGCGAGACAGAGCAACCGTTCCATTCAGAGGGGGATTCATTCATCCATTTATTCACTCAGAAAATATTCAGGGAGTAACTCCTCCAAGCTCTCCAAAGTCGCTTAAGTCCCAAATGCTGGGACGGAAGATGCTGCAGGTCAAGTTCCAGAAGCAGACCCTGAGACGGAGAGCCCATGAGAGGACCACCTATGGAAGGGGTGGATGGAGAAGGATGCAGAGAAAAGAGAAGCCAGGTGCAGACCAACACAAGCTTTGGCCCACCCCATGAGGGACCCTGGAGCCAGAGGGAGCCTTCCAGCCTTGGCCCAATTTGGGGCCAGATGACCAGGCCTTTATTCTCCATATCAGTCAATCACTGGGTGTGGGCCACAGAGAAAGACATGTCCCTGGGCAAGGTGGCTTTCTGCCTCTGAGGTATCCCTGAAGGGGCTGAGCACGGAGGGCTGCCTGCCAACAGCACTGGGAGAAGGAGCTGGACGATGCCCTCCCTCCCCATGTCCATCATAGAAGAGGGAGCGGTCAGCTAGAAAAACATGAATCCAGTCCTGACAGAGCTATCCCTCTGCCTGAGAAAATCCATTCTGTGGAATTGGTAAGATTGTGCAAACCTGGAGGCGAAAGGCATTCATTCATTCATTCATGGGTTCGTTCATTCGTTCATTCATCTCTTCAATATTGATCAAACAACTGCTATGTGCCCGGCATGCTAATAGCCATGCGACAAGAGAGGCACATTCCTGCCGTCAGTGAGACATTACACAGTGCCATAATAAATCATTTTGACAAAGGTACATATAGGTGTATGTTGGGAGAAGAGCTACAAAGGAGAAGCAAGGCGTGGCTTGTAAGGGAAGTATGTGTGCCTCTAGGGGGTGAACAGTGTCCAAAGGCATTGTCTGTTTAAGAGGTGATTAATTCTAGGGTGATGTACTCAGGGAGGGCTTTCCAGAGGAGGTGACGTTTGAGCTGAGTCTTGAAGGCAAAGTAGGAGTTCACAGTGGGTGGAAGCAGAGGGAAGAACGTTCAAAGGGAAGGAAACAGCTTGAGCAGTGCTGCAAAAGTGCAAAATCATGCCCCCCAAGAGGAGGGGGAGAATGTGGACCCCCAAAGTGAACTTCGGGAGCCCACTTTCTCCCAGGAATTACAAGGCGTTGAAGATTCCCGAGCACAGGCCACGATCCCAGAACCAGCAACTGAGGCAAGCAAGTCCTTACTTTGAGGAGTTTACGCCGACAAGCTTGGCCTGCACTTTGGTCACCTGGGGGCAATGCACCTCCAGGAGCTGTGCTTTTCAGCCAGGGTGACACGAAGGTGGTCCCCATCGGGCACTTGTCCACAGCATGAGAGTAACTGCATGAGCCCGTATGATGCAAATCCTCTTATAGGCACCCTTGGCAGCTCCTGGGAGAAGCAGGTGGCCCTTCACCTGGGTCGCTGCCTCACCCATGGACCATTAACTCCCTTTACAGAGCTCCGTGGAGACTTCGTGACATCACTCTTCTTTCAGAACAAAGTGTCTATGCAGCCTACTTCTCACAGACCAACGAAATCTGGATTCTGTGGCTGTCAACAGTTTCTACAAATATCTCCATCGGCTAGTCCTCTGGCAATAATAGTATCAATGATAGCTAATGTTTACGAGGGACAGTCCACATGCCAAGCGTATTGTTAAGCGGTTACCCATATCATTTCAAATAATCTTGATAAGCCCTACGAAGCGGGTCATATTATTATGTCCATGTTGCAGATGAGAGGGAGGGACCTCTCACAGAGAGGCTGAGTCGTTTATACAAGGTCACGCAGTCAGTAAATTGCCTCCCCAAGACTCAAACCCCGTCTAACAGCAAGCCCAAGGTCAAGTTCATGATCACCATGAACCATGCCTCCCTGTACCATTTTTCATCTCTTTCCTCCCCTTGAACTCAGCATTGACATTTGAAGACCTGGCTTTTGAAGAGCTCAGGTCATTTCTCCAGTAGTTAAGTAAGTTAGCCAGGTCAAACTTTTTCTCACTGAAGGTAACTTTTCCCATTGTTAAACACACACACACACACACACACACACACACACACATGATGCAAACGATTGTTGCACAAATTAAAGCAGAATGAAAAAAAAAAGTATCAACAGATCCACCAACAAGACATAAGCAACACAGGGTGGTTAATATTTGATACATGTGCTTCTGGCTTTGCTCAGAACTTTATCTCTGCTGTTTCAGATTTATTTTTCTGTGGTGGAGATCAAACACGCAGGCACTCCAGTGTTACCCAGCTTGGCATTAGATACTTTGTAATCATCATCTTTAGTGGCTAAATAATATTCCAGGGAGTCGATTGGCCCCGAACTTACGATCCCTTGTTTTGGACAGCTGGGTTGTTTTCTTTTTCACCTGTTACAAGTTCCATTGCAGTTAACATGCTTCTGTCTGTAAAGCTTTTGTTTCCTATTTAGGATTATTGCATGAAGAAAGAATCTCAGAAGTACAGTCACTGCAACAAAAGTCATAAACGATTTAAAGACTCTCAGTATCCGATGGCCCCCACTGCCTTCTGCAGGAGTTCGCGTCGATACAAGTGGCCTCTGGCAATGAACGAGCGCGACAGTGTATTTTTCCCCTTTATTTTGTTTTTTCACATGAGTACAACACGTTCGTCGTCCAACAGCAGTGCGTGTTTTTAATGAACCCAAATAGAGATTTCTCCCTCAAGGTCATGCCATCCATCTTTCTTTCAGATACGTACTGACATTTCAGTCTGTGCCGATGGCACGGGGTCTCCCTGCGAAGGTTACTATAGCAGCACAGAAAACTGAAGGTGATCATTAGCTCTCCTGAGCTCAGCCCTGGGAGACAAAAATAGAACACTTAGGGCACCCACCTAAACAGAGCCAGTCTTTAGAATTTCTCCACAATAGCCGCATGCCGGCTGGCCCACTAGAACGTTCTATTATTCCCTTGCAGACTTGCCTGCGGTCACTGTTCTCCGGGACGTCAGGCTCACCTTGGTACATGGAGTTTACGCAAGCAGACCTCCAGCATTGCGGGGCTGAAGGTGGGCTCACTTCCGGAGCCCTTGCCCCGACCCCTGGTCCCTACTTTGCTTCCAATTCTCATGACTTGTTTCCAGTTGACAGTCTTACCCACCTCAGATCACGGCCTGGCACCAGCGCCCCGTCGGAGACCTGGCTCCCCGTTCCTTGCTCACGAGGGACACTAACTGGTCACCAGCCGCTGGCCTGTCTCCTCTCATACACATGGCTTGAATCCACAGTCTTTCTGTCCTCACTGCTGCCCCAGCACGCCAACCTACCATCACCTCTCGCCTGCACTAGGGTGATAACGCCCCAACTGGTGCCTTCCTCCGCTGTGCAGGAGAGTTCTCTTTTTAACAAGGTTGTAGTCAGCGCCTGCAAATAAAAATCTAGTCGTGACAAATCTGGTTATAACCTTCCAGTGATTTCCCATCGGACTTGGGATCCAGACCCATACTCTGGTCTTTCTGCCTCTTCCACCTCGTTTCCTGCTATCATATCCTGCCTTCTCTCTCTCTCTCTTTTTAGTGTTCATTTATTTATTTTTGAGAGAGAGAGAGAGAGAGAGAGAGAAAGCTAGCAGGGGAGGGGCAGAGACAGAGGGAGACACAGGATCCCAAGCAGGCTCTGCACTGTCAGCCCGAAGCCTGCTGCAGGGCCTGAACTCATGAAGTGCGAGATCATGACTCAAGCAGAAGTTGGACGCTCAGCCAAGCCAGCCACCCAGGCGCCCCCGTCCTGTCTTCCTTCACTCTGCCCGGCCCAAGGCACATCCGCCTCCTAGACGGGCTTCTCCATGCAGTTCCTTGTGCCTTCACTGCCCTCCCTCCCTCTTTGCTTTCACCCCACCCCGGGTCTCGGCTTAAACATCACCTCTTCCGGGAAGCCTTCCCTGACCACTCCTCAAACATCGTCTGGAACCCCTGTTGGACCTGGTCACAGCTCCCTGTGCTTCCCCCACATAGCGCTTGCTAAACTTTAAAACCGTGCCTTTGGGGAATTTTTAAAAATTGTGATAACATTGTATGCCGATTGGCAGTGTGCATTTCTTCTTTGTAGAAATGTCTGTTCAAGTCCTCTGCTCATTTAAAAACATTTTTTTAAGTTTATTTATTTATTTTGAGAGAGAGAGAGGGGGTAGACAGAGAGGGAGACAGAGAATCCCCAGCAGGTTCCATGTCGTCAGCAGGGCTCAGACTCACGAACCGTGAGATCGTGACCTGAGCCGAAATCAAGAGTTGGACACTTAACTGACTGACTGAGCCACCCAGGCGCCCGTCCCCTGCCCATTTTTGAATGGGGCTGTTTGTTTTCTTGTAGTGGAGTCTTGGGAGCTCCTTCTATAGTCTGGATAGGAATCGCTTCTCAGATACATAATTGGCAAATATTGTTCTCCGATTCCATAGGCTGCCGGGTAACCATTGATGTGTGTGTACCCATGACCGTCAGATTCGTAAGGGCAGGAAGCACGTCTGCTCTGCTCATCAGTATATTGCAAACACCTAGCACGGTGCCTGCGACAGAAAAGATGCTCGATCAACATTCACTGAATGGATGATGCAATCAGCTAATGTTTGGAGACCCCTCTGCCGGGCTGCCTCTCCATCCCGCGTCCTTCTTGGCCTCTGTCTTTCACGAGACTCCTGGTGCCTAGAACCCAAGTAGCCCCCTGGAAGCAAGTGGAAGGGAAGTTGCCTGAAGAGTGACAAGTGGTGACTTTCATTCCTCTTCGCAGCTTTTTCCCGATGACTAAAATCCTATTTTATGGGAATCTGCGGCCTCTCCTTTGCCGGGGTTTTCTCGTTCCCCTGCAGTGAATAACATTTCTGTTCACTGCAAAGCCGGAGCATCTCCACCAACTGTGCCAGGAACAAAACCCTGGGAGAATTAGAGAGAACAGAATCAGGTTGGGCAGGCAAAAATAAACCATGGAATCCCTGGGAAGTTGCCGGGAGCCAGAGTTTCAGCAGGAGAGCCAGGACCCGGAAGTGGCTGGCCGGGCAGGGAAACCAGCATGGTGTTTGATTTGCATGCTGGGAATGGGGGCTCGGGATGAGTCTCAACTGCAATGACAAGCCTTGTCATGAGATGTGCGCCCCCCCTTGGCCAGCCTCAGAGGGCCGTCCCCACAAGGCCAGGAAGGGAGGAATGAGCCAGATATGTCATGACAGTGCTTTTAAGTGAGAATAACCATTCATTAGAAGGAAGGCAGACCTGCTGGGGGTGGGGGTGCTACCTGGTGTGGCCCCGTCCTTGGTGAGTGAGCAGAGGGTTTCTGTGGATGCTGCATGTGAGGAATACAGTTGAAGACAAGTTTCTGGAGGATGCAGTCCCACCCTTGCCCACCCCCGCCCCCCAGCAGCTCCTCGGGTGACCCCTGGAGTCTGTCTGCCCTGTCACCTGGAATGGTCTGTCTCCCTTAGACCCCCAGTCCCCTAAAACCCCTAATATGGGAGTGGCTGTGCAAGACGCCCCAGGGGAAAGGACCATGTTTGTCTCGCTCACCACTGGATGCCCAGCAGGGAATAGGCTCCCAATAAATAATTGTTGAATGAATGAATGGATGAATGAATGAATGAATGAATGAGTCACTCTATCTGGCACATAGTAGATGTTCAATGAGCATACATCAGATGAATGGACATACCCCTGTGTGATGTGTTATGGTGAGCTTGGTGTCTGGCATAGAACCAAGGGTAGGAGTGACAAATCTGATGAATGAATGTGTGAACAAATGAATGAGTCACTCTGAGGGGACACAGAGTGGGAGGTCAATGAGCATTTGTTGAATGAATGGACATGAATTCCTTATGGTGACCTCCATATCTAGTAGAGAACCAGAGGAAGGTAGTCAGAAATTTGATAAATGAACAAACAAGTGAATGAATGAATGAATGAATGTCTCCCTTCATGTTCACTAGTGGTTTCTCCAGCACCTACCCCAGGGCCTGGCAAAGAACAGGTGCTCCATGAATGTTTGTTAATGATGAATCGATTAAGTGGACCCTCGCCATAGAAATGCATGTTTGTTACTTTTTTAACTTCCTAACTTGGGTATTAAAGGCCATAAAACAATTGCTCGTGAAAAATATTGAGGTTAAAAAACATCCAATAATTACTTTTGTTCGACCACTAACCCATGTCTTTGAGGTCAACCACACCCATTTCAGAAAGGACTAACTAGTGATTCTGAATCTCTCCCTAACTCCCACTCCCTCTCTCTCTGTCCCTCTCTGTCTCTGCCTGTTTAGCTGTATACGTGTATATCTCTATAAATGTATACAGTTGGCCCTTAACAACACAGGGGTTAAGGACATTGACCACTTGGTTGGAAATTAGCATGTAATTTTTGACTTCCCCCAAAACATGATCAATAGCCTAGTACTGACTGAAAGCCTTACTGATAACATAAATATGTGATTGTATAAAACACCTGACTTACATGTATACCATATACTATATTCTTACAATAAAGTTAGCTAGAGAAAAGAAAATGTTACTAAGAAAATCATAAGGAAGAGAAAATGCATTTACAGTACTATACCGTATTTACCAAAAACAACGCATGTGTAAGTGGTCCCGTGCCATTCAAAGCTGTGTTGTCCAAGGGTCAACTGTGTGTGTGTGTGTGTGTGTGTGTGTGTGTGTTTACTTATACCCACACCCTCACACCCTCACATTTGCTCACAAACTCACACATACTTACAAGCTGACGCGCATACATATGCACAATTACATGCTCACTCATAGACCCTCCATACTCACACCGTGTCACACTCACTCACAGATTCATGCCTACTCCAACACACTCACACACTCATTCTCACACACTCATATACTCTCATATACTCATACTAGCTGCAGTCTTGACCATGGACAAGTCGCTAACTTCACGGTATCCATTTTTCCTTCTATGAATTTCTGGCTTATTCCCAGGTTCAAAGAATATTTATGGAGCCTTTTTTATGGGCCATGTCTCTGCTGGTTCCTGGAATTATCCAAGCATGAGGTATAGCCTGGCTTCAGAGACCTTGAGCCTGACATGAGAACTGCATACTCACCTGTAGAACTGTCATGGGTTGAGTCCCCCAAAATCCATATGCTTAAGTCTTAACCCCCAAGGGGGGTTCAATCAACTGATTGAGGTGGCTCAATCAGTTAAGCATCCGACTTTGGCTCAGGTCATGACCTCACGGTTTGTGAGTTAGAGCCCCACATCAGGCTCTATGCTGAAGCTCAGAGCCTGGAGCCTACTTCAGATTCTCATTCTCTCTCTCTCTCTTTCTCTCTCTCTGCCCCTCCCCTGCTCATGCTCTGTCTCTCTCTCAAAAATAAATAAACATTAAAAAAAATAAAGTCTTAACTCCCAGTACTTCAGAATGTGACCTTTTTTGGAAATAGGGCTGTTGGAGATGTTATTACTTATGATATGTCTTTAGGGTGGATCCTGATACAATATGACCAGTGTCCTTATAAAAAGGGGAGATTTGGACACAGACACACAGAGAGAACATCATGTGGAGATGAAGGCAGGGATCAGGATGACGCTTGTACAAGCCAAAGAATGCCGAGGATTACCAGCAAACCACCAGGGGTTGGGTGAGATGCATGGAACATGTTCTCCTTCACATATCTCGGAAGGAACCAGCCCTGTTGAGACCTTGACCTTTGACTTCCAGCCTCCAAAATTGTGGAGCAATAAATTTCTCTTATTTAAGCCTCCCCACCTATGCTCCCTCTTCACGACAGCCCTAGCAAAGTGATACAATAATCAAGGAGTATTCAATCAGAATTTGCACAGTGACTTACCACGCATTTCCCAAGACTTTGCTAGGTACTTGAGTACGCACTCCATGGGGGCAGAGGCCTTCTCTGGCTTATTCATCCTTGGGTCCCTAACTCAGAATGAAGGTATGGGAAATACTACCAATGAACAGATAAATCAACGATGAGACAATGAATGAAAAGTTGGCAGCAGGAATCTAGAAATAAAGTCTGGGGGAGTCTTTTCACACGGCAGTAATAATGGATGATGGATGGATGGAAATACCGTTGAATAGTAGGATCAGAGCCACAGATATGTGAACATCCCTGGAAATAAGTCAGATGAGATGCACAGCTTGTGTTTACATTATAATTTTTTTGGTATGGGAGATAGAATCTTTTTGGTATGTGGATTTTACAACTTATTCTGAATGTATCCATAGTGATGTAATAGATTAATATTAAAAACTATATTTATATTCAAGTCCTTGTACCCCTTTCTTCTGCCCACTTTTCTAGCAGCTGGGAGGAATCCTATCCGATCACCCTCAGGGGATGGAGGCAGAAAAAGACAGAAGAATCAAAGTATTGGCTTGGAGTTCTTAGGTAGACGTTCGTGAATCTGTAACAGAAACCATGGTATCGAAAGTCATGGATTTCAACCGGAAATGTCAAATGTTTGAACAGGAAAAAGATGCTCTCCTTTTTTCTAAAGTCTAGAAGCTGGCTTCAAATATCAAGAAGCCCATAAACCAGAGTGCCCAAGAATGTGTGAAGGTATAATACCCATTTTTCCACAGCAGTGGGATGGAAAGAGAATCAGCAGGGATCCCTGAGAAGAGCCTTGGGGTCTTGATCTTGAGATAGAAGACACAGGGGCCACGGAAATTCCCATAAGTTGAAATGCATCCTGGAGCTCTTGGTTTCCCACATAAGCCTCAAGTTCAATATGGCGCTGGGACCAGCAAGATACAGTAACTAAGACAGTTGTCAAGACCTGAGGCAGCCACTCAGAGCTCTCCTGGTGCAGGAAAATCACTTCCTGAAGAAGCCTCCCAGTTGGAACAGGAAGAATGACCGCTCCAGGCCATGGTGCACTTTGGGCATTAGCAGGGTGAAGGCTGGCCTCTGAGAACCAGCCAGAAGCCAGCAGAGGCCAGCAAAGACAGAACACTTCTCTGGACTCAGCACCCAAGGATGAGGAAAGGGGTGGGGAGGGAAGAGAGTCTTGAATTGATCCCATAATTACCCCAAAACAGACTGAGTTTAAATCTCCCCCCCCACACACACACACCCAAAAAAAGTGACTCAGTTGCCTTGACTTAGCAAAGTTAATACCTCCACCTGCAAAGAGGTTCATGAACAACGCTGAATTTATTATAGAGAAGAAGAGAGTGCACAGAAGACTGTGGCCAGTCGTGGCTGTATATCAACTGGGCTCACTCTGAGATTAAATCAAGCTTCTTGAAAGATACTCTTGAAGTGTCTTGAATTTGCAGTTTCTGTGGTGTAGACAGATTTCGCAAATAAAAATACAGGAGGCCCATATTTTATCTGGCAATCCAAAATTCTTGGCCCTCTTTGCCTAGTGCTCAAGTGGAAACAACCTGCTTTTTGAGATGGGGGTTGGGGTTCTTTTTAAGAATCTTAACTAGCCTCTGTTTTGGGATTTGCACATGCATAGTAGGGAAGCAACCCCTGAACCCACCAGCCCCCCACACGTTCGCTGTAGTGACAGACATCACAAGTCATTCCTCGAGCCTCACATTCTTTCCAGCAGAGCACTCCAGACAGCAGCTATCCCCTGATGGGAATTGACATGCAGTTTCAAATAAATTGCCCTCCTGGAGTGAATCTGAATTCACACTCAAAGCAAGTGACAGTTCCAAGAACAACACCAGGGACTCCTGCTTCCAAACTGAGCACCTTCCACTGGACCCACAGGGTTCTGTTTTGCTGTACGTACAGCTCCTTTGTGACAAGGCATCATGCCCTGTGTATGCAGGAGAGGGGATGTCAAAGATTCACCCACCTGGGCCAGCCACAGGAGGGACAGGTAGCTACCACGCAGCTTGACGTTTGGGGACAACAGGAAGCTGGCTCCAAAGCCACAGCCTAGAGTGCAAATCCTAGCCCCTGCATATCCAGGCTGTGCGATTTGGGGCCTGCTACTTTTCTTCACTAAGCCTCAGTTTCTGCATCTGTAAAATGGGCATTGTTATTCTTTAGCTCGTTGGGTTGCTGTGAGGGTTAAACGAGAGATTCGGGGAAAGCCCAGCCCCAGGTGCTCACATAGTGGTAGTTGGTACCACTGGAGCCCCTCCAGGACAATGCTTGTGCCACAAAATCCTCCCCTCCAGCTGCTGTCATTCATATTTTGAGCTTTGTTAATGAGGCATTTGCACCAACAGCAAAAAGAGGGGCAAGAAAGGAAGGGCTGAGATGTTCTGCAGGTGACCCGGCCTGTCCAACCTTTGATCTTTCTTGTTTGTGCCATGGGCAATGGGCATAGGGACAGCCCCCCCTGGGGGCTCTGTGGTGGCAGGGGAGAGGGTGGGTGGGTGAGCACCCGCTCTATGGGCACTGTGCGCTGTCCTTTCACTCAGCAGCAGCTCATTTGTCAACAGCGCTCTGGCCTGGCACCCAGCCCGTGGCGGGCCAAGCTCCCTGGGCAAGAGGAAATGAAGTTTGAAGTTTGACTCAGGCTTTGGTTAACGCTCCTCTGCTGCGGCTGGCCAGGCCTCCCTCCGCTGGAGTCAGTGCCGGCGACACGGCTGAGCTTGGCAGGGCCCCTGGCCTGGAGGGAAGCCGGCTCTGCCAGGCAGAGGGCAGGCGGGAGACTCAGCCACACATCACCGCAGTCGGCGGTGGATCGAGTCCAGGAGGAGAAACCCAGAGAAGCAGAACCCAGATGCTGCTTCCCGGTCTCTCATGTCTGGTCTCCACCGTCAGAGGATGAATATAACACAAAGCGAGAACTGAGCTCAGCTGTTGTCCAGCCCTCAGCCACGGAGGCACAGAGGAGGGTGAGCTACCTGTCCAGGGTCTCCCAGCCAAGAGAGGGAGGAGCCCGGACTCAAATCCACGTCTATTAGGTGCCCAAACCCAAGCTGTTAGCCAGCTAGCCTGCCCTCTGTGAGAAATTTAGAGGGTTTGCCCAGAGGAAAAGAAGGGAGAGAAGTTTAATATTAATTGGGCACATACTGTGGATCAGGCAATGTATTGGCCCCTGAAAGGTTTTGGATTTTTTTTTCTCCCCTCCTGACACCAGCCAATTCTCTGATTCCCCAAAACCAACTGGGGGGTCTTACAGTTCAATTCAATTCTGACTCTAAGTACCTGGAGTTAGCACAGACCACACACATTAAGGGCTCAGCGTCACAAGACTATACTCCCTTAGGTCCCCGTGCTACCCACACTTCGCCTCCCAGACGTAGCTACAAATTTGGGAGTTCCCACACCTCCCCCCCTCCCACCCCCGATGTTGGAGAATCGTTAGGACAATTCACAGAACTCAGGAAAGTGTTTTACTTACCATTACTGGTTTACTAGAAAGGATATAACTCAGGAACAGCCAAATGGAAGAGATGTGTAAGGCAAGGTATGGGGGGGGGTGCGTACAGAGCCTCCAGGCCCTCCCAGCACCCCCAAAGTGTTCACCAGCCCAGAACCCATCACGTGGGGGGCTTAGGGAGGTTTCAGTACATGGGCATGACTGATTGCATCACTGGACACTTGGGATTCTCCAGCCCCATCGCCCTCCCAGGAAGTGGGGGTGGGGTGGGACTGAACTCCCCCACTGGACCCAACCCCCATCCTGAAGGGACCCATGGAAGGGTCACCTCACTAGAACAAAAGAGGCTCCTGTAATCCTTATCATTCAGGAAATTCCAAGGGTTTTAGAAACTCTGCACCAGAAACTGGACACAAAGACCAAATACCTCTTAAGGATACCATAGACCCTTGTCGTGTTAATTTACCCCCTTCGACCCCCACAATTTTCATCTACTTTCTTCCCAAGGGTGTCAGTAAAGGCCAAATGAATTTATGAATATCAAGTACTTAAAACAGTGCTTGGCAGAAAAGAAGACCTCTCGTGAACATTTATTTCTGCCATTATTATTCTTGTTTCTGTTGCCAGTATTATCTTGTTCTTACCCAAGATCGTATTGCTACAAAGTTATGTGTAAAGCCAGGTCTGTGTATTTCTTCTGTGGTCCCTGTGTCCTTCCTTGCTCCCTGGTCAGTAGCTCCCGGACATTTGGACATCACTTGTCAGTCAAAAAAGTCGAACGGAATACTAATAAGAACGAAAATAAATATATATGGATTGACGGAGTGTTCTTTCAACATCTACTGCACCAAATAAGACATTTTATAAAAATGACTACCCTCTTCCACCACCATTATTTCATAAAGCAAGGGCGTTTTAGCACCTAAAAGGTAGGCAAAAAAAAATTCAGGACAGAGGAGAGCCCTTTAAATTAAATAAATGTGGCTCTCTGAGCTCTCTCAACGTTATTCTCTTTATTTCCCCACAGAGCAGTGGGAACCTTGTCAGAGCCCAGTCCAGGGCTCTGGACCAGTATTCTGAATGCTCTGACTGCCCTGCTCCCCACCAAGCCTTTGCAGGGGCATTGCACAGAGGCTTGGGGGTTTTCTAAAATAGTGTGTTTTCAGAAAAGTGTCAGCTGATAAAATAAATCATCGGCTGATTACACACACACACACACACACACACACACACTTTTTCTTCCTCAGGTAACAGCACAAATTCAGCAAACCTAAAAGAGTATTTTCTTGTAGCAATAATGTAGGAACAGACTCAGACAAGCTTATTTCACAATTTATAGGGGATGCATTAAGTAGAAGCTGAGAAACTCCTGGTATGAATACCAATCTGGGAATAAGCCCACAGGACTTAGGCACACCTAAGCAAACACTGACTTCCTTCTGCATCAGTCCTGTGGAGGCAGCAGGCAGCAAACCCACAGGCCAGGCCAGCTTCTAGGGGAATCGAGAGAGCAGACTAGAGAGGCCTGAGATTGGAGCCTGGCTCTCTGGCAGCTGTGAAGAAAAGCCAGGGCCTGAGCTTCTGATGAGAAGGGCAGGCAGCCACACACGACTCACAAAGCTTGGGTCTGCATGACCGACCAATGAGAATTTGAATCCTGGGTCTCAGTGTTCACATCTGTAAAATGGGGTGGTGCTGTTAAGATGACCCATTTTTGTTGAAAGTGCTGCTAGAAACATTGGCGTATATGTGCCAAAAACCAAGAGCACACGTCACACACTGTATGTTAGCCAATTTGACAATAAATTATAAAAACAAAAATAAAAATACATCCCTAAATTTAAAAAAAAAAGTCAAAGCCTTGCAGGGATAAAATAAAATAAAATAAAACATTTAAAAAAAGACCCATTTTAACAAGTCAAAAAGCAGTCCATAATCAAAAGGACAACACCAAGGGTTGGTGAGTATGTAAAGAAATTGGAACCCTCCTACACTGCTGGTGGGAATACCACTTCAGAAGACAGTTTGGCAGCTCCTTACAAATTTAAACACAAGTGTACCATCTGACCTAACAGTTCTACTCCTAGGAAATCTATCCAAGAAAAGCAGAAGCATAGGTACACCGCAAAGACTGGTACGCCCATCTTACTAGCAACATTGCTTGTAATTGGCAAAAAGTGAGAACAATGTAAATGTCCATCAACTGGCAAACGGATAAACAAAATGAGGTCTATCCATCAATGGGAATGCCACTCAGCCATAAAAAGGAAAGACATACTGATCCACCTGCAACGTGGGTGAAGCTCAAAACACATTGTGCTAAGTGAAAGAATGCAAAAAAATGCATGGCTTATGATTCTGTTTATATGAAAAGTCGATCCATAGTCAGAAAGCAGATTTGCATTGCCCTGAGCTGAGGGTAGTTTCTTTGCAGAGGAGCTAAAAAACGTTCTAAAATTGGATGGTGGTGATGGTTGCCCACGTTTATAAATTTACTAAAAAATCATTGAGTTGTACACTTAAAATGGATGAATTTGATGGCATGTAAATTATACCTCAATAAAGCTGCTTTTAAAAGTGAAATATTGGCTTCGAAATATATGAACCAAAAACTGACAGAACTGAAAGCAAAAAATAGACAAATCCACCATTACAGTCAGAGATTTTAACATCCCTGTCTCAACTATCGATGGACCAGAAGACATAAAATCTAAAAGAAATGTAGATACCTGAAGAACACAATCGACCAACTTGATCTAATTGGCATTTTTGGAACATTCGGCCTAACAACAGCAGGCTACATACATACATGTTCTTTTCAAGTGCATGTGGAATGTTTTACCAGTATGGACCATACTATAAGCCATAAAACAAATCTCAATAAATGTAAAATTATTGAAATCATATAAGTGTGTTCTCCTACCACAATGGGATTAAATTAGATATCCATGACAGTTATCTAGAAAATTCCCAAATATTTGCAAGCTAAAAGCGCACTTGTAACTCACTGATGGGGCAACACAGAAACCAAAAGAGAAATTTGGGCGCCTGGGTGGCTCAGTCAGTTGAGCGTCTGACTTTGGCTCAGGTCACGATCTCACTGTTCGTGGGTTCGAGCCCCGCGTCGGGCTCTGTGCTGACAGCTCAGAGCCTGGAGCCTGCTTTGGATTCTGTCTCCATCTCTCTCTGCCCGTCCCCTGCTCAAATTCTGTCTCTCTCTGTCTCAAATATAAATTAAAAAAGCACTTTAAAAAAAAGAAATCAAAAGAGAAATTAACATGCATTTGAATTAAATTTTTGCGAAGTGCAACTTATCAAAACTTGGATGCAGCTGGAGCGGTACTGTGAGGGAAATACATAGTCTCAGATACTTAACCGAGAAAAGGAGAAATGAGTGACCCAAGTTTCCACCTTCAAAAACTAGACAAAGAAGACAAAATTAAACCCAAAGGAAGCAGAAGAAAGTAATAAAGATCAGAGCAGAAATCGATAAAATAGAACAAAAAAGAAACACAGAAAGTCATGCTGGTTCTTTGTAAAAAAAAAAAATCAATAAAAGTAATAAACCTCTTGAAACAATGATCAGGAAAAAAGACACAAACTACTAATATCAGGAATGGGAGAGGTATCATGGCTATTGATGCTATAGACATTGAAAAGCTAATTCTGGAATATTATGCACAACGTTGTGCCAATAAATCCAACAACTTGGGTAAAATGGACAAATTCCTTGGAAAATGCAAAGTACCAAAGCTCGCTCAAAAAAACCTTACCTGAATAGCTCTGTGTATATTAAAGAACTTGAACTTGGAGTTAAAAACCTTCCCACAAAGGAAGCTCCAGGCCCAGATGACTTCACTGGTGAAATCTACCAAACATTTAAGGAAAATGAACACAATTAAATACAAATATTTTCAGAAAACGGGAGAAAAGGGAACTTGTCAATTCAGTCAATGAAGCCAGCATTACCCTGATGCCAAAATCAGGCAAAGGGATTAAAAGATAAGAAAACTTCAGATGAATATAGACACGTTTTTAACAAAGTTCAAGTTTTAACGAGATTCTTTAAAAAAAAAAAAAACCATCCTAAGTGTGGTGTACACAGAAATGCAAGATTGATTTAAAATTTGCAACTCAATAAATGGAATTCATGATTTTTAGGAGACTTTTTAGGAAAATTAAGTGATCTTCTCAATAGATGCAGAAAAAGCATTTGACAAAATTCAACATGCGTTTCTGATAAAAACTCTCAGCAGACTGGGAACAGAAAGGAATGTCTTTAACCTGATAAAGGACATCTACAAAAAAACCTACAGCTAACATCATCCTTAATGGTGACAGACTGAATGCTTTCCTTCCTAGATAGAGAATAAAACAAAAGTGTCCATGTTCCTCCTTTCCATTCAACATTTTATTTGAAGCTTTAGTCCAGGTAATGAAGAGAGAAAAAAAAAGAAGATTAAAGTCATATAGATTGGGAAGGAGGAAATAAAACTGACATCACTTGCAGAAGCCATGATCATTTCCGTAGAAAATCCTAAGGAATTTGCAAGGAAGAAATCCTAAGGAATGTACAAAGAAGTTGCTAGAAATCGTGAGTTTCGCAAGGTCAATATACACAAAATGAATTGTATTTCTATAAACTAGTAACAGCCCTCTGGAAGTTCAAGTTAAATAATACTGCCACTCTATCATGAAAAATACGAAGTACATAGTGATAAACTTGACAAAAGATATTCAAGACCTGTCCTGAGAACTATAAAATGTTGCTGAGAGAAATTAAAGAAGGCATAAATAAATAGGAAATAGACTGTGTTTATGGGCCAGAACATTTAATATTATTAAGATGTCAATGCTGTACACATTGATCCACAGGGACAGTGCAATCAAAACCTCAGGAAGACTCTGTGCAGAAATTTACAAGAAGATTATAAAATCGGTATGTAAAGACAAAGAATATGGAAGAGCAAAAATAATTTTGAACAAGTAAAACAAGGTTGGAGGACCTGAATCGTTTGCTTTTAGGATGTACTGTAAGGCTACAGTAACTGAGACAAGATCACTGTGGTGTTGGCAGAATTTAGATAGATAGTGGAAGAGAACAGAGTTGAGAAATAGACCCACACACATACAGCCAATAGATTTTTAATAAAGTTGCGAAGGCAATTCAATGGAGGAAAGGACAACTTTTTCACTAAATGTGTTTAAAAAAAATCAGCCATATGCAAAAGAAAATAATAATCTTGACTCTTACCTCAAGCCACATACAGAAGTTACTCAAAACAGATCATAGACCTCAGTATACGAGCTGAAATTACAAGACTTCCAGGAGAAAACAGATGAGAAACTCATTGAGGAATGATTTTTAAAATACAACACAAAAGAACCAACTATAAAAAATAATATCCATTCGTTGGATGAGATCAAAGTTTCAACATTTTGCCCTTTAAGATACATTTGGGGAGGGGCGCCTGGGTGGCTCAGTCAGTTGAGCGTCCGACTTCGGCTCAGGTCATGATCTCGCGGTCTGTGAGTTCGAGCCCTGCGTTGGGCTCTGTGCTAACAGCTCAGAGCCTGGAGACTGCTTCGGATTCTGTGTCTCCCTCTCTCTCTTCCCCTCCCCTGCTCATGCTCTGTCTTCTCTCTGTCTCAAAAATAAATAAAAAAAAAACATTAAAAAAAAAGATACATTTGGGGAAATAAAAAGACAAACCACAAACTGGGAGAAAATACTTATGGAACGCGTATCCAACAAGTTTTGTCTCTAGAATATCTAAAGAACCCTTACAACTCAAGAATTTAAAAATACAAAAAGAAATTTTAAGAAATTTTAAATGGGTGAGAGAATCTAACATGAACTTCACCAAAGAAGACATTTGGATGGCCAATAAACATATAAAAAGATGCTCACCATTATCAGTCATTAAGGAAGTAAAAATCAGAACCGTAAAAGAGATGTCACTACACATCCATGAGAATGGCTTAAATTAGAAAATTGGATTATACCAAGTGTTGACAGGAATGTTTAGTGACTGAGACTCTTACACAGTACCAGGGAAGATGTGAAATGGTACAACCACTTTGGAAAGCCATTTTGTAGTTCCTTAAGGAGTTAAACGTAATATGATATAGCCATTCCACTCCTAGGTGTTTACCTAAGAGAAATGAAACATATGCCCTTGCCAAGACCTTCCAGAAGCTTTATTTGTAAGAGCCAAAAAGTAAATAACCTGAATGTCCATCACTAGGTGAGTGGGAAGACAAAATGAGATATATCCATACAGTGGATCGCCACTGGGGTCTTGATATTTCTGATCCATCTAGTATATTTGAGCATTTGCCTATACAGGATCAGATTCTAGGGGAAGTCTGCCTGATTTCACAGTTTTAAAATATCATTGGTTTAAAGTTCATTTATTTATTCTTAGAGTGGGGGAGAGGTGGGGGAGAGAGGGAGAAAGACAATCCCAAACAGGATCTACACTGTCAGAGGAGAGCCTGACGCAAGGCTCAAACTTACAAACCGCGAGATAATGACCTGCGCTGAAATCAAGGGTCAGACACTTAATTAATTGAGCCACCCAGGTGCCCCTTAAAATACCAGTGGTAAAATGAGCTGCTCTGAGAGCGTATCCAGCTATCTTTACACACTCATCCCAGGCCTTTGTACCGTCCACAGCCAGAGCCCATTATCTCCATTCTGATTGAGGGATCCAGGCCCATGTCCATACAATCATGTGGTTTGATCTGTTTCAGTACGTCCTACTCCTTAAAAACGTAAGCATGATTACATCTTCAGACATTTGCAAACGGAAAAGAAAAAACAGTGTTCGTTGTCTAAGCACACATTAGAATTTTGGCTTGGGAAACATGGTTCTCAGGCTTGGTTTGGATTCCTACCTTACCTTCTTTCTCTTGGTGTCTTCTTTTCCCTCCTTTTGGATTTCCAGAGTCATGGTGTTATCTCCTCTTTCTGTCTCTACTGGAGGCAGGTAGCATATTAGTATACTGTAAGATAATGGAGGTTAAACCTGGCTCTTCTGCTTACTAGCTGTGTGACCTTAGGTAGGTTACTTAGTCTCTCAGTGCCTCAGTTTTCTCTCTTGGGGAACGTCAATAACCATGGTACAACTTCCTTGACCTACTGAGACATGCAATGCTCTTAACATTGGGCTCACGTTAAGTGGGCAATAAATATTTGCTGCTTCTAGAGTCAAAAGGTCAGATTCACCTTATCACACTGCCTTATACCAACCAGTTTCAATAGATGATCTCCCAGATGGAAGATTGTATTTTAACACGGTCTTGTTATAGGATGTAGATTCCAACTGGGATTTCAGGCATGATCAAATGGGGCTGGGGAAAAGAGGGGCCAGGGCAAGGTTGTCCAGGGCCAAATTACGTCCCAATCACAACAGACGTCAGAACTACATGCGAAGTTCGTTAAAATCAGCGTCTCTAAAAGGTGGGCCTAGGAAAATGCATTTTAACAAGCCCTTCAGACAACTGTCATTTGCAAGAAAGTTTTAGAATCCTTGCCTAAGGCACACATATCAGAGTATAAACTCTTTTCCCCCATGTCTTGCTATTATATACTTATATCTCTATATATTATATACTTATACTTCTTTCTTCTCAATTTCTTTACTTTTTGTGTGTGTGGAGGGAAGGAGAATAATGCTTTAAAAGAAACCCAAAACCTTAATTACCTGGGATTTTTTTCATTTTGTCCTCGTCAGGACTTGTGTAGATGCATTCTTTAATTCTTATACCTCTGCAGTAATATATATGCAGAATTTTGCAGCCTGCATCCAATTAACATGATACTCCATGTGTTATGTCATCTTGCTGCATTGTTTTTCTCACACCTGCTCTTCCTCAACCCCTTGTTTCTCTGTCTAGGGAACCATCTAATGTGGCTAGATAGGTATGTGCCTGTGTCCACACCTGGACCATCTTATTTTTTAAAAAATGTTTATTATTATTTTTGAGAGAGAGAGAGAGAGCACGCATAGGGCAGAGGCAGAGAGAGACGGGGGGACAGAGAATGCCAAGCAGGCTCTGTGCAGACCACAGCGAAGCCCAATGCGGGGCTGAAACTCACAAACCATGAGATCATGACCTGAGCCCAAGTCGCACACTTAACCGACTGAGCCACCCAGGCACCCCCAAACCATCTTATTTAAATATATAGTTTTATGCATCTAATTTTGGAAGCTTGATAAATCTTTGGTTTGTCTTACTCTATGTGTCTCACAAGCATTGTGAAATGTTTTGTTTGTTTTTTTCTGAAAGCTAAGTGAGTAATAAAACAAAACTTGAAAGGATACAGTGAGGCTATGCCTAGGCTTACAGCTTCACATCAGATCTCCATAGTGAAGAAGGTTGCTTTACATTAATGAGGATCATATTGACTCTTTTAGCCTCACCTGCAATTATTGGGTGAGCTCATGTCTCCTTAGTTCATTACCACCATTAGTGCCTGTCAATAACGGAGAGTGTGCCTGAAATGTACAAGTACCTGTGAGCTTGGGAAGACTCATCTCTTCTAGTGGAGGGCAGCTCTGGCCTGTGGGGTGGAGAGTGTGGGTCCTGATCCTACAGCTTACTGAAAATTGAGCAGTCTCTGGACTTTGGATGTCCCATCTGTAGAAAGCCAAAGCAGCATCTCTCCTAGTACATCGTGTGGGCCACCTGCTTCAGAATCACCTGCACAACAGTTAGAGTGCAGCGGCCTATTGAACCACAAGCTGGAGTGAGGCCCAGGAATCTGCATCTTCAACAGGTCTCCCAGGTATATCTCATGGAACATTAAAGCTTAGGAACCTCAGGTCTGTGGTTAGACGTGCCCTGCAGCTGACCTACAAATTCCCCTTTGCTCTTTCTTGGGCAGCAAGGAGTTAATCCCGGCTAGCCAGTGTGGTCCTCACCTGCTCCTGCAGGAGCTACGCCAGGCTCTAGGGATGGAGCTCACTGACACCTGGCTACCTGCTTAGCTCTTGAAGCCAGAGTGGTCATGGCTGGCCTGCCCTGTAACAACTCAGACCACAGGAAGACGCTCTCACCCTAGCTGGGTCTCCAATCTGCATAAAGTAGACTGCTGTCTGTCCAGGCTCCCCTTGAAGTCCCTATGAGGAACCATCTTGCTTCCTAGAGCCTGATATTAAGGCTGAAATTCTAAGCACCCAGCATGTGCCAGGAGCCCAGTAAAAGTCTGGTAAATGAATAGAGTCATGAAGGAGAGGGTAATGTAAGGAGTATGAGGTGGGATCTTATGCACAAGGCAGATGGTTGAGGACATTATATACTTGTGGGGCAAAAGCGTGTCCTTAAATGAAATCAGATACCTGGCACATAGTATGCATTTTAAATGCTGTTATGATAGATGTGCTTCGTAGCATCCCCTTCCCCATTTCCCTTCAGCCCTTCACCTTTCTTTTTTTTTTTTTATTAAAAAATTTTTTTTAACGTTTATTTATTTTTGAGACAGGGAGAGACAGCATGAACAGGGGAGGGTCAGAGAGAGGGAGACACAGAATCTGAAACAGGCTCCAGGCTCTGAGCTGTCAGCACAGAGCCCGACGCGGGGCTCGAACTCACGGACCGTGAGATCGTGACCTGAGCCGAAGTCGGCCGCTTAACCGACTGAGCCACCCAGGCGCCCCAGCCCTTCACCTTTCATTGTGCCAGCCCCCAAGTGTTAGAATCTATATCCCTGTGCTTTCCCCTCTGCCTGCTAGCAGAAGAGGCCAGAAATCCTACAGAGTTAGCTCATGACCTCCAGCAGTCCTGGAAACAGTAACTGATTGACATGAGTGTATAAATATCCCAGCTCGCTCACCCTTTCAGTAGGCTAGCCCTGAGATGTGGATCTTCTGGAGGTCCCCAGTGAGATAGAGCCCCAACTGCCCATGGTGGTCATTTGCTTGATAACATACATTTGCTTTTGAGCGTGTGTGGGGCTCCTTCCCCTTGCCTGTATCTTTTCTCCACTCCACTACTGACGTTCCGCAGATCAACTCCAAAATCAACCACTTGCACTCAAATCTTCACTTCAGGATCAGCTTCTGAGAGACACCATGGTCAGGATGGTTGTTGAATGGATGAATGATTAAATATCTAATAGATCAAACCAGAGGGATTGGATTCTATACACTTAAAGCATAGTAAGTCTTTGCAGGAGGTTGCTGAATGAATAGCATTCGATAAATGATAGTGTTCGAGGTAGACCCTTACAATTCTAGCACTCAAATTTCTGGTAGAAAAGTGCATCTTGAGGGGTGCCTGGGTGGCTCAGTTGGTTAAGCATCCTACTCTTGATTTCGGCTCTGGTCATGATTTCATGGTTCATGAGTTCGAGCCCCACATCAGGCTCTGTGCTGACCATGTGGAGCCTGCGTGGGATCTCTCTCTCACGCTCGCTCTCTGCCCCTCCCCCGCTTGTGCTTGCTCTTGAACTCTCTCTTTCTCAAAATGAATAAAAGTAAATAAGTAAATAAGAAGAAATGCATCTTGTAAGGGTGAAGGGATGATGCATGAATGATCATCGAATGGAATCAAGAGTTAGAGGTCTATGTCTTGGTACATATTGTTGAATAAATCCTTTTCACGCGGGTGGGAGGGAAAAGGAAGAAGACAGGGAAGAGAGAGAGGAAGGAAGGAAGAATAGAAAGGAAGGAGGGAGGGAGGAGTTTCAGAGGCTTAGAGCCAGAAGTGAACATCGTGAAGGGGCCTATGACAGACCCCATGTGCTCTGGTGCCTGTTGGGGTTGCAGTGACACGCTCCACCAGTCACTCCCTTTTGCATCACACTCCACATCAGCCACCTTTCAGCTCCAGCTCTCTGCAAAAGCTGTTTTCTTAGCTGGGAAGGATCTCTTATTAATGACCCTGCCTACTGAACTCCTGAGACTCTTACATCTCAGCTAAGAATTTGCTTCCTCGGGGAAGCCTCACAGACATTTCCATCACATTACACGTATATATAACTATATAGCTGTCATGTCACTTGGCATCATTTCCCCCTTATGTCATTAATTACTGGATGGCTAACGCATCTCAGCAGAACGGATCCTTCTTGTCCATATGCCCAGGGTCCATCACAGGCCCTGGCACATAGTAAGTGCTCAATAAATACAGGCTGAATGACACAGGCATGGCACCTGGCCCAACTCAAACCTTAGAACTAACGTTTCTCTGGGCAGTCAGGGTTCCAGGAACTATCAGCTCCCCCCACACACACTGTTCCCACCCCCATAACACCCCACACTAACCAAATGGTAAAATGTACCCAAAATCTGAGGAAAGCCTTGGACAAGCCATCTTAGAATAGTAACAGCTTCTGTCCCAGCCAGCACTGTCACAGGCAGCTTAATTATGGTAATTAGAACCCACATTAAAACATGATTATAACATAAAATTGGAATTAGCCGTATTACACATCCAAATTTTTCGGTGTGCTTATTGATTTTCCTCCCCTGTTAATCAGAGAGCTACAGTAAATTCAGATAGATCTGGTATAATTAAAACTGAGCCTGTGAGTGCTAGTGAAAATTCTAATTAGCATCTGTCTTTTGTTAAGGACAGTGAGGTGGAGATGTATATTTTTATGGGAAACGTAATCAGGGCACTCATGTTTCTTTTCTGGATCCTAGGTGGGGCAGGCCACATAATTCTCATTCCTTCTTAAGGACTGTTTCAGAAAAAAAAAAAAGTGCAAATAGTGAAGACATCTATGAACTATGAAATGCCTAAACAAGAAGTGGTTGGTTTAATGAAAAACTAGTCAAACTTGGTGGTGGGAGGCATACAGATAAAACCACCAATTGAATTGAATCACCATCTTTTCTATATGGTGGAGTGATTTTGAAATCAGGCAACCTTGAGCTCACATCTTAATTCTGCTGATTACTATCTGTGTGATCTCGAACAAATTTTGTTTTGCCTCTCTAAACCTCAGTTTCCTCATCTGTGAAATGGGGATAATGGTAGAGCCTATCTCATAGGGTGATGGGAGGATTAAAGAGATTACACATTTTTCAACATGAAGTAATTTTTCAATAAATGTGAGTTGTGATCATCATCAACATCACCACCACCATCATCACCCATCATCACCGTCATCATCACCCATCATCTTCATCATCATCACCATCATCATCATCACCACCATCATCATCACCACCACCACCATCATCACCCATCGTCTTCATCATCATCACCACCATCACCATCACCATCACCATCATTACCATCACCATCATCACCAACATCAGCATCACCACCACCACATCATCATCACCATCATCACCACCATCAGCATTACCATCATCATCACCATCATCATCACCACCACCACCACCACCACCATCATCACCATCACCATCACCATCATTATCACCATTGTCTTTATTGACATTAACACCATAGTCATCGTTAGCATCCAAGATTTGTAATGCATTCTATGGCCCTGGCAAGCTTTCTGGTATAGTGAAATCACCACGACTTTGGATTCTGGTAGCCCTCCAACCATGCCACTCATAAGATATACAACCTCAGACAAGCCATTATATCCTTCTCAGTTTGTTTCCTTATTTGTAAAATGAATACAATTCCCAAGGGGATATTGGGGATGGGATAAGGGCACAGAGCTAGTCATTTGAGCAATGTTAATTCTCCATCTCTAATATCCAGTCCTGTCTCTTGGACAGACTGCTTTGGGGATAGTATATCTCAGGCATGTAGAGAACATAAAATGAAGGATCTCCATGTTTCTAGTCACCAGCCTTCAGCCTTCACTCAGAGGATATTTTGTGCTGCCTCCTACAAGGCCATGTTCCACTGTCATGACCTTAGCTGCTGGGAAGTGTTTCTGCCATCTATATGTATGGAAGACACCGTAGAGCTTATCAACTATCCCATGTGTTTACCTGCATTTCCAAGCTCCTTTGCAGTTAATGCACATGACTCCTTCTGGCCAATAGACTGTGAGTGGAAATACGTCACTTCCACTTGCCAGGAAACCACACAGAGATAGCAAAGCCTAAAGACGGAAGTGGCCCAGACCGTCAAGCCACTACAGGGAGGACAGTGGTCCTGGAGAGCAACTGCATCTGCACAGGGCTTGTATAAGCGAAGAATAAACAGCTGTTGCACAAAGCCGCCGAGGTTTTGAAGGTTTTTTGTTGCAGCAGGTGTAGTGTAACCTGTGCCGATTAGTACGGTAATTGGTCTCTACTATCGAGTCTCTTTTTGGTGTGTGCCTCTTGCTCCAAATACACGAATGGCCTGTTGGCTGTCGGCCATTCCCAAACCGATGAACCTTCTTCCAGAGCACGTTTTGGGTGTAGACTGGAGGGGAATCGGAACTTCTGAGTTCAGAGATTTGCCAAGGTGCTCACGCCCCTCTATGCGATGTGTATCCGGTCCCTCACTGTTCAGGTGGTGTAGGTGACTGGAGGAGAAACACAGAAAACCCAAAACATGAGGGCCCTCGCATGGCTCGCTCACAGCCACGTAGCGCCCTGTACATCCTGGGGTGCCCCACGGAACTGACACGTCAACTATCGCGGCATCTATTGTTTTCCCCCCATCAGAATCCACACCCATCTTTATTTTGGTATCAGAACTTCAGTTTTGATTTGAGAACCATTCACTGGATGCAGCCTGGTGAGCTTGTCAACCAAAAGGCTTTTCCCTCCTCTACCCGAGTGGTAAGCACATGACCCAGCCTAGCTAGTGACTCATACCAGGTGCAGCCCCTTGAAGGCACTGGGGTTGGTCCCTGCTTCCTAGATCCTCAGCGCTCCAACGGTCCAGCTCTTTGTTGGCCTGTGAGATATTCCTGTCCTTCTAACAAAGCCTTCCCACCCTTGCCTGGCTGAAGGTAGCCAGCATCAGCCCCTTTTCACCAAAGAGTCCTGAGTAATACTTAGTAATGAATTCCACCCAATATTGACAAAGCCCCTGTCATGTGTTGGGTATCATACTGGACCCTATTGCCCTGTCATTCAAAGTTTGGGACTCATTTTATGTTTGACCTATTAAGAAAACATAACCCAGACAGTAAGCAAAATGTGGACTTATTCATTCAACAAAGGTACTGTGTTGATTACGGGCAAACACATATCTAGGTGCTAGGGATACAGGAGTGAACAAAACAGACCCAAATCCCCACCCTCTGACATTTCAGTTGGAGGAATCAGAGGAAAATAACACATAAATGAAAGCACAAAGTACTCGGATGCTCAGAGGTGCTGTGGAGAGAAATGAAAACAGGGCAGGCGGGCGGGAGCGCATGGTGGTATGTGGGGGAGGCAGGATAAAGAGGGGTTGCAATTTTAAACCCATTAGTCAGGGAAGACTTCACCGAGGTTTGTGCAAAACCTGGAAAATAGAATTGCGTGTGCTCTTGTTCTTGTTCCCAAATTCCATTTTGCAGGTGACTTGGTTTATAGGGCTGTTGTGGGGACAGGACCTGACACTTAAAAAGTAGATAATAAATGCCAGCTGGAAACAAGTACAAAGAAGGCATTTGGATGCCAGGTCAGCTCTGAGGGTGTGGGGAGCACCGACACTCACCCTCCCACCCTGAACCATCACCCTGAAGCATCCCAACCTGAACCATCACCCTGGGGCTGCTGACAAAGCCCCTCCTCCTTCAGGCCCTGGAAACTACTGAAGCTTTGGCTCCTTAGGATGGTTTGCAACCACCGGACCCCCATCCCTCAGCTGCTGGCTGGTCCTGCTGCACCTGTCAGTCACTGCTCTGGAAGAGCTTGGGGGTGCAGGGAGGAAACAGGGCACAGAGAGGGGGGAAAATAAATGCACAAGCCCAGCCTGAGGCAGATGGCTTTTGTCCCCATGGGCAAGGTGCTTCTAACATCTCCCATTCCTCCCTGCTGCCCCACTTCCCTACATCTGACAAATGCTCCAGGGCATGGGCTCTGGATAGAGGTGGATCTGGCTTCAAATCCTGCCTGGACATATGAGCACAGGCAATCTCCCCACCCTATGAACCTCAGTTTCATAATGTCAACTTCCTAGGTCAAGGTTAGGGTTATGATGTGATACACAGAAACCACCTAGCCGTGTGCCAAGCATGTTGTGAATGGATCTTGATTCACTCCTGGCTCCAAATCCTTGGACTCAGCCTCTATAGAACACCCTGGTCCCACCCACTGTGTGGTTAGGGCTCTGCATGGAGACGTGGAGCCCAAGGGCTCTTGGCCCCAGCTCCACATTAGGGTCACCTGGGGAACTTTAAAGAAAACATATGCCCGGGCTCACTCCCAGAGAGTGTGATACAATTAACTTGGATCGTATCCTGGGCATAGGAATTTCTATAAGCTTCCAGGTAATTCCAAGGTGTAGCCAAGGTTGAGAAGCACTGCTTTGGCCCAGGGTTGAGAAGCACTGCTTTGGCCCAGGGCTTTGATGTAAGCCCCCTACACTTATTCCCAAAGTATGGGATATACTTAGACACCATGCCCTTAGGCAGCTTCTCAGATCATCTGATTTTTATTTTTCTAATTGGGGTCAAGAATTTGTAGAGCATCAACCATGTTCCTGGCACAGTGTTAGACACGGAGTAAAGTACCGTGCCTGCCCTCAGGTATCTTGGTGTCTGGATGACGGTACCATGGAGAAATGCCGGGCTTGAAGGCGACTCTGAAAGCAGGGAGGAACGGAATCTTACCCAGATTGGGGGAATGGGTGGAAAGGAGGGGGTTGCCGTGTCACAACAAAACTTCACCTTGAAAAAATGAGTAGCAATGGCCTGGTAGAGATGTGGGAGGAAGAAATGTAGCCCAGGTAAACCGGAGCAGCATGAGCAAAAACATGTGGAGGTGTGAAAAATCAAGGAGTGTGTTGGGGGGGGTACAATACAGGGAGGGAGATTACCCCCAGCCAGGTCTGTATGACAGGGGTGGAAGCCAGATAGCAGAATCCTTCGCATTACAGGCACTGGGGAGCCATGGGAGGCTGTAGGTTACAAGGCAGCCTTTATTCTGTGCATAAGCATTCAGGGTACAGCTGCAATTGAGCGCTGGTGGGGGTTGGGGGGGGGCGGTGCGACATCCAGAGAAGGAAAAGCCTTTGTTTGGCAATTCTCTCCCAAGCAACTTTATTTCATTCCCTTCCATCATGTAGGAACTCAGAAGTTATCAAGAGAACATCACTGCCATGGTAACGGTAAGAGAAACAAACAATGCACGCATTGTATAAAATTGTCCATAAAGGCTGTTTATTTTTCATACCGTTATTTTAATAGGCAGGGATGGCAGTGATGGGATGGAGAACAGCAGGCTGTAATGGTGCCGTTAACGCTGCCTTTTCTCCAAACGACTCGAAATGCTCACAGACATTCAGACATTGGCACTTAGATCATGTCTCCGGCTGGGAACTCCCGCTGGTTTAGAGTCTCGCTGCTGGGAAGCATCACCTGTTCCCGGATCCGAAAGGCAGTGTGGCTCAACGGTTATAAACTTGAACTGGAGGTCAGACCGTCCTAGGTTCGAGCCCGCGCTTCCTGCCTGGTGGCTGATGAGCAAATTTCAGCACCCCTCTGAGCCTCTCTTCACTCAGCTGCAAAGTGGAGATTCATTCATTCACTCACTCAATATTAAGATTTCTTCGAAAATCTCCCTACTTTGTGTTGAAAAAGGTTCTTGTGTTCGTGGAGTTTAGAATCTGGTGGGAGAACACACCTGTAAGCACATCAGTAAATAAGAAAGATGGTTTTAGATAGTGATACTTGTTAAGGAGAATTTAAAACCGAGGAAGTGCTTTCTGAAGAGGTGCCATTCTAGCTGACCACAGAAAAATCACAAAGAGCCAGCTGTGTATCAATCAGGAGGAAAAGCCTTCCGGGCAGGTGGACAGCCAGAGCAAAAGACTGAGAGGCACATCTGGGTTAGGAATGTTTAGAGATGCAGCTTCCTACAGCAACCACCAGGCCAGAGAGGGAGGAGGGGCCAGATCTGGGGGGGCCCTATAGGCTAGGGTAGGGGTTTGACTTATAATAAGATCGCCTCCTACAGGTGGCTGTAGGGATTAAATGAGATATCAAATGGTCAACTCGAAGCAGCTGCTTTAAACATTTATTTATTTTGAGAGAGAGACACAAACAGACAGACAGAGCGTGAGCAGGGGAGGGGCAGAGAGAGAGGGAGACACAGATTCTGAAGCAGGCTCCAGGCGCCGAGCTGTCAGCACAGGGCCCGACGAGGGGCTCGGACCCATGGACCGTGAGATTGTGACCCGAGCCAGAGTCAGGCGCTCAAGCAGCTGAGCCACACAGGCGCCCCAGCAGCTGCTGTAAAACATCAGCTTTTACTCTTGCAGGGAGGGCTGCCGTAGAACCCATCATCTCTTGAGTGTGGAAGCTGACACCATTGTTAAAAAGAAATGGGAGTCACTCAGGCCTTGTCCATGGGCTTAATAGGCTAATTTCAGTTGGCCACTCCCCTAGATGTAGTCAGGAACTTTCTAGGCAGTACCTCAAGGTAATCTGCCCCTGAGCCTCCATCACCCAAAGGAAGATGATGTCATCTGCAGGACGAGTCCCTGCAGATTCCCCCTAAGAGACAGTGACCTTGGCTGCAACAATCCTTTCTCTTCTTTTGCCAATAACTTCCCCACCCCCACCCTCCTTCCTATAGAAACCTATTCTGTACAACTCCTCCTCCGAGCTCTTTTCTACTTGGATGATGGGATGCTGTATGATTCAGGAAATGCTTACTGGAGCCAGTTAAATCTTCAAAGGTACTCAGTTAAACCTTGTTTTTAACACCACAGGATGGATGAATTTCTGAACTGGGAAGTTTTGAGAGATCACTTTTCCTAATTATTTTCCTTTTGCATATGGGTGAAGTAAGGATCAGAGAAGAAAAGAGACTTACAGACCTCACACAGGAGGCAGTAGGGAGGCCTCCAAGAGCTACACTTCACACCCACTGTTCCTTGGGCTCCTGAACTCAAGTCCATCCGTGATCTCCAAGGGAAAACTTCTTGGCCTCCATTCCTGCCAATGCTGGGTGTTGATTTCTTCTGGAGAACAGTGTGGGGTGATGGAAAAACTCAGACCCTGTGAGGCTCTCCTCTTCTCCCTGCACCCTCCTCTGTCTTCCTGGGGACAAAGGCTGGGCTTTGGCCAAGAAGCCGGGAAGAAGCTGAATCCCTGATGGGCTCAGGAGTTTTATTTCTTCTGTGCCCTTAACCCCAGCTGGGCCTTCTTCTGTGTCATAATAAATAGACGTACTAAACCCTGCTGGAGAAGAACTTTCTGTGGCATTGGGCCCATGTTGCTTCCTAAAGTCTATGTGATACAGTAAAACTACTCCCTTTTCAGGATGAGCATTTAGTTCAGCACTGAACCTGTATCCTCTCTCTTACCTTTGCAAAAACCCTAGGAAGTCATCACTGCTATCTCTCACTTCATACGGACAGGAAAACTGAGGTTTGAAGGTCACACTTGGAGGAGGAAATTCAGGCATGTCGGACCCCAATTAAACCTGCTGATTCCACAGGACACAGGTGCTCTTGGGGTCACCGAACACAAAAGTCTTAGGATGGTCCATAGGTGTGTGCCTCTTTGCAGAGGGAGGTTGCTCTTCATGATCTGAAAAATGTACGCATTACAGTTTATAATGCCAGCAGAGTATATAAATATACGCAGTATCTTTAATTGATTTTTCCCCTCGCCTTTGAGGCCCAAAAGCATAAGCCCAGGGAAGTCTTCGGGCTAGGTTCAAGGGAACTTGACTGTGGGGTCTTATCAGATCCTCTATGTTTGTCCTTCCCTGTTAGCCTCCTTCACGTCTCCAAAGTACCCTGGCTTTCCTTCTCATCTGGCCAGACAAGCCGCTAGAGAATGCAAATCCAGTTTGCAGGCTCGCTTTGTATTCTGTAAACTTTCAGTCTGAAATAAAGGCATTGTCTCCCTGTCGGATCTGTGCTGTGCACAAGCATTCCTCAAGAGCCAGGGCAGGTTGTATAGACAGATCAAGCATTTCCAAGGAAACCAGAGAGGCCTAACTGCTTCTTTCTAGGTAGTGTGGACACACTGGATGAGGGTGGTTGTGTCACAGTCGGTCACTCCCTTGTTAGCATCTGGCCAGCGTGATGCAATGGCCACATCCCTTTGGCACAGGGCTACACCAGGCTCATGGGAAAGTTAGAAAGACCGGGTTCAAATCACAGGAAGAGAAGCTGGTTGGATGCTCTGCCTTCCCCCATCACTCAAAAACAACTTACCTCCTTTACTCTCAAATCATCCCATTTTATCTTCCTCATAGAACCTGGAGTTCTCTGAAACTGTTAATTATTAAAGGATTTACCGTCCATCTCTCACCTGTACCAGGTAAGCTCCGGAAAGCTTCGAATTGTTAATTGCTGCATCCTCAGTGTCTGGCACATAGTAGATGTTCAAGAAATATTTTTTGAAAGGATGGGTGGGTGGATGGATGGATGGATAGACGGATGGATGGAGAGTTTACTACATGCCATGTGTACTATCTTAAGTGCTTTCGAATAATCATCTCATTTAATCTAAGTCACAGCTTGTCATTGAAACAGTTTCAGAGAAGTTAAGTCAGTTGTTCAAGGTCACACAGCTGTTAGTAGGAGAGAAACCATTCAAATTCAGGTCTCTCAGGTTTCAAAGCCTGCTTTCACCACTCAGCTATACTGTCTCCCCTGGCATAGAATATCAGTCCTGGAAAGGATTTGGCACTCATGTGCCAGTCTAGTGAAATTTCCAGGCTTCACTAGACTCTCAGTTCTGAAGAGCAAAGCACAGAGTCTTCTGCACCCACAGCACCTACTACAGAGTTTGGCACCTACTAGCTACTCAATAAATAGAAGATACTCAAAGAGTATTTGTAGATAGATGGATGAGTGAGGGCGTGGTTGAGTGGATGGATGGATGGATGGATGGATGGGGAGATGGACGGATGGACGGATGGACGGATGGATGGATGGAGAGATGGACAGTTGGATGGATGGAGGGATGGATGGATGGATGGGTCACTGGATGGATAGACGGATGGACAGATGGATGGATGGATGGATGGATGGATGGGTCAGTGGATGGATGGATCCATGGACAGAATGACGGATGGATGGATGGAAGGACAGATGGATGGACAGACAGACAGACGGATGGATGGAAGGACGGATGGACGGACGGACGGACGGACGGATGGATGGATGGACGGACGGATGGATGGATGGATGGATGGGTCAGTGGATGGATGGATCCATGGATGGAACGACAGATAGATGGATGGATGGATGGATGGATGGATGGATGGATAGATGGATGGGTCAGTGGATGGATAGACAGATGGATGGACAGATGGATGGATGGATGGATGGATGGATGGATGGGTCAGTGGATGGATAGACGGATGGATGGACAGATGGATGGATGGATGGATGGATGGACAGATGGATGGATGGATCCATGGATGGAAGGATGGATGGATGGATGGATGGATGGATGGATAGCAAAACAGTCCCAGAGAGGCTGATGATTCACCTAAGATTACACAGCAAGTCAGCAGAGGAGGGATCAGAATCGAGGACTCTAACCCACTTCTCTCTCATACACACAACACCAAAGCTTTGAGAATGAAACAGTGTTTTCCTTACAGTCTGAACAGAGCTCAATTCTTTAGTGCATCAGCTCATGGGAACTTCTCTCTAACCCCATAAAATAAGTGTTATTGTATCCCCTCATGTCACAGGGATATTATATCCATTTGTATCAATCACCCCACACTATAAGTGTTATTTTTATCTCTTCTCCTCAGAAGAGGAAAACAAGGCTCAGAAAGGTTAAATAACTTGCCCTTCTTACCCAGCAAAAGAGGGGAGGCCAGGATCTCACCTTTTGTCTCCTGACCAATTTTAAGTGTGTAAGAGCTGATTTATCTAATGGCAACATACAGAGTTGTGGGCACACATCTCTACACGGAAGCTAGATTCTCTCCCTGGGCAGCTGTGGGTGGCAGAGAATCCACCGACACCAGAATAGACACACAAGGTGTCCTGTGGTCACAGAACACAAGCCTGACAAAAGGTAGACCAACTGTACGATTTTGAGCAAGTTACTATCTCCCTGAGCCTCAGTCTCCTCATCTGTAATATGGGTATCAAAATTACCACAGCAGATGATTTTCATCTGCAAGCCGCTCTGGTCCCAGAATGCTATTCCCATCATGGTATTTCTTCTTGGGGGGGGGGCGTCTTAAAGACAGAGAGAAAGAGAGAGAGGGAGAGAGAGAGACTTCCCACCATCATAATCTCAGATTGCAAGGTCCTATTCTGTCAGGACTTTTCTCCATGCCATGTTTCAGCTGGCAAGCAGAATGAGGAAATCCCTGTCTGTGTTATTCAGTGGGTTAATAATTTACTATATCACTTCTTCTGTGTAAGATACCTGCATGCAAGTAATGACCTTCTCAACACCCAATGCCTTTATCAAAAGAAGTAACCCCTGATGGCGGACTTTTAGTCATTGTGGCCCGTGGTAACGAGGGGGTACCAAAGCGCCAGGGGACATCTACTGAACCATAGCATGGAGACAGCCATCAAATTCCTGAGATGGGAGGAGTGCCAGCTCTGGACTCAGACCTGGCCTTGAATCTACCTTGTCCCATCGCTTCCTGGCCACATGACCTCAGGTGGGTTGTGACCTTCTCTAGGACTCAGGTGCTTATCTGTCAAACGGAGACAAGCACGTCTCACTGTGAAGGATCGTTACGAAATTGAAATGAGCCACTCCTTACAGGGCTTTATGTCTAATATGGCAAAGCGATGGGGGGGGGGGGGGACTTCATCTTCCCCAAGGAAGAAGTCAGCTCTCATACACCCCCTGCCTCTTTATAAAAACCACCAGTAAATGCCAGAAATGGAAACTTCCTCGTGCCAGGGATCAGGTTTTACGGGGGACTCTGTCCGCCAAGCTTGATGCAGATCTGGATCTGCAGTGAGTACCCAGTAAAAAGCACTGAATGAATGAGTGAAAGGGGAAGCTTTGGGTGTGGGGGGTCTTTTGATGCCCTAGACCAGACGAGAGTGCTCCCTCTCCCCTCCAGTCCTCTCCGACCCTGTGCTCGCCTCCCCCACCCATTCTTTATAGGGACTCCCAGCCACCACTCAGCTAAAGACATATTCCTCCCGCTGCCTGCAACCTTCTCTCCATCTGCTCCCTCTGCCTGCTCAGGCTGCAATGTGGAGATAGTGTGGCAAGGTGGTGTGGGGGGAGGGCGAGAGAGGGCTTCTAAATTGGGGTGAGAGGCCGGAGAAGCTGGCTGGGCCGCAAAGGTAGCCCACACAGTCTGTCTTGAGCCTCTGGGAGTGCCTACAAGCCTGGGCCCCCATCTAGCCCTTGGCCAACGCCTGTCCCTAAGCATCCGCCTGTCTCCCCCTTCTACTGTCCCCCACCACCTCTATTCGTGGACAAAAGACAAGATGCTGAGAGTCAGGGCTGGGCAAGAGCACAGCGTGGAGAGTGGGCCCCGAAATCCAGCTCAGATAGGGAAAGGGCCCATATACAGCAGAGCTAAGGGCCTGAGCTGAGAGGAAGCCCTGGCTAGCTCTGGCTCCCTGTTGACAATGGGGATGTGGACGATGGAACTCACATTAGAACAGATCAGTTTTAATTTATAGTCCCTGGTGAGGCTTCACAGGCATAGGAACCCCCGCCCCCAACGCCAAGTATTGGATACACAATTTCGTGGCCATTTATGTTGTTCTAGGGAGATGAACAACTCTCATCAGATCCACAGAGAGGGACACTTTCTAGGTTACGGGACTCGCTTTGTTAACAAGGGAGGCTAGCAGGGCAGAGGGCTGGTTGGGGCCCAGAGGGACCTGCGAGGGGCTGCGATGCGGCTGGGAGATCTGGGACTGGGGTCATCCCGGGAGGCTGAGCCATGGAAAGCTCTAGGCTGCTCGCAGGCTGAAGGCTGCGCTGGGTTTTGAGGCCTTCATCTCCCCGTCTGGAAAATGGTCAGGACGTTCTCCGGCCTCGCCTGGCCCGCGCTGGGCTGCCGCGAGCATCCGCTGGGAGGAAAGGCTCGGCCCACAGGACGCCAGGGGAATTGGCTTTAAACTTTGCGGGGCCGACGGCCGGCGGCTGGAGGCGGAGGCTGGCCCCGGGGCGCGGCGGCCCCTCTCCCTGCTGCCCGCCCGCCCCCTCCCTCCCTCCTCGCACTCGCTCGGCACAGACTCGGCCCCAGCCCCCTCCCTCCTCCCGCTCGCTCCCCGCTCGCTCACTCGCTCGCCGGCTCCTCCTCACTCGCCCGCCCGCGCCCGGCGCAGCTCGGCCAGAGCGATCGCGGGGCTGAGCGCGCGTCCGCCCGGGGGGCTCCGGCGGCTGCCCGGGCCCGCGGACCCCTGCCTCGCAGCGCCTGCCCTGCGCGCTCGCCGCCTCCCCGCTTCCAGGCTCCCGCGCCCGTCCGCCTGTCCGCAGCCCGCGGCCCCGCGCCCCCCCGCAGCCACGATGCCCGCGGCCCGGCCGCCCGCCGCGGGACTCGGCGGGACCTCGCTGCTCCTCGCCCTGCTTCTGGGGAGCCCCGCGGCAGCTCTGGCGGGAGGTAAGCGCCCGGAGGGGCGGGGCGGGGGAGGGGGGCAAAGTTGCGGCGTGTGCGGGGCGGCGGGGGGTCGTGGCCCACCGGGGCGACTCAAGCACCGCCCGCTGGGATGGGGAGCGGGGGCGGCCACCCAAATTCGGGTCTAGGAAACGAGTCCCCTCGGCCCGGGCTGCTGGGAGTGTGGAGGCGGGGATGTGTCTGAAGGACTCCGGCGCTTCCCGGCTGCGGGCTCCCTTTCGGTCTTCCCGGCTGTGGGGCTGACACCCTTTTGCAGCCCCAGAGAATCTCCTTGGAGTGGGGTCGCCTCCAAACCCCAGATGCCCGGAGCACTCTGCAACCGCACCCGGGGCTGAGAGCCAGATAATTCTCACCCTTTCGAGGAGAGGACGAGGGGGGGGGGGGGGGCGGCAGCTGACCCGCCCTGCAACTGAGGACTAGACTCGAACAGTGTGTCTGGAGCGGGTGCGTCCTAATGCCGAGCCCTCCCACTCTAGGACCCTTTTGGTTCAGGCTGCCTCGCGGGACTGGGTCCCTGGACCGATCCCAGCCAAGTGTCTGGCAGCCGAACTTGGGTGTGGCTTTCGCCTGGAGGCCGGTGGAGGGCCCTCAGGGTTCTCAGAACTTGCGGGGGAGGAAGAGATGGCAGGTCACAGTCGGGAACCTGAGCGGACACTCCCCTCCCCCACCCCCAACAGCCTAGCGTCTCTTAACACTGTTATGAATTGGAGGGGTGGGTACTAGTTTCACCCACCACGTGCTTGCCGGTTGGGAAGGGGGGGAGGGGTCCAAGTTTAGGGGAGGATCGCTGCTCCTCCTTCCCAGACCCGGAGCCGCACCCTCTTCTCCACCCTGCTGAGGTCCCCCAGGAAAAGTTGTGTGTTGGGGGGTTGGGCGCTTCATTCACACAGAGCCAAGCGGGAGAGCTTTGAGGATTTAATCAGTTCAGTAGGAGACCCAAAAGTGGAGGGTAGCATTGGTAGACCACCGGACCTAGCCTTTTGAAAGGTCCAACTCCGGCTCCCAGAAACTCACGTGGGAAAAAGCAGGGCAGTTGCAGGGTCTGCCCAGACTGAAGACTGTCGGGGGCGCACACCCACCCCACTTGGGTCCTCATTTCTGTTTGGATGGTCTTGACCCGGAGTTGGGGCCCAGGCGGTGCCCTTTCACCCTGGGGCGTTCTGGACCCCTGGCGTGCACACCTGCTTTCAGCACCAAAGGCCGCGGACAGCTCTCAGCTCCGTGGGCCCTAGTTCCGGGTCCCATTCCTTTCAACTCTTACCCACAGCCTGGAGTGCCCTCCTCAGCATAAATCAGGC